>NC_050104.1:74689232-75005410 GCF_902167145.1 Zea mays | reverse complement strand
ATGCTCTGGTGCTCAACAATACAATGGGCAAGGGAAACAATGTTGTTAAGCGTGTCCTATCAAGGTACAGTGCGGAGATATTTATAGGTAACTAGGTGAGTGAACATGACTTCATAAGTACGATTATGCCCCTGGTTACCTACGTCTTCCCTAGAATATTCCTCCCTTGGGGGTCATTACAGGTCATTACAGTGGAGTTAAGTACAACCTGAACAAACACACCATCTACCCTACCCCAGGGTGAGGCTTACACATGGGCCCGAGCAGAGCGCCGTGTGGGCCCATTCCACAATCCACGCGGACAGGAGTTGCGGTCTTCGCTTGGGGCGCCGGGTCTTTGACTCATGCCAAGGCTGGCACTCGGAGTCATGGCAAGCGAAGTCTTGAAGAGCTCCCGCTTTGGCCGTCTGGTCCCTTCGCCCCCAAGCCTCCGTCCGTTCTCCGACCGAGGCGTTGCCTTCGGTGAGGGTTGAGATAGACTTCGCTTCTTGTGACTGATGTAACCTGCTCAGTTTATGTTTTAAGTAGACCGAACAAGGGGCAGACGACCTTCGCTCCAACACTAGCCCCCCCCCCCCCCCCCGCGCGGGGCCGGTTCAACTTGGTGAGCTGGCCCTGAAGTCTTTTTCGGGAGATGGCCGAAGTGCTGCCCTCGCTAGTTTGAAGTGGTCCCAGCGAGGTTTTTTGAAATGTGACCGTTAATAGATGACATTTTACTGTGGGACTGTTGGTTTCCCGAGGCGCTTTTTGGGTCTGTAAAAGACGGTGCGGCTGCGGCGGTGGGATTTTTACCCGCTCGGCTCACAAGAAACCCTTGTTTCTCTTGCTTAAGTATTTTATGAGCATCTTCCACTTTTTCTCGCCGTCGGTGAATTGGCCCGCGTCAAGCAGACCGCCTGCCGGCACAGACGGTACGTGATGTCATCGTCTTCTTCTTCGTCACCATCTGCCGCGACCGCGTCCTCAAATGCACCGTCGGCAGAGAAGACCATTAGCGATCCGGCGGCGGCAGTGGAGCTGCTACCAAATCACACTGTCGAGTTCAGGACCTGGAGGATTTACTCAGGCCGTGTGCAGGAAATGCAACATTTGGGATACTTTGGGAATGGCGTGGGGCACGCTCCGGGGGCTGAAGAGGTCCCTGAGCTGGAGGGTGAATTGGTAGTTTTTGAAGCGTTTTTCGCTGTTGGGCTTTGGTTGCCTGCGCACGGATTCTTAGTTGAAGTGCTGTGAAGGTTCGAGGTACAGATTCATTAGCTGACGCTGAATGCTATGGTGGCGCTGGCGATGTTTGTGTGGGTGGTGACAAAGTACAACGGAGAGCCTTCAGTCGAAGTCTTCGCCAAGAACTATTGTCTTCACTAGCAGAAAAAGGTGATTGGTGGCCTGATTGCGCAGTTTGGATCTTGGACCTTCACGCCGAGGACCAAAAAGACTTCTGCTGAAGTGGTGTGATATCCTGGCCCTTGGGATGGTGATTTCCTGACCCAAGGCTTAATATAATTAATAGTGTGATCATACTAACAAGGTGCATCTTCTTTTCGGAAGCCTATCTTGAAAGAACCTCCAAGTTAAGCGTGCTTGGCTCGGAGTAATTTGGGATGGGTGACCGGCCGGGAAGTTTTCTTGGGTGCGCATGAGTGAGGATAAAGTGTGCACAAAAGACTTGTGTTGGTCTGTGGGGACAATATATGATCCTAGCGAGCTGCCAGGAGTAATACCGCTAGTCCAGGGATTGGACGGGGTGTTACAAGTGGTATCTGTTCCTCGCGGTTTCACGGGCGTGTATGGGTTAGGGTATATGGCACATGGCGCATGTGGGCCTGGAGTGGTCATATGGCATGGCATATGACGGCACTAAACATAGAGACGTGGCTAACAGGGGAGGTTCCTTGAATGGGGTTGACCGACGAGGGCGTCGATCTTCTAAGGTCGGTGGATTGTGATATCCTGGCCCCTGGGATGGTGATTTCCTGGCCCAAGGCTTAATATAATTAATAGTGTAATCATACCAACAAGGTGCATCTTTTTTCGGAAGCCTATCTCGAAAGAACCTCCAAGTTAAGCATGCTTGGCTTGGAGTAATTTGGGATGGGTGACCGACCGGGAAGTTTTCTCGGGTGCGCATGAGTGAGGACAAAGTGTGCACAAAAGACTTGTGTTGGTCTGTGGGGACAATATATGATCCTAGTGAGCTGCCAGGAGTAATACCGCTAGTCCAGGGATTGGACGGGCTGTTACAAGTGGTGGAAATCGTGTCATGTGCTAAAAATAAGTGGGGTAATTGGTGGGACTTCTGGTTCTACGTGGCGTCGGAGGACATTAAATGGGTGCCTAGGCTGCCCCCATCTATTCTGTGCTCGAATTGCTATGTCGCATTTCCACAGTTCAAGCTGAAGAAGGGAGATAAGAGCGAAGAGGCCCTTCGACGCGCAGCTAGGACGAGCAGCGATCGTGATTTGGTGGAGGAATTCGTTGCATGTGGTGTGTGGCCACTGGCTCACGACTGAGATCTGGGTGAAGTCAAGCTGCGAGGGTGGGATGCGACCGCCTTTGTCAGGGAGGTGGAAGCGGAGGCGGTGAAAATTGTCGGTAAAGCGAAGACGAAGCTAACATGGAGTTGGGATATACGAGGCTTGAATGTTAGGTTGAACCGAGTTTTTGAGTTGAATGGCATGCGGTATGGTCAATACCCTGAGGGGGGTTCTACCGATGTTGGGGATGATCGAGAGAAGAAGGTGAAGACCTGGGCTGACGAAGGCTCCTCTAAGGGGAAGATTGTAATTGTAGCGGAAAAGGAAAATAGAGGTGAAAGGTATGATGAGGGCATTGGGGGTATGAAGGCCTTGAGGTGTTTTGTTGAGTAGTTGGCGGAGACATGCGCTAGGCCTGAGGAGGTCATGACTTCGCCCGACCTCCGGGAATCATCTTAGCGAATGTTGAAGGTGACGGGGGTGAGTGGCATAAAAAAGACCCTATTCTCCCACGCAGCAACTTCCCTCTCCCTCTCTTCCACCTCTGTTCCACCTCCCTTGCCCTAGGTGTGATCCGGTGGACGGTTGTCGCCGATCGTCGAATCCCAAGGTGAGCTCCCCCTCACTTCCCTTCTCCTCTCCTCTCCCTCCTTTCTCCCCTCCCTGTGCGGACCCCTCGCGGCCCCTGACCGGCGCCGCCGCCACCTGCGCGGCCCCCGCGCGCCCTTCTGGCGCTGCCGCCCACTCGCGCCCCCCGATGCCGGCATGCCTGTCAATCTCTGAGCATCTTTTCTTGATTTTGGTGGTTCCATCCGAAGTATAGTTTCTATTTTGTTTGGGTTAGCTTCAATCCCCTTTGTTGATACTAGACATCCAAGTAATTTTCCTTTCTTTACCCTGAAGACACATTTTTCCGGGTATAACTTGAGGCCAGCCTTTTTGAAATTGGCAAATGTTTCTTGCAAATCTGCAATGTGATTTTTTTTCTTTGTACTTTTTACTATGATATCATCAACATATGTCAAAATGTTCCTATCAATTTGAGTGCAGAGGACCTTGGAAGTCATCCTGCTGAAGCTTCCTCCAGCATTCTTGAGCCCCTCAAGCATCCAAAGATAGCAATAAGTTCCACTGGGGGTTATGAAGCTTGTTTTGGGCTCATTCTCTTTTTTCATCCAAATCTGATGATAGCCTGAGTAATAGTCCAGCGGGCTCATAAGCTCCAAAGTGGTTGCTGCATCTATGAGAGAGTCTATTCTTGGCAAGGGAAATTCATCCTTCGGACACGCCTTATTGAGATCTATGAAATCGATGCACATTCTCCACTTTCCATTGGTCTTCTCCACCATCACAGTGTTGTCTAGCCGTTCTGGGTATGTCACCTTCTGGTCACTCTAGCATTGAGGAGCCTTTTAACTTCGTTTCTTGCACCTTCGGCTTTGTCATCTGACATCTTCTGAAGTTTCTGCTTCCTTGGTTTGATGGTTGGGTCTACATTGAGAGTGCTCAATAACATCTCTGTTGACACCACAAAGATCATTGGCTGACCAAGCAAAGACATCCTTGTTATTGAACAAAAACTTTATCAAAGCCTTTTCTTGCTCCTCAGATAACTGGGATCCAAACAACACTTTCTGTTCAGCTATGTCTTCACATAAAAGCATAGACTTTGGTTGATCCGACGAAGCAGCTTTATCTCTTATGTATTTATGCTGTTGGTGAGCTTCGACTTCGTCTATATTGTGAATGGCCCTAGAATCCGTCCAATTCCCTTCAGCTCTAGATACGTTTTATCATTTTGGTTTAGCTCTATTCTAGTGCTTCACCCTAATCAATGAACATGATGAGATTATATATGATACACTATTTTCTCTCTTGATTATGATGATGATATTGTGACATTTAAGGGGACTCGAGCGGTTTCTCGAGTGCCTCTCCGTAAGGACTGGTTCGTTGGATGACCACCCGGGAAAACAGTACAACCATGAGGGTGGTATGGGATGCTCTTAGCTAAATAATTTGAGGAACTGAGGTGTAGTTCGGTTCGTCATCGTGCCGTCGATGAGGCTCGGTGTATGTGGCTCGCTCTGCTAAGGGTGGTTTGCCCCTTGGGGGGGGAGTGCGGTACATTTAGGAAACCTAACGGGCGACTACAGCCTTAGGGAATCTTTGTAAAGGCTGCGTAGTGAAACCTTGCCTATTCACCTTAGTAGTGTTTAAGGGTTTGATCATCCCGAGGCAAAAGGGAATCACGGCTCGTGGGTAAAGTGTGAAACGTCTGCAGAGTGTTATGAAACTGATATATCAGCCGTGCACACGGTTATGAGCGGCCTTGGGAGCTCCATTGATTAGAGACACCTTTATCAGAGGTACTTTGTTTATAGGTGACAATGAGGATGATAATGGTTTTGATTATGGTTATGGTTTCTGGTATTCTTTCCATTTGGAAAGGGTACTTTTGGGTTAACAACTTGGGTTAATGCTAAAATCTGGCTCTCTACTAGTAATAATTACCTGACCAACTAAAAGCAACTGCTTGACCTTAACCCCACATAAAGCTAGTCCACTACAGCCAAACGGGACAATTGTCGAGTATGTTGATGTGTACTCACACTTGCTAAACACACAAAACACCCCCAGGTTGTCCACGTTGCAACCATTGCTCAGGAGAAGATGAAGTTGTGGTGGAGGACTTCTAGGAGTTCCAAGAGTACGATGAGTTCTAGGTGTGGGTTAGCGGCAAACCCCCAGTCGGCTGTCTGTGAAGGCCGTGTTTATCTATGTTTCATTTTTGCACTTTGATATATCTTAATGACTATGTGGATGTCTCGGACATCATGATGTAATCAACTATTACCCTTTTTTATGTTATTATTTGATCACTGTGTGATGATGTCTGGTTATGTAACTGTTATGTACGTGAATTGCTGATCCTCGCACGTACATGGATCGCATTCGGTTTGCCTTCTAAAACCGGGTGTGACAGCAGCCCACTTGCCAACTCTTCTTGTAGCTTCTCTATTTCTTATGATATCCTTTAGATGTTGAGACAAAGCTACTATGATATGGTAGGACTGGAACTAGTGTCGAAGCTTCCTGGATGCCATCAGTACAACATACGGTACCTTCTCCAACTCTGTATAGTTTCTTTTCGATGGACTTAGTACTTCGGAGGCGAAGTGAAAGGAAAATAGGCTTACACCTTTTCTTAATTGATTTTGGTGGTTGAATTGCCCAACACAAATAATTGGACTAACTAGTTTGCTCTAGATTATGAGTTCTACAGGTGCCAAAGGTTCACAACAAACCAATAAAAAGACCGAAAAAGGATTCAAATATAGAGAGCTAAAGTCAGCCAAAGTGTGCCCTGGTCTGGCGCACCGGACTGTTCGGTGTGCCACCGGACAGTGTCCGGTGCACCAGGGACTCCAACTCCGAACTACTCACCTTTGGGAATTCTGGAGGCCGCTCCGCTATAATTCACTGGACTGTCTGGTGGCGCACCGGACCGTCCGGTGTGCCAGCGAAGCAACGGCTACTTCAGCGCCAACGGTCACCTGCAACTGCAATCAATGCGCTACAGTGCGCGCAAAAGTCAGGCATGCGCCAGAAGGCGCACCGGATAGTCTACAGGACCTGTCCGGTGCACCACCGGAATGTCCGGTGGCCCATAAGACAGAAGCTCCAATGGTCAGAATCCAACGACCAGGTGACGTGGCAGGCGCACCGGACAGTGTCCGGTGGCGCACCGGACTGTCCGGTGCGCCATGCGACAGCAGCCTTCACCAAACGACTAGTTTGGTGGTTGGGGCTATAAATACCCCCAACCACCCACCATTCATGGCATCCAAGTTTTCACACTTCATACACCTTACAAGAGCTATAGCATTGAATACAAGACACACCAAAGAGATCAAATCCTCTCCCAAGTCCAAAGATCATTCCCAATCAATTAGCGACTAGTGAGAGATTGACTTGTGTTCATTTGAGCTCTTGCGCTTGGATTGCTTATTTTTCTCATTCTTTCTTGTGATCAACTCAATTGTAACTGAGGCAAGAGACACCAATTGTGTGGTGGTCCTTGCTGGGACTTTGTGTCCCGTTTGATTGAGAAGAGAAGCTCACTCGGTCTAAGTGACCGTTTGAGACAGGGAAAGGGATGAAAGAGACCCGGTCTTTGTGACCACCTCAACGGGGAGTAGGTTTGCAAGAACCGAACCTCGGTAAAACAAATCATCGTGTCTCACTTTTTATTTGCCCGCGATTTGTTTTTTCACCCTCTCTCTCGGACTCGTTCATATTTCTAACGCTAACCCGGCGTGTAGTTGTGCTTAAGTTTATAAATTTTAGAATCGCCCTATTCACCCCCCCCCCCCCTCTCTAGGCGACTTTCACGAAGTAAATTAGGACTTGTTTCTTTGTTTTTCATCTTGCTTTTCTTGCACCAGTGCTGCACTAACTGTCGCATGGGAAGTAGCTACATACAATAACAATGGTGCTCCTGATGAAGGTGGAGTCAAAGTTGTCAACTGTTTCTTTTGATGAATCAGCATTCAGCACATCTCTAGAGTTGAGAATCACAGAGCTAACAATTTGGCACAAGATGCATCAGGTTATCGGATAAAACGAGGGAAATTTCACAACTCCGAGAGTCTGATAACTGATACAAGGCCAATTCCCTAGGTCGTGGACCGTCCGGGTGAGGGCTTCGGACCGTCCGGGGTTGCCAGGAAAGTTCTCCTGATTGATTTGGCTGGTAATGAAGCTGATGCAAGTGATTGGAGGACACCCATAATTAATTATCTATGAAATCCTAGTGTAAGGACGGATTGGAACGTTCAGCGTACAACTTTCAAGTATGTTTTAATGAGTGATGAACCCTACCGCCGAATGGTCAACGATGTCTTGCTTAAATTCTTGGGCCCAAGTGATACTATATTAGCCATGGCCGAAGTACATGAAGGGATTTGTGGTACCCATCAATCGGCTCCAAAGATGAAGAAGTTGTTGCGAAAGTCTGGCTTCTATTGGCCCAATATGATAGCTGATCGTTTCAAGTACTAGAAAGGATGCCAAGTATGTAAAAAATACGGCAACTTACAGTTGGTCCCTGCAGCCGAATTACATACTATCATCAAGCCTTGGCCTTTTAGAGGATGGAGATTGGACTTCATAGGAGAAATTCATCCTTCATCATCAAAACGGCATCAGTTCGTGTTAGTTGCCACTGACTACTTTACCAAGTGGACTGAAGTTGTTGCCCTGAAGAACATGACGCACATGAAGGTAATTGAGTTCATAACTGAGCATATCATTCATAGGTTCGGCATTCCCCAAACTTTGACTACAGACTAAGGGGCTTCTTTTATGTCAAAAGAGGTACGTGAATTTGCCGAATTATATAGGATTAAGTTGCTCAATTCATCTCCATATTATGCTCAGGCCAATGGACAGACCGAGTCTAGTAATAGAACATTGATTAGCCTGATAAAAAAGAAGATATCTGATAATCCTAAGCAGTGGCATAAGATTTTGTTCGAAGCTTTGTGGGCTCACAGAATATCTAAACACAGTGCTACTAAAGTATCTCCTTTTGAGCTTGTCTATGGGAAGGAAGCAGTGTTGCCTGTGGAAATAAGTTTAAATGATGTCACGTTCGCTAAGCAAAATGATCTAACTGTCGACGATTATTATAATTCAATGATGGACAATATTGATGAAGTAACCAACAAGAGAGTGACAACCTTAGGAGAAATAGAAAAGGACAAGATCATGGTCGCCAAAGCTTACAACAAGAAGGTCAAGGTTAATGAAAGGGAATTAGGCTTACACCTAGTTCCTAAATAATTTTGGTGGTTGAATTGCCCAACACAAATCTTTGGACTAACTAGTTTGCCCAAGTGTATAGATTATACAGGTGTAAAAGGTTCACACTCAGCCAATAAAAAGACCAAGTTTTGGATTCAACAAAGGAGCAAAGGGGCAACCGAAGGTGATAGTCGCCTAGAGGGGGGGGTGAATAGGGCGAAGCTGAAATTTACAAATATAAACACAACTACAAGCCGGGTTAGCGTTAGAAATATAAACGAGTCCGAGAGAGAGGGTGCAAAACAGATCCCAAGCGAATAAGCAAGTGAGACACGGAGATTTGTTTTACCGAGGTTCGGTTCTTGCAAACCTACTCCCCGTTGAGGAGGCCACAAAGGCTGGGTCTCTTTCAACCCTTCCCTCTCTCAAACGGTCCCTCGGACCGAGTGAGCTTCTCTTCTCAAATCAAAGCCGGGAACAAAACTTCCCCGCAAGGGCCACCACACAATTGGTGCCTCTTGCCTTGATTACAATGGAGTTGTGATCTCAAGAACAAGTGAGAAAGAAAAGAAGCAATCCAAGCGCAAGAGCTCAAATGAACACGGCAAATCACTCTCACTAGTCACTAGGGCTTTGTGTGGAATTGGAGAGGATTTGATCTCTTTAGTGTGTCTAGAATTGAATGCTAGAGCTCTTGTAGTAGTTGAGAAGTGGAAAACTTGGATGCAATGAATGGTGGGGTGGTTGGGGTATTTATAGCCCCAACCACCAAATGTGGCCGTTGGGAGGCTGTCTGTTCGATGGCGCACCGGACAGTCCGGTGCACACCGGACAGTCCGGTGCCCCTGCCACGTCATCACTGCCGTTGGATTCTGACCGTTGGAGCTTCTGACTTGTGGGCCCGCCTGGGTGTCCGGTGCACACCGGACAGATACTGTTTGCTGTCCGGTGTGCCAGCATGGGCGAGCCTGCCATCTGCGCGCGCAGAGCGCGCATTAAATGCGCGGCAGAGAGCCGTTGGCGCGGAGAAGACCGTTGCTCCGGAGGCGCACCGGACAGTCCGGTGTACACCGGACAGTCCGGTGATTTTTAGCGGACTAGCCGTTGGCGTTTCCCGAAGCTGGCGAGTTCCTGAGGCCGACCTCCCTTGGCGCACCGGACACTGTCCGGTGTACACCGGACAGTCCGGTGAATTATAGCCGAGTCGCCCTGGAAATTCCCGAAGGTGGCGAGTTTGAGTCTTAGTCCCCTGGTGCACCGGACAGGTACTGTTCACTGTCCGGTGGCACACCGGACAGTCCGGTGCGCCAGACCAGGAGTGCCTTCGGTTGCCCCTTTGCTCCTTTATTGAATCCAAAACTTGGTCTTTTTATTGGCTGAGGATAAACCTTTTACACCTGTATAATCTACACACTTGGGCAAACTAGTTAGTCCAATTATTTGTGTTGGGCAATTCAACCACCAAAATTATTTAGGAACTAGGTGTAAGCCTAATTCCCTTTCAATCTCCCCCTTTTTGGTGATTGATGCCAACACAAACCAAAGCAAACAGAGATGTGCATAATTGAACTAGTTTGCATAATGTAAGTGTAAAGGTTGCTTGGAATTGAGCCAATATAACTACTTACAAGATATGCATGGAATGTTTCTTTCTTTATTTAGCATTTTGGACCACGTTTGCACCACATGTTTTGTTTTTGCAAATTCTTTTTGTAAATCCATTTCAAAGATCTTTTGCAAATAGTCAAAGGTAAATGAATAAGAGTTTGTAAATCATTTTCAAGATTTGAAATTTTCTCCCCCTGTTTCAAATGCTTTTCTTTTGACTTAACAAAACTCCCCCTAAAAGAGATCCACCTCTTAGTGTTCAAGAGGGTTTTGATATACCATTTTTGAAATACTACTTTCTCCCCCTTTTGAACACAATAGGATACCAATTGATAAATACTTTTGGAAAGCACTAAGTTTTTGAATTTGGTGGTGGGTGCGGTCCTTTTGCTTTGGGCTCATTTCTCCCCCTTTTTGGCATGAATCGCCAAAAACGGAATCATTAGAGCCCTCGAAGTAATTTCTTCCCCTTTGGTCATAAGTAAATGAGTTAAGATTATACCAAAGACGAAATCCGGTCCTTTTGCTTTGGGCTTTTACTTTCTCCCCCAAAGACAAGGTCCTTTTCTTGGAGCGATGGCGAAGGATGAGTTACGGAGTGGAAGCCTTTGTCTTCGCCGAAGATTCCAATTACCTTTCAATATACCTGTGACTTGGTTTGAAATAGACTTGAAAACACATTAGTCATAGCATATAAAAGAGATATGATCAAAGGTATTCAAATGAGCTATGTGTGCAAGCTAGCAAAAGAAATTTCTAGAATCAAGAATATTGAGCTCATGCCTAAGTCTGGTAAAAGATTGTTCATCAAGAGGCTTGGTAAAGATATCGGCTAATTGATCTTTAGTGTTAATGTAAGAAATCTCGATATCTCCCTTTTGTTGGTGATCCCTAAGAAAATGATACCGAATGGCTATGTGCTTAGTGCGGCTATGCTCGACGGGATTGTCGGCCATTTTGATTGCACTCTCATTATCACATAGCAAAGGGACTTTGGTTAATTTGTAACCTAGTCCCGCAGGGTTTGCCTCATCCAAAGCAATTGCGCGCAACAATGACCTGCGGCAATGTACTCGGCTTCGGCGGTGGAAAGAGCGACCGAATTTTGCTTCTTTGAAGCCCAAGACACCAAGGATCTTCCCAAGAACTAGCAAGTCCCCGATGTGCTCTTCCTATTGATTTTACACCCCGCCCAATCGGCATCCGAATAACCAATCAAATCAAACGTGGATCCCCGAGGGTACCAAAGCCCAAACTTAGGTGTGTAAGCCAAATATCTCAAGATTCGTTTTACGGCCGTAAGGTGGGATTCCTTAGGGTCGGATTGGAATCTTGCACACATGCAAACGGAAAGCATAATGTCCGGTCGAGATGCACATAAATAAAGCAATGAACCAATCATCGACCGGTATACCTTTTGATCCACGGACTTACCTCCCGTGTCGAGGTCGAGATGCCCATTAGTTCCCATGGGTGTCTTGATGGGTTTGGCATCCTTCATCCCAAACTTGGTTAGAATGTCTTGAATGTACTTCGTTTGGCTAATGAAGGTGCCCTCTTGGAGTTGCTTGACTTGGAATCCTAGAAAATACTTCAACTCCCCCATCATCGACATCTCGAATTTCTGTGTCATGATCCTACTAAACTCTTCACATGTAGACTCGTTAGTAGACCCAAATATAATATCATCAACATAAATTTGGCATACAAACAAGTCATTTTCAAGAGTTTTAGTAAAGAGTGTAGGATCGGCCTTGCCGACTTTGAAGCCATTAGCAATAAGGAAATCTCTTAGGCATTCATACCATGCTCTTGGGGCTTGCTTGAGCCCATAAAGCGCCTTAGAGAGCCTATAAACGTGGTTAGGATACTCACTGTCTTCAAAGCCGGGAGGTTGCTCAACATAGACCTCTTCCTTGATCGGTCCATTGAGGAAGGCACTTTTCACGTCCATTTGATAAAGCTTAAAGCCATGGTAAGTAGCATAGGCTAATAATATGCGAATTGACTCAAGCCTAGCTACGGGTGCATAGGTTTCACCGAAATCCAAACCTTCGACTTGGGAGTATCCTTTGGCCACAAGTCGAGCTTTGTTCCTTGTCACCACACCATGCTCGTCTTGCTTGTTGCGGAAGACCCATTTGGTTCCTACAACATTTTGGTTAGGACGTGGAACTAAATGCCATACCTCATTTCTAGTGAAGTTGTTGAGCTCCTCTTGCATCGCCACCACCCAATCCGAATCTTGAAGTGCTTCCTCTACCCTGTGTGGCTCAATAGAGGAAACAAAAGAGTAATGTTCACAAAAATGTGCAACACGAGATCGAGTGGTTACCCCCTTATGAATGTCGCCGAGGATGGTGTCGACGGGGTGATCTCGTTGGATTGCTTGGTGGACTCTTGGGTGTGGCGGTCTTGGTTCTTCCTCATCCTCCTTTTCTTGATTATTTTCATCTCCCCCTTGATCATTGCCATTATCTTGAGGTGGCTCATCTTCTTGATTTTGCCCTTCATCAACTTGAGCCTCATCCTCATTTTGAGTTGGTGGAGATGCTTGCATGGAGGAGGATGGTTGATCTTGTGCATTTGGAGGCTCTTCGGATTCCTTAGGACACACATCCCCAATGGACATGTTCCTTAGCGCGATGCATGGAGCCTCTTCATTACCTATCTCATCAAGATCAACTTGCTCTACTTGAGAGCCGTTAGTTTCATCAAACACAACGTCACATGAGACTTCAACTAGTCCAGTGGACTTGTTAAAGACCCTATATGCCCTTGTGTTTGAGTCATAACCAAGTAAAAAACCTTCTACAGTTTTAGGAGCAAATTTAGATTTTCTACCTCTTTTAACAAGAATAAAGCATTTGCTACCAAAAACTCTAAAATATGAAATGTTGGGCTTTTTACCGGTTAGGAGTTCATATGATGTCTTCTTGAGGATTCGGTGAAGATATAACCGGTTGATGGCGTAGCAGGCGGTGTTGACCGCTTCGGCCCAAAACCGGTCCGGTGTCTTGTACTCATCAAGCATGGTTCTTGCCATGTCCAATAGAGTTCGATTCTTCCTCTCCACTACACCATTTTGTTGTGGCGTGTAGGGAGAGGAGAACTCATGCTTGATGCCCTCCTCCTCAAGGAAGCCTTCAATTTGAGAGTTCTTGAACTCCGTCCCATTGTCGCTTCTTATTTTCTTGATCCTTAAGCCGAACTCATTTTGAGCCCGTCTCAAGAATCCCTTTAAGGTCTCTTGGGTTTGAGATTTTTCCTGTAAGAAGAATACCCAAGTGAAGCGAGAATAATCATCCACTATTACAAGACAATACTTACTCCCGCCGATGCTTATGTAAGCAATCGGTCCGAATAGATCCATGTGGAGTAGCTCAAGCGGCCTGTCGGTCGTCATGATGTTCTTGTGTGGATGATGGACTCCAACTTGCTTCCCCGCCTGGCATGCGCTACAAATCCTGTCTTTCTCAAAATGAACATTTGTTAATCCTAAAATGTGCTCTCCCTTTAGAAGCTTATGAAGATTCTTCATCCCAACATGGGCTAGTCGGCGGTGCCAGAGCCAACCCATGTTAGTCTTAGCAATTAAGCATGTGTCGAGCTCAGCTCTATCAAAATCTACTAAGTATAGCTGACCCTCTAACACACCCTTAAATGCTATTGAATCATCACTTCTTCTAAAGACAGTGACACCTACATCAGTAAAAAGACAGTTGTAGCCCATTTGACATAATTGTGAAACAGAAAGCAAGTTGTAATCTAAAGAGTCTACAAGAAAAACATTGGAAATAGAATGGTCAGGAGATATAGCAATTTTACCCAATCCTTTGACCAAACCTTGATTTCCATCCCCGAATGTGATAGCTCGTTGGGGATCTTGGTTTTTCTCATATGAAGAGAACATCCTTTTCTCCCTGGTCATGTGGTTTGTGCACCCGCTGTCGAGTATCCAACTTGAGCCCCCGGATGCATAAACCTACAAAACAAATTTAGTTCTTGACTTTAGGTACCCAAACTGTTTTGGGTCCTTTGGCATTAGAAACAAGAACTTTGGGTACCCAAACACAAGTCTTGGAGCCCTTGTGTTTGCCCCCAACAAACTTGGCAACGACCTTGCCGGATTTGTTAGTCAAAACATATGATGCATCAAAAGTCTTAAATGAAATGCTATGTTCATTTGATGCATTAGGAATTTTCTTCTTAGGCAACTTGGCACGGGTTGGTTGCCTAGAACTAGATGTCTCACCCTTATACATAAAAGCATGATTAGGGCCAGAGTGAGACTTCCTAGAATGAATTTTCCTAATTTTGTCCTCGGGATAACCGGCAGGGTATAAAATGTAACCCTCGTTATCCTGAGGCATGGGAGCTTTGCCTTTAACAAAGTTGGACAATCTCTTAGGAGGGACACTAATTTTGACATTGTTTCCCCTTTGGAAGCCAATGCCATCCTTAATGCTCGGGCGTCTCCCATTATAAAGCATGCTACGAGCAAATTTAAATTTCTCATTTTCTAAGTTATGCTCGGCAATTGTAGCATCTAATTTTGCTATATGATCATTTTGTTGTTTAATTAAAGCCATATGATCATGAATAGCATTAACATCAATATCTCTACATCTAGTGCAAATAAAAACATGCTCAACATTAGATGCAGAGGGTTTGCAAGATTTAAGTTCTACAACCTTAGCATGCAACATTTCATTCTTAGTTCTAAGGTCGGAAATGGTAGCATTGCAAACATCAAAATCTTTAGCCTTAGCAATCAAATTTTCATTCTCTAATCTAAGGCTAGCAAGAGAAATGTTTAATTCTTCAATCCTAGCAAGTAAATTATCATTATTATCTCTAGGATTGGGAGTTGAAACATTACAAACATGAGAATCAACCTTAGCATTTAAACTAGCATTTTCATTTCTAAGGTTGTCAATTATCTCACGGCAAGTGCTTAGCTCACTAGATAATTTTTCATATTTTTCAACTTGTAAAGCGTAAGCATTTTTAACCTTAACATGTTTCTTGTTTTCCTTAATAAGGAGGTCCTCTTGTGAATCCAAAAGGTCATCCTTTTCATGAATAGCACTAACCAATTCATTCAATTTTTCCTTTTGAGCTATGTTAAGGTTGGCAAAAAGGGAACGCAAATTATCTTCCTCATCACTAGCATTGTCATCACTAGAGGATTCATATTTAGTGGAGGATTTAGATTTAACCTTCTTTTTGCCGTCCTTTGCCATGAGGCACTTGTGGCCGACGTTGGGGAAGAGAAGCCCCTTGGTGACGGCGATGTTGGCGGCGTCCTCGTCGTCGGAGGAGTCGCTTGAGCTCTCGTCGGAGTCCCACTCGCGACAAACATGGGCATCGCCGCCCTTCTTCTTGTAATACCTCTTCTTCTCCTTTCTTCTCCCCTTCTTGTCGTCGCCTCGGTCACTGTCACTAGATATAGGACATTTAGCAATAAAATGACCGGGCTTACCACACTTGTAGCAAACCTTCTTGGAGCGGGACTTGTAATCCTTCCCCCTCCTTTGCTTGAGGATTTGGCGGAAGCTCTTGATGACGAGCGCCATTTCCTCATTGTCGAGCTTGGAGGCGTCTATGGGTTGTCGACTTGGTGTAGACTCCTCCTTCTTCTCCTCCGTTGCCTTGAATGCAACGGGTTGAGCTTCGGATGTGGTGGCATCATCAAGCTCGTTGATCTTCCTCGAGCCTTCGATCATGCACTCAAAACTTACAAAATTCCCGATAACTTCCTCGGGGGTCATTTTAGTATATCTAGGATTACCACGAATTAATTGAACTTGAGTAGGGTTAAGGAAAATAAGTGATCTTAGAATAACCTTAACCACCTCGTGGTCATCCCACTTTACGCTCCCGAGGTTGCGCGCTTGGTTCACCAAGGTCTTGAGCCGATTGTACATGTGTTGTGGCTCCTCCCCTTTGCGAAGCCGGAACCGACCGAGCTCCCCCTCAATCATTTCCCGCTTGGTGATCTTGGTGAGCTCATCACCTTCATGCGCGGTTTTGAGTAAATCCCAAATCTCCTTTGCGTTCTTCAACCCTTGAACTTTGTTATACTCCTCTCTACTCAAAGAGGCTAGGAGTATTGTTGTTGCTTGAGAGTTGAAGTGCTCGATTTGGGCCACCTCATCCTCATCATAGTTCTCATCCCCTACGGATGGTACCTGTGCACCAAACTCAACAACATCCCATATGCTTTTGTGGAGCGAGGTTAGATGAAATCGCATTAAATCGCTCCACCTAGCGTAATCTTCACCATCAAAAGTTGGTGGTTTGCCTAATGGGACGGAAAGTAAAGGTGTATGTTTGGAAATGCGAGGATAGCGTAGGGGGATCTTACTATACTTCTTGCGCTCTTGGCGCTTAGAAGTGACGGAGGGCGCATCGGAGTCGGAGGTAGAAGTTGATGAAGTGTCGGTCTCGTAGTAGACCACCTTCCTCATCCTCTTATGCTTGTCGCCTTTCCGATGCGGCTTGTGGGAAGAAGATTTTTCCTTCTTCTCTTGGTGGTGAGAAGAGGAAGCCTTTTTCTCCTTCCGTTTGGAGGAGTCCTTCTTCTTCTCCTTCCTCTTGGTGCGGGACTCTTCCGATGAAGTGCTCCCATGGCTTGTAGTGGGCTTTTCGCCGGTCTCCATCTCCTTCTTGGCGTGATCTCCCGACATCACTTCGAGCGGTTAGGCTCTAATGAAGCATCGGGCTCTGATACCAATTGATAGTCGCCTAGAGGGGGGGGTGAATAGGGCGAAGCTGAAATTTACAAATATAAACACAACTACAAGCCGGGTTAGCGTTAGAAATATAAACGAGTCCGAGAGAGAGGGTGCAAAACAGATCCCAAGCGAATAAGCAAGTGAGACACGGAGATTTGTTTTACCGAGGTTCGGTTCTTGCAAACCTACTCCCCGTTGAGGAGGCCACAAAGGCCGGGTCTCTTTCAACCCTTCCCTCTCTCAAACGGTCCCTCGGACCGAGTGAGCTTCTCTTCTCAAATCAAAGTCGGGAACAAAACTTCCCCGCAAGGGCCACCACACAATTGGTGCCTCTTGCCTTGATTACAATGGAGTTGTGATCTCAAGAACAAGTGAGAAAGAAAAGAAGCAATCCAAGCGCAAGAGCTCAAATGAACACGGCAAATCACTCTCACTAGTCACTAGGGCTTTGTGTGGAATTGGAGAGGATTTGATCTCTTTAGTGTGTCTAGAATTGAATGCTAGAGCTCTTGTAGTAGTTGAGAAGTGGAAAACTTGGATGCAATGAATGGTGGGGTGGTTGGGGTATTTATAGCCCCAACCACCAAATGTGGCCGTTGGGAGGCTGTCTGTTCGATGGCGCACCGGACAGTCCGGTGCACACCGGACAGTCCGGTGCCCCTGCCACGTCATCACTGTCGTTGGATTCTGACCGTTGGAGCTTCTGACTTGTGGGCCCGCCTGGGTGTCCGGTGCACACCGGACAGATACTGTTTGCTGTCCGGTGTGCCAGCATGGGCGAGCCTGCCATCTGCGCGCGCAGAGCGCGCATTAAATGCGCGGCAGAGAGCCGTTGGCGCGGAGAAGACCGTTGCTCCGGAGGCGCACCGGACAGTCCGGTGTACACCGGACAGTCCGGTGATTTTTAGCGGACTAGCCGTTGGCGTTTCCCGAAGCTGGCGAGTTCCTGAGGCCGACCTCCCTTGGCGCACCGGACACTGTCCGGTGTACACCGGACAGTCCGGTGAATTATAGCCGAGTCGCCCTGGAAATTCCCGAAGGTGGCGAGTTTGAGTCTTAGTCCCCTGGTGCACCGGACAGGTACTGTTCACTGTCCGGTGGCACACCGGACAGTCCGGTGCGCCAGACCAGGAGTGCCTTCGGTTGCCCCTTTGCTCCTTTATTGAATCCAAAACTTGGTCTTTTTATTGGCTGAGGATAAACCTTTTACACCTGTATAATCTACACACTTGGGCAAACTAGTTAGTCCAATTATTTGTGTTGGGCAATTCAACCACCAAAATTATTTAGGAACTAGGTGTAAGCCTAATTCCCTTTCAGAAGGCACCCCTGGTCTGGCGCACCGGACTGTCCGGTGCGCCACCGGACATGTCCGGTGCACCAGGGGGACTCAGACTCAAACTCGCCACCTTCGGGAATTTCCAGAGGCACTCGCGCTATAATTCACCGGACTGTCCGGTGTACACCGGACAGTGTCCGGTGCGCCAAGGGAGGTCGGCCTCAGGAACTCGCCAGCTTCGGGAAACGCCAACGGCTAGTCCGCTATATTTCACCGGACAGTCCGGTGTGCACCGGACCGTCCGGTGCGACTCCGGAGCAACGGCTATCTCCGCGCCAACGGCTCTCTGCCGCGCATTTAATGCGCGCTCTGCACGCGCAGAGGGAAGGCTCGCCCATGCTGGCACACCGGACAGCAAACAGTACCTGTCCGGTGTGCACCGGACACCCAGGCGGGCCCACAAGTCAGAAGCTCCAACGGTCAGAATCCAACGGCAATGATGACGTGGCAGGGGGCACCGGACTGTCCGGTGTGCACCGGACTGTCCGGTGCGCCATCGAGCAGACAGCCTCCCAACGGCCACTTTTGGTGGTTGGGGCTATAAATACCCCAACCACCCCACCATTCATTGCATCCAAGTTTTCCACTTCCCAACTACTACAAGAGCTCTAGTATTCAATTCTAGACACACAAAAGAGATCAAATCCTCTCCAATTCCACACAAAGCCCTAGTGACTAGTGAGAGTGATTTGCCGTGTTCATTTGAGCTCTTGCGCTTGGATTGCTTTCTTCTTTCTTGATTCTTTCTTGTGATCAAACACTCACATTGTGATTGAGGCAAGAGGCACCAATTGTGTGGTGGCCCTTGCGGGAAGTTTGATTCCCAAGTGATTTGAGAAGAAAAGCTCACTCGGTCCGAGGGACCGTTTGAGAGAGGGAAGGGTTGAAAGAGACCCGGCCTTTGTGGCCTCCTCAACGGGGAGTAGGTTTGCAAGAACCGAACCTCGGTAAAACAAATCCGTGTGTCTCACTTCATTATTTGCTTGCGATTTGTTTTGCGCCCTCTCTCGCGGACTCGTTTATATTTCTAACGCTAACCCGGCTTGTAGTTGTGTTTATATTTGTAAATTTCAGTTTCGCCCTATTCACCCCCCCCCCCCTCTAGGCGACTATCAATTGGTATCGGAGCCCGGTGCTTCATTAGAGCCTAACCGCTCGAAGTGATGTCGGGAGATCACGCCAAGAAGGAGATGGAGACCGGCGAAAAGCCCACTACAAGCCACGGGAGCACTTCATCGGAAGAGTCCCGCACCAAGAGGAAGGAGAAGAAGAAGGACTCCTCCAAACGGAAGGAGAAAAAGTCTTCCTCTTCTCACCACAAAGAGAAGAAGGAAAAATCTTCTTCTCACAAGCCGCATCGGAGAGGAGACAAGCACAAAAGGATGAGGAAGGTGGTCTACTACGAGACCGACACCTCATCAACATCGACCTCCGACTCCGATGCGCCCTCCGTCACTTCTAAGCGCCAAGAGCGCAAGAAGTATAGTAAGATCCCCCTACGCTACCCTCGCATTTCCAAACATACACCTTTACTTTCCGTCCCATTAGGCAAACCACCAACTTTTGATGGTGAATATTACGCTAGGTGGAGCGATTTAATGCGATTTCATCTAACCTCGCTCCACAAAAGCATATGGGATGTTGTTGAGTTTGGAGCGCAGGTACCATCCGTAGGGGATGAGAACTATGATGAGGATGAGGTGACCCAAATCGAGCACTTCAACTCTCAAGCAACAACAATACTCCTAGCCTCTTTGAGTAGAGAGGAGTATAACAAAGTTCAAGGGTTGAAGAACGCAAAGGAGATTTGGGATTTACTCAAGACTGCGCATGAAGGTGATGAGCTCACCAAGATCACCAAGTGGGAAACGATTGAGGGGGAGCTCGGTCGGTTCCGGCTTCGCAAAGGGGAGGAGCCACAACACATGTACAATCGGCTCAAGACCTTGGTGAACCAAGCGCGCAACCTCGGGAGCGTAAAGTGGGATGATCACGAGGTGGTTAAGGTTATTCTAAGATCACTTATTTTCCTTAACCCTACTCAAGTTCAATTAATCCGTGGTAATCCTAGATATACTAAAATGACCCCCGAGGAAGTTATCGGGAATTTTGTTAGTTTTGAGTGCATGATCGAAGGCTCGAGGAAAATCAACGAGCTTGATGATGCCACCACATCCGAAGCTCAACCCGTTGCATTCAAGGCAACAGAGGAGAAGAAGAAGGAGGAGTCTGCATCAAGTCGACAACCAATAGACGCCTCCAAGCTCGACAATGAGGAAATGGCGCTCGTCATCAAGAGCTTCCGCCAAATCCTCAAGCAAAGGAAGGGGAAGGACTACAAGTCCCGCTCCAAGAAGGTTTGCTACAAATGTGGTAAGCCCGGTCATTTTATTGCTAAATGTCCCATATCTAGTGACAGTGACCGAGGCGACGACAAGAAGGGGAGAAGAAAGGAGAAAAAGAGATACTACAAGAAGAAGGGCGGCGATGCCCATATTTGTCGGGAGTGGGATTCCGACGAAAGCTCAAGCGACTCCTCCGACGACGAGGACGCCGCCAACATCGCCGTCACCAAGGGACTCCTCTTCCCCAACGTCGGCCACAAGTGCCTCATGGCAAAGGACGGCAAATGGAAGAAGGTTAAATCCAACTCCTCCACTAAATATGAATCTTCTAGTGATGATAATGCTAGTGATGAGGAGGATAATTTGCGTTCCCTCTTTGCCAACCTTAACATAGCTCAAAAGGAAAAATTAAATGAATTGGTTAGTGCTATTCATGAAAAGGATGACCTTTTGGATTCCCAAGAGGATTGTCTAATTAAAGAAAACAAAAAACATGTTAAGGTTAAAAAGGCTTATGCTCTAGAAGTAGAAAAATGTCAAAAACTATCTAGTGAACTAAGCACTTGCCGTGAGATGATTGACAACCTTAGAAATGAAAATGCTAGTTTAAATGCTAAGGTTGATTCTCATGTTTGTAATGTTTCAATTCCCAATCCTAGAGATAATAATGATGATTTGCTTGCTAGGATTGAAGAATTAAACATTTCTCTTGCTAGCCTTAGAGTAGAAAATGAAATTTTAATTGCTAAGGCTAAAGAACTAGATGTTTGCAATGCTACCATTTCCAATCTTAAAGATAAAAATGATATTCTTCATGCTAAGATTGTTGAACTTAATTCTTGCAAACCCTCTACATCTATTGTTGAACATGTATCTATTTGTACTAGATGTAGAGATGTTGATGTTAATGTTATTCATGATCATATGGCTTTAATTAAACAACAAAATGATCATATAGCAAAATTAGATGCTAAAATTGCCGAGCACAACCTAGAGAATGAAAAATTTAAGCTTGCTCGTAGCATGCTTTATAATGGGAGACGCCCGGGCATTAAGGATGGCATTGGCTTCCAAAGGGGAGACAATGTCAAAATTAGTGCCCCTCCTAAAAGATTGTCAAATTTTGTTAAGGGCAAGGCTCCCATGCCTCAGGATAACGAGGGTTACATTTTATACCCTGCCGGTTATCCCGAGGACAAAATTAGGAAAATTCATTCTAGGAAGTCTCACTCTGGCCCTAATCATGCTTTTATGTATAAGGGTGAGACATCTAGCTCTAGGCAACCAACCCGTGCCAAGTTGCCTAGAAAGAAAACTCCTAATGCATCAAATGATCATGCTATTTCATTTAAAACTTTTGATGCATCCTATGTTTTGACTAACAAATCCGGCAAGGTCGTTGCCAAGTTTGTTGGGGGCAAACACAAGGGCTCCAAGACTTGTGTTTGGGTACCCAAAGTTCTTGTTTCTAATGCCAAAGGACCCAAAACAGTTTGGGTACCTAAAGTCAAGAACTAAATTTGTTTTGTAGGTTTATGCATCCGGGGGCTCAAGTTGGATACTCGACAGCGGGTGCACAAACCACATGACCGGGGAGAAAAGGATGTTCTCCTCATATGAGAAAAACAAAGATCCCCAACGAGCTATCACATTCGGGGATGGAAATCAAGGTTTGGTCAAAGGACTTGGTAAAATTGCTATATCTCCTGACCATTCTATTTCCAATGTTTTTCTTGTTGATTCTTTAGATTACAACTTGCTTTCTGTTTCCCAATTATGTCAAATGGGCTACAACTGTCTTTTTACTGATATAGGTGTCACTGTCTTTAGAAGAAGTGATGATTCAATAGCATTTAAGGGTGTGTTAGAGGGTCAGCTATACTTAGTAGATTTTGATAGAGCCGAACTCGACACATGCTTAATCGCTAAGACTAACATGGGTTGGCTTTGGCACCGCCGACTAGCCCATGTTGGGATGAAGAATCTTCACAAGCTTCTAAAGGGAGAACACATTTTAGGATTAACAAATGTTCATTTTGAGAAAGACAGGGTTTGTAGCGCATGCCAGGCGGGAAAGCAAGTTGGAGTCCATCATCCACACAAGAACATCATGACGACCGACAGGCCGCTTGAGCTACTCCACATGGATCTATTCGGCCCGATTGCTTACATAAGCATCGGCGGGAGTAAGTATTGTCTTGTAATTGTGGATGATTATTCTCGCTTCACTTGGGTATTCTTTTTACAGGAAAAATCTCAAACCCAAGAGACCTTAAAGGGATTCTTGAAACGGGCTCAAAATGAGTTCGGCTTAAGGATCAAGAAAATAAGAAGCGACAACGGAACGGAGTTCAAGAACTCTCAAATTGAAGGCTTCCTTGAGGAGGAGGGCATCAAGCATGAGTTCTCCTCTCCCTACACGCCACAACAAAATGGTGTAGTGGAGAGGAAGAATCGAACTCTATTGGACATGGCAAGAACCATGCTTGATGAGTACAAGACACCGGACCGGTTTTGGGCCGAAGCGGTCAACACCGCCTGCTACGCCATCAACCGATTATATCTTCACCGAATCCTCAAGAAGACATCATATGAACTCCTAACCGGTAAAAAGCCCAACATTTCATACTTTAGAGTTTTTGGTAGCAAATGCTTTATCCTTGTTAAAAGAGGTAGAAAATCTAAATTTGCTCCTAAAACTGTAGAAGGCTTTTTACTTGGTTATGACTCAAACACAAGGGCATATAGGGTCTTTAACAAGTCCACTGAACTAGTTGAAGTCTCATGTGACGTTGTGTTTGATGAAACTAACGGCTCTCAAGTAGAGCAAGTTGATCTTGATGAGATAGGTAATGAAGAGGCTCCATGCATAGCGCTAAGGAACATGTCCATTGGGGATGTGTGTCCTAAGGAATCCGAAGAGCCTCCAAGTGCACAAGATCAACCATCCTCCTCCATGCAAGCATCTCCACCAACTCAAAATGAGGATGAGGCTCAAGTTGATGAAGGGCAAAATCAAGAAGATGAGCCACCTCAAGATAATGGCAATGATCAAGGGGGAGATGAAAATAATCAAGAAAAGGAGGATGACGAAGAACCAAGACCGCCACACCCAAGAGTCCACCAAGCAATACAACGAGATCACCCCGTCGACACCATCCTCGGCGACATTCATAAGGGGGTAACTACTCGATCTCGGGTTGCTCATTTTTGTGAACATTACTCTTTTGTTTCCTCTATTGAGCCACACAGGGTGGAGGAAGCACTTCAAGATTCGGATTGGGTGGTGGCGATGCAAGAGGAGCTCAACAACTTCACTAGGAATGAGGTATGGCATTTAGTTCCACGTCCTAACCAAAATGTTGTAGGAACCAAGTGGGTCTTCCGCAACAAGCAAGATGAGCATGGTGTGGTGACAAGGAACAAAGCTCGACTTGTGGCCAAGGGATACTCCCAAGTCGAAGGTTTGGATTTCGGTGAAACCTATGCACCCTTAGCTAGGCTTGAGTCAATTCGCATATTATTGGCCTATGCTACTTACCATGGCTTTAAGCTTTATCAAATGGACGTAAAAAGTGCCTTCCTCAATGGACCAATCAAGGAAGAGGTCTATGTTGAGCAACCTCCCGGCTTTGAAGACAGTGAGTATCCTAACCATGTTTATAGGCTCTCTAAGGCGCTTTATGGGCTCAAGCAAACCCCAAGAGCATGGTATGAATGCCTTAGAGATTTCCTTATTGCAAATGGCTTCAAAGTCGGAAAGGCCGATCCTACACTCTTTACTAAAACTCTTGAAAATGACTTGTTTGTATGCCAAATCTATGTCGATGATATTATATTTGGGTCTACTAACGAGTCTACATGTGAAGAATTTAGTAGGATCATGACACAGAAATTCGAGATGTCTATGATGGGGGAGTTGAAGTATTTCTTAGGATTTCAAGTGAAGCAACTCCAAGAAGGCACCTTCATTAGCCAAACGAAGTACACTCAAGACATTCTTGCTAAGTTTGGGATGAAGGATGCCAAACCCATCAAGACACCCATGGGAACTAATGGGCATCTCGACCTCGACACGGGAGGTAAGTCCGTGGATCAAAAGGTATACCGGTCGATGATTGGTTCATTGCTTTATTTATGTGCATCTCGACCGGACATTATGCTTTCCGTGTGCATGTGTGCAAGATTCCAATCCGACCCTAAGGAATCCCACCTTACGGCCGTAAAACGAATCTTGAGATATTTGGTTTATACTCCTAAGTTTGGACTTTGGTACCCTCGGGGATCCACTTTTGATTTAATTGGTTATTCCGATGCCGATTGGGCGGGGTGTAAGATTAATAGGAAGAGCACATCGGGGACTTGCCAGTTCTTGGGAAGATCCTTGGTGTCATGGGCTTCAAAGAAGCAAAATTCGGCTGCTCTTTCCACCGCCGAAGCCGAGTACATTGCCGCAGGTCATTGTTGCGCGCAATTGCTTTGGATGAGGCAAACCCTGCGGGACTATGGTTACAAATTAACCAAAGTCCCTTTGCTATGTGATAATGAGAGTGCAATCAAAATGGCCGACAATCCCGTCGAGCATAGCAGCACTAAGCACATAGCCATTCGGTATCATTTTCTTAGGGATCACCAACAAAAGGGAGATATCGAGATTTCTTATATTAACACTAAAGATCAATTAGCCGATATCTTTACCAAGCCTCTTGATGAACAAACTTTTACCAAACTTAGGCATGAGCTCAATATTCTTGATTCGCGCAATTTCTTTTAGATTGCACACATAGCTCATTTATATACCTTTGATCATATCTCTTTCATATGCTATGACTAATGTGTTTTTCAAGTGTATTTCAAACCAAGTCATAGGTATATTGAAAGGAAATTGGAGTCTTCGGCGAAGACAAAGGCTTCCACTCCGTAACTCATCCTTCGCCATCGCTCCAAGAAAAGGATCTTGTCTTTGGGGGAGAGAGTAAAAGCCCAAAGCAAAAGGATCGGACTTCGTCTTTGGTATAATCTTAACTCATTTACTTATGACCCAAGGGGAAGATAGTACTTCCATGGGCTCTAATGATTCCGTTTTTGGCGATTCATGCCAAAGGGGGAGAAAGTATGAGCCCAAAGCAAAAGGACCGCACCACCACCAATTTCAAAAACTTAGTGCTTTCCAAGAGTATTTTTCAATTGGTATCCTATTGTGTTCAAAAGGGGGAGAAAGTAGTATTTCAAAAATGGTATATCAAAACCCTCTTGAACACTAAGAGGAGGGTCTCATTTAGGGGGAGTTTTGTTAAGTCAATGGAAGAGCATTTGAAACAGGGGGAGAAAATTTCAAATCTTGAAAAGGCTCTGCAAACTCTTATTCATTTACCTTTGACTATTTGCAAAAGATCTTTGAAATGGATTTACAAAAATAATTTGCAAAACAAAACATGTGGTGCAAACGTGGTCCAAAATGTTATATAAGAAAGAAACAATCCATGCATATCTTGTAAGTATTTATATTGGCTCAATTCCAAGCAACCTTTACACTTACATTATGCAAACTAGTTCGATTATGCACTTCTATATTTGCTTTGGTTTGTGTTGGCATCAATCACCAAAAAGGGGGAGATTGAAAGGGAATTAGGCTTACACCTAGTTCCTAAATAATTTTGGTGGTTGAATTGCCCAACACAAATCTTTGGACTAACTAGTTTGTCCAAGTGTATAGATTATACAGGTGTAAAAGGTTCACACTCAGCCAATAAAAAGACCAAGTTTTGGATTCAACAAAGGAGCAAAGGGGCAACCGAAGGCACCCCTGGTCTGGCGCACCGGACTGTCCGGTGCGCCACCGGACATGTCCGGTGCACCAGGGGGACTCAGACTCAAACTCGCCACCTTCGGGAATTTCCAGAGGCACTCGCGCTATAATTCACCGGACTGTCCGGTGTATACCGGACAGTGTCCGGTGCGCCAAGGGAGGTCGGCCTCAGGAACTCGCCAGCTTCGGGAAACACCAACGGCTAGTCCGCTATATTTCACCGGACAGTCCGGTGTGCACCGGACCGTCCGGTGCGACTCCGGAGCAACGGCTATCTCCGCGCCAACGGCTCTCTGCCGCGCATTTAATGCGCGCTCTGCACGCGCAGAGGGCAGGCTCGCCCATGCTGGCACACCGGACAGCAAACAGTACCTGTCCGGTGTGCACCGGACACCCAGGCGGGCCCACAAGTCAGAAGCTCCAACGGTCAGAATCCAACGGCAATGATGACGTGGCAGGGGGCACCGGACTGTCCGGTGTGCACCGGACTGTCCGGTGCGCCATCGAGCAGACAACCTCCCAACGGCCACTTTTGGTGGTTGGGGCTATAAATACCCCAACCACCCCACCATTCATTGCATCCAAGTTTTCCACTTCCCAACTACTACAAGAGCTCTAGTATTCAATTCTAGACACACAAAAGAGATCAAATCCTCTCCAATTCCACACAAAGCCCTAGTGACTAGTGAGAGTGATTTGCCGTGTTCATTTGAGCTCTTGCGCTTGGATTGCTTTCTTCTTTCTTGATTCTTTCTTGTGATCAAACACTCACATTGTGATTGAGGCAAGAGGCACCAATTGTGTGGTGGCCCTTGCGGGAAGTTTGATTCCCAAGTGATTTGAGAAGAAAAGCTCACTCGGTCCGAGGGACCGTTTGAGAGAGGGAAGGGTTGAAAGAGACCCGGCCTTTGTGGCCTCCTCAACGGGGAGTAGGTTTGCAAGAACCGAACCTCGGTAAAACAAATCCGTGTGTCTCACTTCATTATTTGCTTGCGATTTGTTTTGCGCCCTCTCTCGCGGACTCGTTTATATTTCTAACGCTAACCCGGCTTGTAGTTGTGTTTATATTTGTAAATTTCAGTTTCGCCCTATTCACCCCCCCCCCCCCTCTAGGCGACTATCAGTTAAATCGTTTCAAGTAGGGGACCTGGTATGGAAGACCGTCTTGCCTCTAAAGAGTAAAGACCGAAAGTTTGGGAAGTGATCACTAAGCTGGGAAGGCCCTTATAAAGTCATACAGGTGATGCCCGGTAACGCTTATTTGTTGCAAACATTACAAGGCAAAGATTTGTCCAAGGCGTCAAACGGGTGTTTCCTCAAGCAGTATCATCCTAGTATGTGGCAAGATGCCTAAGGAAATCGATGCGATCATATCGTGTTAGTTGCTTTTGATTTGCTCAGCTCCACCAAAAGGCAGGGGCATATGTTGGGAAACAAAATGACCGTGCGGACGGTCCAGCCCCGAGGCCGGACGGTCTACAGTCCAGACAGTTTGCACTGGTGGTGCGGACGGTCCGTGCGCGCAAAATCAGTTAGGGTTCCAAGTTTCTTGCTATGGTTGTTGACTAGATTCACGGAATTAGCTTGGGAGATTTGTTTGTAACGGGTCCAGCCCCCTCCACTATAAATACAGAGGAATACGACCGATTAATGATCAACAATCGAATCTACATTCAATACAATTCGCATTTTATCTTGTACATTTAGGAGTAGTTATAGTTTAGTCTTTTAATCTCCAAATTCTCCGCTCTCCTCGACTATACGTCGATCAAAGGAGTCTAGGTCGGTCTGTCGAGCCTAGACAACACTTAGGATCTCTCCTCCCCGACGGGGTCTCTCCCGGGAGCGAGATCCAGACACCGTCGGTGAACTCTGCTGCCCCTACGCACGCGCGGACCGTCCGGCCCAGGGCGCGGACTATCCGGCACGTCAGGCAGAAAACCCGAGCCCTGCGCCAGGTTACACACCATCCGATATCTAGCCGTGGACCGTTCACACCTGTGAAGAGAGCACCGCTGTCGGTTCTCGTTACAGTGATTGGCGCCCGAAAAGATGTGTTCGATGGTGAGCAGACGCGATGCAAATCAGAGCAGAATAGACACAGCAATGACCGTGCAGATAGCACGTCGATGTCGTGGGGCGTGAGGAGCAGATGCATACTGTTGCTGGGCGTCGAGCAGAGAAGACTGGTAGGCTCGGAGAGGTGCCCAGTTTTGGTCATGGCGACGGTGGCATGGAAATCGAGCAAGCAGAATTCCGGCGAGGTGGCACAGCATGCTGAGGAGACAGAGAGGCGAGCGAGGGAGGAGAGCATGGAGATGGGGACGAGGTTGGGGACAGACCGACAGACACAGCAGGGCACGACAAGGAGCTTTATAGGCCCAAGAGAAAGGAACGAGCACTAGGAAGAGGAAGCGCGGGCGTCAGCCATCAATGGCAATAAGAAACTGCTGCGTTCGTGGAGTAATGGAGAAATGGAGTTCGATATGCGGCTTCAGTTTCCACCCAGGCGGGCGCTGGTGGGCAGGATGCAGCGTGCCGACAGCTGGCGCGGGAGCCGGGCGCAGTCAGCACGGCAGCCAGATGCACGAGCAGCGCGAGCTTTTGAGGTAGAAGATGTTGACAGAAGGGCCCCACACGTAAGAGAAATAGGGAGAGATAGAGAGGAGCTCGTCTGGGCCTCAAATGGCTGAAAAGAGCCGGTCGGACGATTCTTGATTGATTTTTGTTTATCTTTTACAAATCCTTTCCATATTTGAACACACGCATATAAATATATACCAAAAGTTAGATTAATTCCTATATTATTATTCACTCATCTTGATTTGCAGAATATATTATTTTTAAAAATCATTAAATAAAAGATTTTCACCAAAAAGGGAATAAAGTTAATAAAGATGGAATTTTTGCAAACACTACCAAATTAAAATTATTAACACATCAAAATGCTTATATTTAGGAATAAATATTTTAACTATTCATTATTATCCTATAAAATAAAGTTTATTTCCTAAAATTAAATCCAAGGATTGGGTTTGAAATTTAAATCAAACAAAACATATGCATTGACATGAATGTACCAAACACTTGGCAAAATTTTATGTAATCAAGAAATAGTTCAATTTATACATATCACCATTTCATTATTTGAAAACATAAATATTTTTCTTGTAATTGGAAATTAATAGATTAACTAGATTTCTATTAATTGATGGATTTAGGGTGTTACACCCTCGCCCTTGCCACCCTTTCTGTCATCGCCGATACTGTTGCTGCCCACGCTGCTGCCGTTGTTCTTGTCTTCCTCCACGCTCTCATCCGACTCATCTGAGCCGACGAGGCCAGGGCGCTCCACGGCCCTAACGAAGGACCACTCCGCTGGGGAAGCCCCAGGGAGTCATTGGAGTCAGTGGTAGGTGAGGGTAGAGGAGGAGGAGACCTCTCGCCACTAGATCCAGAGTACTTCGAGTCATCGAAGGACTCCGGCGGCACGGTCAGAGGTCACTTCCTCTTGTCACCCTTGCTCTTGCCGCCCTTCTTGCCCTTGTCCTTGTCGTTCTTCTCCCCGCCATTAGGTTTTCTGGTGAAGAAAGGGTTAGAAAAGATGTGGAGGCGAAGACGAGTGAAGAAGCACGCAGCGGATGGTTGGTTTATTTAAAAAAATAAAGAGATGTCCTTCCATGTACCGCTCGTACAATGAACAGTCGCAATTAATCAAGAGTCGTTTCGATTTCCAAGAGGCGGCATATCCCTAGTGCGACGCGATGAACATGGCATCAGATATCAGTAAATGGGTTGCTCACCAGTTCACACCCATCATTACGTCATGTCAACTCAAGGAACTGTTTTACGAAAAAGACAGCAAACACACTCATTGGGCGCACCCATTGGGTGCGCCATCAGGTTTTTTCTGAAAAATCCAACTCAGTGGACAAAGGCAAGATATTTCCAAACTCATTAAGCGTTGGTGATGTTTTTGAACGTGTACACTTAGCATATTTTAGTCGGATGAATCTTAGGCAATCAAGTCTCAGTCAGCTGAATTTTCTTCAGATAAAATCCAGTCGTCCAGAAGCCCGATCAACCCGTAATCAAATCAGTAAAACAATCCTCTAAGGCAAGGTTTTCTGGGACCTTTGAGTCAATTGCTGCCCAAATTGGCTCAAACCTCAGGGGCTACACCCTACGGTGCACCCAATGGATCAAGATCTCGAAAGAAAATTATACATAAGAAAAGCAATCCTCAAACGATGAAGGGGTATCAAGGGCGCACGCTGGCCCGAAAACATGGGGCCCGCTTATAGAGGGTCACGGCATCAGGCTGCAAGCTCGGGAGCGACGCAAAAGGGGGTCTGGACTCGTGAGCATGACTCTTGAGCACCTCCTCCGAAACATGTGACGGCCTAGACCTATCCTTGTACAGGTCATGGGTTCGAAGCCATCAGTCCTGACAGAGGGGGCCCGAGACCCGTTCATAGGGGTCCAGACTAGCGGGCATAACTCTTGAGCACCTCCTCACACGTGGCGTCCCCAGACTTGTCCCCGTGCAGGGTCGCGGGTTCGAAGCCGTCAGTCCCGATGAAGGGGGTCCAGAACCCGTTCACAGGGGTATGGGCTTATAAATATAGCTCCATAGCACCTCGTTCGGGACACAGTGTGTCCTCGAACTTGTACCCATATAGATTATGGGTCCAAGGCCACCAATCATGAGTGTCTCCTTCCCTATAACATGAAATAGTGTTGGACCTGTCCCATGCAGCGGGTGGGTCCGGGGCTAGCAATCCTGCTGAAGGGATCCGGCCTTGTGGGTCTGGCTGCTCAGTCTTTTGGCATGAACTCAAGATGCAGCATGCTTTAGTTGTGGGATATGAGCAAGATCAATTTAGCAAAGGTACTTCATCAACACCAAGTTCACTTTTGAGAGTCTCGAGCCAATTATACTCAAAAATTAGCTTGAGCCTTCGGGGGCTTGTGAGGGATAGATATCCTTCGGCTCCTCACAACACAGATATGCTTCATGGGCTGCCTACAAGTCTCCCGATGGGTCTCTTATGTAACATGTCATGGGCCTCAAAAGGAAGCAACTGAAGCCGATTAAAGTGGGTCACATGTTGAGTCAAGGGAATCCCTGAAGACGTGTCACATGCATGCAGCCGTGTGCGAGCTTTGTGGGAAACTAACCAAACTTCGAAGGGCGTGGTGCATCTATAGAAAATGTGGTTAGATCCGTAGAAAATTCTGATTTGTATAGGGTTATCTTTTCAATCATATTAGGTTGAGGAAATACCCCTACAAAAAACATTAGACAACTCACAAAACTCCACTAGACCTAGCTAGGTACCCTCACTGTTTTCATCTTCTACCTTTAGCAACTGCATGTAATTCTCGAACTCAAAGCAATACACCTACTAGAAACTCACAGGACGTAGGGTATTACGCCTCTCGGTGGCCCAAACCTATATAATTATTCGTGTTCTGTCGTGCCCTGCACGAATCATCGAGCTGTGATCAACATCATTGTCCTCCCAAAAGCACTATGTGATATGCCTCGTAGTGTGACGTCGGTACAAAACACCGATAATGACCAAGGTGGAGTGAGCAGTGGTGACATCGGAAGAGGGGATGTGCCACCGTCGAAGTATGGATGTGGGTGAGGACGCAACCAAGGCCGGGTGTGGCCAAACGGTGGCTACAGTGGACATGGGATGCCGGTGACCTAGGAGGGAGCGTGGCCAGTTGACGATGGGAGCCTAGCGACCGGGGAGGGGGCAAAGCCAGCCAATGGCATCTAGGGAGATGGCATGGCCAAGCGACGTAGGTGAAAGTCACCTAGAGGGGGTGAATAGGCGGAATCTAAAAATTATAAACTTAAGCACACACTACAAGCCGGGGTTAGTGTTAGAAATGAATTCGAGTCCGAAAGAGAGGGGAAAACAAATCAACCAAAAAATAAAGCGGATGAACACGGTGATTTGTTTTACCGAGGTTCGGTTCTAAAGAACCTAGTCCCCGTTGAGGTGGTCACAAAGACCGAGTCTCTTTCAACCCTTTCCCTCTCTCAAACGGTCACCTAGACCGAGTGAGCATTCTCCTTAATCAAACGGGTCACTTAGACCCCGCAAGGACCACAACACACTTGGTGTCTCTTGCCTTGATTACAAGTCACTTGAGAACAAGAATGAGGAAGGAAGAAAGTGATCCAAGCAACAAGAGCGCAAAGAACACGAACAAAACACTCTCTCTAGTCACTAGGTGTTTGGAGTGAATTTGGGACTTGGAGAGGCTTTGATTCTTTTGAATTTTGTCTAGGAGTGAATGCACTAGCTCTTGTATTGAATGTGAAGTGCTGGAGACTTGGATGCTTGGAGTGGTGGTGGTTGGGGGGTATTTATAGCCCTCAACCACCACATAGCCGTTGGGGATGGCTGCTGTCGATGGGCGCACCGGACAGTCCGGTGCGCCACCGGACACTGTCCGGTGCGCCAGCCACGTCACCCAACCGTTAGGGTTCGAGAGCTTCTGACCGTTGGAGGCTTTGTCTTCTAGTGGCACCGGACAGTCCGGTGTCGCACTGGACAAGCAATGTTCACTGTCCGGTGCGCCTCTGACGACTGCTCTGACTTCTGCGCGCACTGTTCATCTGATCCGCGCTTTTGCAGTCGACCGTTGCACCGAAGAGCTGTTGCTCCGCTGGTGCACCGGACGGTCCGGTGGCACATCGAACAGTCCGGTGAATTATAGCGGAGCGCGCCCTGAGAAACCCGAGAGTGGAGAGTTGGACGCTGTACGGTCCTGGTGCACCGGACACTGTCCAGTGGCACACCAGACAGTCCGGTGCGCCAGACCAGGGCATACTCGGTTTCTTTGCTCCTTTGAATTTGGTCCCTAACTTCAATCTTTTATTGGTTTGTGTTGAACCTTTATGCACCTGTAGAATCTATAATCTAGAGAAAACTAGTTAGTCCAATATTTGTGTTGGGCATTCAACCACCAAAATTATTTATAGGAAAAGGTTAAACCCTATTTCCCTTTCAATCTCCCCCTTTTTGGTGATTGATACCAACACAAACCAAAGCAAATATATAAGTGCAGAAATGAACTAGTTTGCATAATATAAGTGCATAGGTTACTTGGAATTAAACCAATTTATAATTTCATTATATATGCATGGATTGCTTTCTTTTATTTAACATTTTGGACCACATTTGCACCACTTATTTTGTTTTTGCAAATTCTTTTTGGAAATTTTTTTCAAAGTCTTTTGCAAATAGTCAAAGGTATGAATAAGATTGCAAGAAGCATTTTCAAGATTTGAAATTTTCTCCCCCTATTTCAAATGCTTTTCCTTTGACTAAACAAAACTCCCCCTGAATGAAATTCTCCTCTTAGCTTTCAAGAGGGTTTTAATAGATACCAATTGGAAACATACTTAGATACTAGTTTTGAAAATATACCAATTGAAGATATTATATCAATTGAAGAAATTGCTTATCACAAGATACCAATTGGAAAAACTTTTGTGAAAGCCAACTAAATCATTATTTCGAAATTTTTTGAAGTTGGTGGTGCGGTCCTTTTGCTTTGGGCTTAATGTTTCTCCCCCTTTGGCATCAATCGCCCAAAACAGAGATTTTGAGAGCCCTTCTTACTTTCTCCCCCATTGGTACAAGTAAAAGATTATACCAATTTGAGAGTGATGTGGAGTGACGGCGAAGGGTAAATGATACTGTTAGAGTGGAGTGGAAGACTTGTCTTCACCAAAGACTCCATTTCCCTTTCAATCTACGACTTAGCATAAAAATATACTTGCAAACACATTAGTCGTAGTCATGAAAGAGATATGATCAAAGGTATATAAATGAGTTATATGTGCAATGTTTCAATCAAAATTCCAAGAATCAAGTATATTTAGCTCATTCCTAAGTTTTCTAAAGGTTTTCTCATCTAATGGCTTGGTAAAGATATCGGCTAATTGTTCTTTGGTGCTAACATAAGCTATCTCGATATCCCCCCTTTGTTGGTGATCCCTCAAAAAGTGATACCGAATGTCTATGTGCTTAGTGCGGCTGTGTTCAATGGGATTATCCGCCATACGGATTGCACTATCATTGTCACATAGGAGAGGGACTTCGCTCAATTTGTAGCCATAGTCTCTGAGGGTTTGCCTCATCCAAAGTAATTGCGCATAGCAATGGCCTGCGGCAATGTACTCGGCTTCGGCGGTGGAAAGAGCTACTGAGTTTTATTTCTTTGAAGCCCAAGACACCAAGGATCTCCCCAGAAACTGACAAGTCCCTGATGTGCTCTTCCTATCAATTTTACACCCTGCCCAATCAGCATCGGAATATCCTATTAAATCAAAAGTGGATCCCTTGGGATACCAAAGACCAAACTTAGGAGTATAAACTAAATATCTCATGATTCGCTTTACGGCCCTAAGGTAAACTTCCTTAGGATCGGCTTGGAACCTTGCACACGTGCATATAGAGAGCATAATATCCGGTCGAGATGCACATAAATAGAGTAAAGATCCTATCATTGACCGGTATACCTTTTGATCTACGGATTTACCTCCCGTGTCGAGGTTGAGATGCCCATTTGTTCCCATGGTTGTCTTGATGGGCTTGGCATCCTTCATTCCAAACTTGTTAAGTATGTCTTGTGTGTATTTTGTTTGGCTGATGAAGGTGCCATCTTGGAAGTTGCTTGACTTGAAATCCTAGAAAATACTTGAACTCCCCCATCATAGACATCTCGAATTTTTGAATCATGATCCTACTAAACTGTTCACAAGTAGATTTGTTAGTAGACCCAAATATGATATCATCAACATAAATTTGGCAAAAACAAATCTTTTGCAATAGTTTTAGTAAAGAGAGTAGGATTGTCTTTACCGACTTTGAAGCCATTAGTGATAAGGAAATCTCGCAGGCATTCATACCATGCTCTTGGGGCTTGCTTAACCCCATAAAGCACCTTTGAGAGTTTATACACATGGTTAGGGTACTCACTATCTTCAAAGCCAGGAGGTTGCTCAACATAGACCTCTTCCTTGATTGGTCCATTGAGGAAGGCACTTTTCACGTCCATTTGATAAAGCTTAAAGCCATGGTAAGTAGCATAGGCAAGTAATATATGAATTGACTCAAGCCTAGCTATGGGTGCATAAGTTTCACCAAAATCCAAACCTTTGACTTGTGAATATCCTTTGGCCACGAGTCTGGCTTTGTTCCTTGTCACCACACCATGGTCATCTTGCTTGTTGTGGAATACCCACTTGGTACCTACAACATTTTGATTAGGACGTGGAACCAAATGCCATACCTCATTCCTCGTGAAATTGTTGAGCTCCTCTTGCATAGCCAGCACCCAATCCGAGTCTCTTAGTGCATCCTCTACCCTGTATGGCTCAATAGAGGACACAAAAGAGTAATGTTCATAAAAATGAGCAACTCGAGATCTAGTGGTTACCCCCTTATGGATATCACCAAGGATGGAGTTGACGGGGTGATCTCTTTGAATTGCTTGATGGACTCTTGGGTGTGGCGATCTTTGACCCTGAATCTCTTGCTCATCTTCCTTATCCTTATTGACTTGATCACCCCCTTGATCATTGTCCTCCTCTTGAGGTGGCTCATCCTGTTGATCTTCATCATCTTGAGCCTGATCCTCATCTTGAGTTGGTGGAGATACTTGCATGGAAGATGACGGTTGATCTTGTGCTAGTGTGGGCTCTTCGAATTCCTTAGGACACACATCCCCAATGGACATGTTCCTTAACGCGACGCATGGAGCCTCTTCATCATCGGCGAGGAGTTCATAAGATGTCTTCTTGAGGATTCAGTGAAGGTAGAGCTAGTTGATGGAGTAGCAGGGGATGTTAATCGCCTCAGCCCAAAACCGGTCTGGTGTCTTGTACTCATCAAGCATGGTCCTCGCCATGTCCAATAGAGTTCTATTCTTTCTCTCCACTACACCATTTTGTTTAGGTGTGTAGGGAGAAGAGAACTCATGCTTGATGCCCTCCTCCTCAAGAAATCCTTCTATTTGTGAGTTCTTGAACTTCGTCCCATTGTCGCTTCTTATTTTCTTGATTCTCAATCCGAACTCATTTTGAGCCCATCTCAAAAATCCCTTTAAAGTCTCTTGGGTTTGAGATTTTTCCTGCAAAAAGAATACCCAAGTGAAGCGAGAATAATCACCCACAATTACTAGACAGTACTTACTCCCGCCGATGCTTATGTAAGCTATCGGGTCGAATAGATCCATGTGGAGTAGTTCCAGTGGCCTGTCCGTTGTCATTATGTTCTTGTGTGGATGATGGGCTCCAACTTGCTTTCTTGCTTGACATGCGCTACAAATCATGTCTTTCTCAAAATGAACATTTGTTAGTCCTAAAATGTGCTCTCCCTTTAGAAGCTTATGAAGATTCTTCATCCCAACATGGGCTAGTCGGCGATGCCAGAGCCAACCCATATTAGTCTTAGCAATTAAGCAAGTATCGAGTTCAGCTTTGTTAAAATCAACTAAGTATAGCTGACCCTCTAATACTCCCTTAAATGCTACAGAATCATCACTTCTTCTAAAGACAGTAACACCTATATCCGTAAAAAGATAGCTGTAACCCATTTTGCATAATTGAGAAACGGAAAGCAAATTGTAATCTAAAGAATCTACAAGAAAAACATTGGAAATAGAATGGTCAGGTGATATAGCAATTTTACCAAGTCCTTTGACCAAACCTTGATTTCCATCCCCGAATGTGATAGCTCTTTGGGGATCTTTGTTTTTCTCGTAGGAGGAGAACATTCTCTTCTCCTCTGTCATGTGGTTTGTGCATCCGCTATCAATTATCCAACTTGAGCTCGCGGATGCATAAACCTGCAAAACAATTTAGGCCTTGTTCTTAGGTACCCAAACAGTCTTGGGTCCTTTGATGTTAGAAACAAGCACCTTGGGTACCCAAATCTTGGAGCCCTTGTGCTTGCCCCCAATATATTTGGCAACTACTTTGCCTGATTTGTTAGTTAAAACATATGATGCATCAAAAGTTTTAAATGAAATGTTAGGCTCATTTGATGCACTAGGAGTTTTCTTTTTAGGCAATTTAACATGGGTTGATTGCCTAGAACTAGAAGCTTCATTCTTATATATAAAAGCATGATGTGAAACAGAATGAGATTTCCTAGCATAAATTCTCCTAATTTTGAGTTTGGGATAACCAGTATGATATAAAATATAGCCCTCATTATCCTGAAGCATGGGAGCTTTGCCCTTAACAAGTTGGACAATTTCTTAGGGGCATTGAGCTTGACATTGCTTCCCTATTGGAAACCAATGCCATCCTTAATGCCATGGCATCTCCCATTATAGAGCATGCTTCTAGCAAATTTAAAATTTTCATTTTCAATTTCATGCTCATTAATTTTAGCAGATAATTGAGCTATGTGATCATTTTGTTGTTTAATTAAAGCAAGGTGATCATGAATAGCTTCAACATTAATATCTCTACATCTGGTACAAATAGTAACATGATCAATAGTAGATGTAGATGGTTTGCAAACATTTAATTCATCTATCTTAGCATGTAGTATTGCATTCTCATCTCTAAGACAGGAAATAGTATTATTGCAAACATTTAAATCTTTAACCTTAGAAATTAAACTAGCATTTTCGGTCCTAAGGCTAGAAATTGATTCATTCACTTTATCAATCTTAGCATTTAAACTAGCATTTTCATTTCTAAGATTGGTAATTGAATCATGGCAAATGCAAAGCTCTTTAGTCAAGTTTTCATTTTTTTTCTACTTCCTAAGCATAAGCATTTTTACTTTAACATGTTTTTTGTTTTCTTTTATAAGGAATTCCTCTTTGCTATCCAAAAGTTCATCCTTCTCATGAATGGCTCCTATCAATTCATTTAATTTTTCCTTTTGTTGCATGTTAGGTTGGCATAAAGAGTGAGTAAATCATCTTCATCATCACTAGAACTACCCTCATCACTAGATGTAGTATACTTGGGGGTGGTTCTAGTTTGTACCTTCTTTTTGCCGTCCTTTGCCATGAAGCACTTGTGGCCGGCGTTGGGGAAGAGGAGTCACTTGTTGACGGCGATGTTGGCGGCATCCTCGTTGGAGGAGGAGTCGGTGGAGCTCTCATCGGAATCTCATTCCCGACACACATGGGCATCACCGCCCTTCTTCTTGTAGTACCTCTTCTCCTTCTTTTCCCCCTCTTGTCGTCGCCCCTGTCACTATCACTAGACATAAGACATTTTGCAATAAATGACCGGGATTACCACACTTGTAGCACACCCTCTTGGAGCGGGGTTTGTAATCTTTCCCCCTCCTTTGCTTGAGGATTTGACGGAAGCTCTTGATGATGAGCGCCATCTCCTCATTGTCGAGCTTGGAGGCGTCGATGGGGAGCCTACTTGATGTAGACTCTTCTTTCCTCTCTTCCGTCGCTTTGAATGTGACGGGTTGCACCTCGAGTGTGGAGGTGCCGCCTTGCTCCAAGTCGACGATGTGTTTGGAGCCTTTGATCATTAGTTCAAAGCTCACAAACTTCTCAATTACCTCCTCGGGAGACATTAGCTTATATCTAAGATCACCATGTATTAATTGAACTTGAGTAGGATTACAAAATACGAGGGATCTAAGAATAACCTTGACCATCTCATGGTCATCCCATTTTGTGCTCCCGAGGTTGCGCACTTGGTTGACCAAGGTTTTGAGCCGGTTGTACGTTGCTTATGGCTCCTCTCCTTGGTGAAGGACGAATCGACCGAGCTCCCCCTCGATCGTCTCCCGCTTGGTGATCTTGTTCACCTCATCCCCTTCGTGCGTGGTCTTTAGGACGTCCCAAATTTCCTTGGCATTGTTTAACCCTTGCACCTTGTTATACTCCTCTCGACATAGAGAGGCGAGGAGTATAGTAGTTGCTTGGGAGTTAAAGTGCCAGATTTGGGCAACCTCGTCTGAATCGTAATCTTCGTCCCCCACATTAGGTACCTGCGCTCCAAACTCAACAATGTTCCAAATACTTGCGTGGAGTGAGGTTAGATGATACCTCATTTTATCACACCACATACAATAATCTTCACCATCAAAACATGGTGGCTTGCCTAATGGAATGGAAAGTAATGGAGTGCGCTTAGAAATACGGGGATAACGAAGTGGCATCTTACTATACTTCCTGCGCTCATGGCGCTTAGAAGTGATGGACGTCGTGTCGGAGCCGGATGTGGAGGGCGACGAAGAGTCGGTCTCGTAGTAGACCACTTTCTTCATCTTCTTCTTATCGCCACTCCGATGCGACTTGACGCGGGGAGGGGATTCTGAGAGCACCTAGAGGGGGGGTGAATAGGTGATCCTGTAAAAACTTAAAACTTAATGCCACAAACTTGATTAAGTGTTAGAGCAATAAAGCCAAGTGGCTAGAAAGGAGTTCTTGCAAAACACAATAACCACAAAGATATCAACACAGAGAGGCACAGTGGTTTATCCCGTGGTTCGGCCAAGTTCAACACTTGCCTACTCCACGTTGTGGCGTCCCAATGGACGAGGGTTGCAATCAACCCATCTCAAGTGATCCAAAGATCCACTTGAATACCACGATATTTCTTTTCCTTTCACTATATCCCGTTTGCGAGGAATCTCCACAACTTGGAGTCTCTCGCCCTTACAAAAGATGATCACAAATGAACACGGACGTAAGGATGGGATGATCAACACACACAAGTCCACAGCAATACGCACACACACACGGCCAAGACTTCAGCTCAAATGAATATCTCAAAGTTCTCACTAGAATGGAGCTCAAATCACTAAGAATGTCAAACGGGTGCGCAAAGACGAAGTGTGAATGATCAAGAATGCTCAAAGTGTGCTTGGTGTTCTCCTCCATGCACCTAGGGGTCCCTTTTATAGCCCCAAGTCAGCTAGGAGCCGTTGAGAGCATTCCAGGAAGGCAATTCTTGCCTTCTGTCGACTGGCGCACCGGACACCGGACACTGTTCGGTGCAGATTTCTTTCCTGTTTTGGCACAGCCGACCGTTGAAGGTTTGGAGCCGTTGGCGCACCGGACACTGTCCGGTGCCCCCTTCAGACCGTTGGCCTGGCCACGCGTCACGCGCGGATTGCGTGGCCGACCGTTGGCTCGGCCGACCGTTGACTCACCGGACAGTCCGGTGCACACCGGACAGTCTGGTGAATTTTAGCCGTACACCGCCGACGAAATCCCGAGAGCGGCCTTTTCACCAGAGCGAACCTGACGCACCGGACACTATCCGGTGCACCACCGGACAGTCCGGTGCACCCAGACTGAGCAGAGTCTTGGCTGCTCGAGCCAAGTCTTTTCCAATTGTCTTTTCTCTGATTCTAGCACTTAGACAAATATGTTAGTACACAAAAACCAATGTACTAAGTCTAGAATCATACCTTTGTATTGATTTGTACTTTGTCCACCCTTTGGCATATACTCATTCCCTTAATGTGTGTTGGGCACTTAATCACCAAAATCTTATAGAAATGGCCCATGGGCACACTTCCCTTTCAATCTCCCCCTTTTTGGTGATTTATGCCAACACAACAAAAAGCAACTAAAAGAAGTGCAACATCAATGCAAATGAGAACACAAATTTGTTTTGATTCAAATTTGGCATATTTGGATCATTCTTTGCCACCACTTGGTTTGTTTTTGCAAATCAAACTCAATTTCCTATCTCTAAGTCAAATTCACTTGTTGAGGCATAGAGAAAGGTATTCCAAGAGAAATTGATCACTGATTCAAAAACTCCCCCTATTTCCCATAATCAAACATTCTCCCCACAAGAGACCAACTTTTGACAACAAAGAGACATTTAGAATTTTGACAAATCAAAAGTCCTAACTCGACTATTTTCATAATTCTCAAGTGGTACAAAAATTCTCAAGTGGTAGCTGATCCATTTGTTGCTTTGGCCCTTAATTTCTCCCCCTTTGGCATCAAGCACCAAAACAGGATCATTTTTGGCCCTTAAACCCCATTGCCTCACCAAAATTGTCAATTAAGAGCAAAAGGCAATAAGAGACATGGAGATGAACTTGGAGTAAGTTACCCTCTTATCGGAGTGCAGTGAAAGTTTTTCATGGTCCAAGTCCACCTTTCCCTTTCAATCCACCTTTGAGACTAATTTAAGAACACTCAAGCACATGGTTAGTCCCAAAGAGTCAAGTTGTAGCATATCTCCCCCTAAATATGTGCATCACTTGCAAATGGACTTGTGAGGTCCGGGGAGTGCTTGTACAACTTGAGCACCATAAATAAACAACAAAATGCATAAGGAACATGACCAAGGCATAAAACACATGTATGCTATAAATCAATCCAAGTTCCGTGAATATAAGACATTTAGCTCACTACGCAGCCTGCAAAAGGTCTTCTCATCTAGAGGCTTGGTAAAGATATCGGCTAGGTGGTTCTCGGTGCTAACATAAAACACTTCGATATCTCCCTTTTGTTGGTGGTCTCTCAAAAAGTGATGTCGAATGTCTATGTGCTTTGTGCGGCTGTGTTCAACAGGATTATCCGCCATGCGGATAGCACTCTCATTATCACATAGGAGTGGGACTTTGCTCAGATTGTAGCCAAAGTCCCGGAGGGTTTGCCTCATCCAAAGTAGTTGCGCGCAACACTGTCCTGCGGCAACATACTCGGCCTCAGCGGTGGATAGGGCAACAGAAATTTGTTTCTTAGAACTCCAGGACACCAGGGACCTTCCTAAGAATTGGCACGTCCCTGATGTACTCTTCCTATCAACCTTACATCCAGCATAATCGAAGTCTGAATATCCAATCAAGTCAAAGGTAGACCCCTTTGGATACCTGAAAGGGAAATGTGCCCTTGGGCCATTTCTAAGTGTTTTGGTGATTTAGTGTCCAACACAAGTGCCTAAGTGTCAAATGGTGGACAAAGTACAAATCAAGTCAAAAGGTATCTTTCTCAGACTTAGTACATTGTTTTAGAGACTAATGTATTGTGTCTAAGTGTTGGAAACAGGAAAAGAACAATTGGAAATGTCTTGGCTCGAGCAGCCAAGACTCTGCTCAGTCTGGGAGCACCGGACTGTCCGGTGGTGCACCGGACAGTGTCCGGTGCGCCAGGCTGGCTCAGGCGAACTGGTCGCTCTCGGGAATTCATCGGCGACGTACGGCTATAATTCACCGGACTGTCCGATGAGCCAACGGTCGGCTGCGCGATCTGCGCAAGACACGTGGCCGAGCCAACGGTCGGGAGGGGGCACCGGACTGTCCGGTGTGCACCGGACAGTGTCCGGTGCGCCAACGGCTCCCAGGCGCCAACGGTCGGCTTCGCCAGGAAAGGAAAGAAATCCGCACCGGACAGTGTCCGGTGTGCACCGGACTGTCCGGTGCGCCAGGCGACAGAAGGCAAGATTTGCCTTCCTGGAATGCTCTCAACGGCTCCTAGCTGCCTTGGGGCTATAAAAGGGACCCCTAGGCGCATGGAGGAGAACACCAAGCATTCCTTGAGCACTCTTGATCACTCACACTCCATTCCTGCGCACTTGTTCGACATTCTAGTGATTTGAGCTCCGTTCTAGTGTGCTAGTCTCTTGAGCTCAAGTCTGGGTCTTGTGTGTGCGTATTTGCTGTGATCTTTGTGTCTTGTGTGAGTTGCTAATCCCTCCCTTGCTCTGTGCTTCTTTGTGAACTTCAAGTGTAAGGGCGAGAGGCTCCAAGTTGTGGAGATTCCTCGCAAACGGGATTAAGAAAAGCAAAGCAAAACACTGTGGTATTCAAGTGGGTCTTTGGACCGCTTGAGAGGGGTTGATTGCAATCCTCGTCCGTTGGGACGCCACAACGTGGAGTAGGCAAGTGTTGGTCTTGGCCGAACCACGGGATAACCACCGTGCCATCTCTGTGATTAATATCTTTGTGGTCATTGTGTTTTGTTGAGACTCCTCTCTAGCCACTTGGTGATTATTGTGCTAACACTTAACCAAGTTTTGTGGCTTAAGTTTTAAGTTTTACAGGATCACCTATTCACCCCCCTCTAGGTGCTCTCAATTGGTATCGGAGCAGGTTCTCTTCAAGAAGGGACTAATCGCCCGAAGAGATGGATCCTAAGGGAAAGGGGATGGTGGTCAACAACAACGAGAAGGAGTCTATCTTCAACGAGCCGAAGGATGACAAGCCTACCGACTCGGGCTCGGGCCACAAGCGCAAAGACGGGAAGAAGAAGACAAGGCGCATCAAGGAGATCGTCTACTACGACAGCGACGAATCTTCTTCTTCCCAAAAGGACGACGACGACTACGAGAAAAAGAAAATGGTCAATTCGAACTTTTCTTTTGATTACTCCGTATTCCTCAAAGTACAAATGCTCATTTATTATCTATTCCACTTGGTAAACCTCCTCATTTTGATGGAGAGGACTACGGATTTTGGAGTCACAAAATGCGTAGTCACTTGTTCTCTCTCCATCCTAGTATATGGGAGATTGTAGAGAGTGGAATGCACTTTGATAGTACGGATAGTCCCATGTTCATTAATGAGCAAATTCATAAAAATGCACAAGCTACTACTGTTCTTCTAGGTTCATTGTGCAGGGATGAATACCACAAAGTGAGCGGCTTGGATAACGCCAAGCAAATTTGGGACACCCTCAAGATCTCTCATGAGGGGAATGACGTTACAATGCTCACCAAGATGGAATTGGTGGAGGGCGAACTCGGGAGATTCGCTATGATAAGGGGAGAAGAGCCAACCCAAACGTACAACCGGCTCAAGACCCTTGTCAACAAGATAAGAAGCTATGGAAGCACGCGATGGATGGACCACGACGTCGTCCGCCTAATGCTAAGGTCTTTTACTGTCCTTGATCCTCATCTTGTAAACAATATTCGTGAGAACCCTAGGTACACCAAGATGATGCCCGAGGAGATACTTGGAAAGTTCGTGAGCGGGCGAATGATGATCAAGGAAGCAAGATACGTGGACGACGCATTGAATGGTCCAATCAATGAGCCTCAACCTCTTGCTCTCAAGGCAACAAGAAGCAAGGAGACGCTACCTAGCAAGGTGGCACAAATTGAGTCAGCCGGACTTAATGATGAAGAGATGGCTCTCATCATCAAGAGATTCAAGACGGCGCTAAAAGGTCACAAGGGGCAGCCAAGCAAGACCAAGACAAAGGGGAAGCGCTCATGCTTCAAATGTGGTAAGCTTGGTCATTTTATTGCTATCTGTCCCGACTATGATAGTGATCAGGATCAAGGGAACAAGAGGGAGAAGAAGAAGAACTATAAGAAGGCAAAGGGCGAGGCGCATCTAGGCAAGGAGTGGGATTCGGGTTGCTCCTCTTCCGACTCCGACAATGAAGGACTCGCCACCACCGCCTTCAACAAGTCATCCCTCTTCCCCAACGAGCGTCACACATGCCTTATGGCAAGGGAGAAGAAGGTATGTACTCGAAACTCTACTTATGCTTCTTCAAGTGAGGACGAATCTAGTGATGAGGATGAAATAGATTATTCATGTTTATTTAAGGGCCTAGATAGAACCAAGGTAGATAAAATTAATGAATTGATTGATGCCTTGAATGATAAGAATAGGCTTTTAGAAAAGCAAGAGGATTTGTTGTATGAAGAACATGACAAATTTGTATAAGCACAAAAATCTCATGCTCTAGAAGTTAAAAGAAATGAAATGCTTTCTTGTGAATTATCTTCTTGCCATGAGACAATTTCTAACTTAAGGAGCATTAATGATGATTTGAATGCTAAGTTAGAAATAGCTAGTAAATCAACATCTTGTGTAGAAATTGTTTCATCTTGTAATAGGTGTAAAGATTTTGACATTGATGCTTGTAGTGAACACCTAGTTTCAATTACCAAACTTAATGATGAATTGGCTAGTCTTAATGCTCAACTTAAGACTAGCAAGAGCGAATTTGATAAGCTAAAATTTGCGAGGGATGCCTACACGATTGGTAGACACCCCTCAATTAAGGATGGACTTGGCTTCAAGAGGGAAGCCAAGAACTTAACAAGCCATAAGGTTCCCATCCCCGCCAAGGAGAAAGGGAAGGCTCCTATGGCAAGTAGTACTAAAAAGAACCATGCTTTTATGTATCATAATAGGAGACATGCTAGAAATGACTATAGAAGTTATGATTCACATGCTTATGATTCACATGCTATGTTTGCTTCTAGTTCTTCTTATATGCATGATAGAGATATGTCTAGGAGATCTGTTCATAATGTGCCTAGAAAGAATATTGTTCATGTTTCTAGGAAAGTTATGGATGGTCCTTCTACAATATATCATGCTTTAAATGCTTCCTTTGCTATTTGCAGAAAGGATAGGAAGATAGTTGCTAGGAAATTAGGGGCAAAATGCAAGGGTGATAAAACTTGCATTTGGGTCCCTAAGACAATTGTGACTAACCTTGTAGGACCCAACAAGAGTTGGGTACCTAAGTCCCAAGCCTAAATTTGCCTTGCAGGTTTATGCATCCGGGGGTTCAAGCTGGATTATCGACAGCGGATGCACAAACCATATGACGGGGGAGAAGAAGATGTTCACCTCCTACGTCAAAAACAAGGATTCCCAAGATTCAATCATATTTGGTGATGGGAACCAAGGCAAGGTGAAAGGCTTAGGCAAGATTGCAATTTCAAATGAGCACTCTATCTCTAATGTGTTTTTAGTTGAGTCCCTTGGATATAATTTGCTATCTGTTAGTCAATTATGTAATATGGGATATAATTGTCTATTTACAAATGTAGATGTGTCTGTCTTTAGAAGAAGTGATGGTTCATTAGCTTTTAAGGGTGTATTAGACGGCAAACTTTATTTAGTTGATTTTGCAAAAGAGGAGGTCGGTCTAGATGCATGCTTAATAGCTAAGACTAGCATGGGCTGGCTGTGGCATCGCCGCTTAGCACATGTAGGGATGAAGAACCTTCACAAGCTTCTAAAGGGAGAACACGTGATAGGTTTGACTAACGTGCAATTCGAAAAAGATAGACCTTGTGCAGCTTGTCAAGCAGGTAAACAAGTGGGAGGAGCGCATCACAGCAAGAATGTGATGACCACATCAAGACCCCTGGAGCTGCTACATATGGACCTCTTCGGACCCGTCGCCTATCTAAGCATAGGAGGAAGTAAGTATGGTCTAGTTATTGTTGATGACTTTTCCCGCTTCACTTGGGTATTCTTTTTGCAGGATAAGTCTAAAACCCAAGGGACCCTCAAGCGCTTCCTAAGGAGAGCTCAAAATGAGTTTGAGCTCAAAGTGAAGAAGATAAGAAGCGACAACGGGTCCGAGTTCAAGAACCTTCAAGTGGAGGAGTTTCTTGAGGAGGAAGGGATCAAGCACGAGTTCTCCGCTCCCTACACACCACAACAAAATGGTGTGGTAGAGAGGAAGAACAGGACGCTCATCGATATGGCGAGGATGATGCTTGGAGAGTTCAAGACCCCCGAGTGCTTTTGGTCGGAAGCCGTGAACACGGCTTGCCACGCCATCAACAGGGTATACCTTCATCGTCTCCTCAAGAAGACGTCATATGAGCTTCTAACCGGTAACAAACCCAATGTATCTTACTTTCGTGTATTTGGGAGCAAATGCTACATTCTAGTGAAGAAGGGTAGAAATTCTAAGTTTGCTCCCAAAGCTGTAGAAGGGTTTTTGTTAGGTTATGACTCAAATACAAAGGCGTATAGAGTCTTCAACAAATCATCGGGTTTGGTTGAAGTCTCTAGCGACGTTGTATTTGATGAAACTAATGGCTCTACAAGAGAGCAAGTTGTTGATCTTGATGAGGTAGATGAAGAAGACGTTCCAACGGCCGCAATACGCACCATGGCGATTGGAGATGTGCGGCCACAGGAACAACATGAGCAAGATCAACCTTCCTCCTCAACTATGGTGCATCTCCCAACTCAAGACGATGAACAGGTTCATCAAAAGGAGGCGTGTGATCAAGGGGGAGCACAAGATGATCATGTGATGGAGGAAGAAGCACAACCGGCACCTCCAACCCAAGTTCGAGCGATGATTCAAAGGGATCATCCCGTCGACCAAATTCTGGGTGATATTAGCAAGGGAGTAACTACTCGATCTCGATTGGTTAATTTTTGTGAGCATTACTCCTTTGTCTCTTCTATTGAGCCTTTCAGGGTAGAAGAGGCCTTGCTAGATTTGGACTGGGTGTTGGCCATGCAAGAGGAGCTCAACAACTTCAAGCGCAATGAAGTTTGGACACTGGTGCCTCGTCCCAAGCAAAACGTAGTGGGAACCAAGTGGGTGTTCCGCAACAAACAGGACGAGCACGGGGTGGTGACGAGGAACAAGGCTCGACTTGTGGCAAAAGGTTATGCCCAAGTCGCAGGTTTGGACTTTGAGGAGACTTTTGCTCCTGTGGCTAGGCTAGAGTCCATTCGTATCTTGCTAGCATATGCCGCTCACCATTCTTTCAGGTTGTTCCAAATGGATGTGAAGAGCGCTTTCCTCAACGGGCCAATCAAGGAGGAGGTGTACGTGGAGCAACCCCCTGGCTTCGAGGATGAACGGTACTCCGACCACGTGTGTAAGCTCTCTAAGGCGCTCTATGGACTTAAGCAAGCCCCAAGAGCATGGTATGAATGCCTTAGAGACTTTTTAATTGCTAATGCTTTCACGGTTGGGAAAGCCGATCCAACTCTTTTTACCAAGACATGTGATGGTGATTTGTTTGTGTGCCAAATTTATGTCGATGACATAATATTTGGTTCTACTAACCAAAAGTCTTGTGAAGAGTTTAGCAGGGTGATGACGCAGAAATTCGAGATGTCGATGATGGGCGAGTTGAAATACTTCCTTGGGTTCCAAGTGAAGCAACTCAAGGACGGCACCTTCATCTCCCAAACGAAGTACACGCAAGACTTGCTAAAGCGGTTTGGGATGAAGGACGCCAAGCCCGCAAAGACTCCGATGGGAACCGACGGACACACCGACCTCAACAAAGGAGGTAAGTCCGTTGATCAAAAAGCATACCGGTCAATGATAGGGTCTTTACTTTATTTATGTGCTAGTAGACCGGATATTATGCTTAGCGTATGCATGTGTGCTAGATTTCAATCTGATCCTAAGGAGTGTCACTTAGTGGCAGTGAAGCGAATACTTAGATATTTAGTCGCTACGCCTTGCTTCGGGATATGGTATCCTAAGGGGTCTAACTTTGACTTAATTGGATACTCAGATTCCGACTATGCTGGATGTAAGGTCGATAGGAAGAGTACATCAGGGACGTGCCAATTCTTAGGAAGGTCCCTAGTGTCGTGGAACTCTAAGAAACAAACTTTTGTTGCCCTATCCACCGCTGAGGCCGAGTACGTTGCCGCAGGACAGTGTTGCGCGCAACTACTTTGGATGAGGCAAACCCTCAGGGACTTTGGCTACAATCTGAGCAAAGTCCCACTCCTATGTGATAATGAGAGTGCTATCCGCATGGCGAAAAATCCTGTTGAGCACAGCCGCACAAAGCACATAGACATCCGGCATCAGTTTTTGAGAGACCACCAGCAAAAGGGAGATATCGAAGTGTTTCATGTTAGCACTGAGAACCAGCTAGCCGATATCTTTACCAAGCCTCTAGATGAGAAGACCTTTTGCAGGCTGCGTAGTGAGCTAAATGTCTTAGATTCGCGGAACGTGGATTGAATTGTAGCATACATGTGTTTATGCCCTTGATCATGTTCATTATGCATATTGTTGCTTATTGTGGTGCTCAAGTTGTACAAGCACTCCCCGGACCTCACAAGTCCTTATGCATGTGATGCACATATTTAGGGGGAGGTGTGTTACAACTTGACCCTTTGAGACTAACCATGTGCGTGAGTTTGCTTGATTTAGTCTCGAAGGTGAATTGAAAGGGAAAAGGTGGACTTGGACCATGCAAGACTTCCACTGCACTCCGATGAAAAGAGTAACTTTTCCAAGTTCATCTTTATACTCTTATTGCCTATTTGCTCTTCGTTGAAGATTTTGGTAAGGCAATGGGGTTAAAGGGCCAAAATTGATCCCGTTTTGGTGCTTGATGCCAAAGGGGGAGAAAATAAGGCCAAAGCAATAAATGGATCAGCTACCACTTGTGAATTTTGAAAATAATCACAGCAACAATCCAGGATATTCCCGTCGGCCGGGTACCGACGGGATTTACTCTAAAACCGACGGGATTTAGCTATTTCCGTCGGTTTTAGTGTAAATCCCGTCGGTACCCGGCCGACAGGAGCTACCCGACGGGGATTGCATTAACTCCCGTCGGCCCCGACGGGAGATAATTAACTCCCGTCGGCCCTAGGTAGCCGACGGCGGTTGTCGCTCCTCGGGCCAGGGCTGACGTGGCGGGCAATTAACTCCCGTCGGCCTAGGTAGCCGACGGGAGTTATGTGTCCGCCACGTCAGCCCTGGGTGCCGGGACGGAGGAGCGACAACTGCCGTCGGCTTGGCTAAGCCGACGGGAGTTATCCTGGACAGTACCAGTTTAACTCCCGTCGGCTTTGCAAAGCCGACGGGAGTTAAACTGTCCCCCCCCCCAAAAACCCCATATTTATGATCAATGGCACAGAAAATATACACAATATCATCATGCACATTCACACATCAATCACATCCATCAACACACATATATATAAGAACATTCATCCACATTCATACACATAAGAAGTGTTCATCCACATAAGAAGTGTTCATCCACAAAAGAAGTGTCCATTACTGAAAAGGTAGAGATCGAAGTGTTCATTACTGAAAAGGTAGAGATCGAAGCACATTCACGAACCGCGGCGGCTAGGGTTGTTGGAGCTTTGGCCGCTGCCTCCGTCCGGAGTTGGGTACGCGAATAGGGAGTTGACGAAGCCATCCATCGTTCCACTTCCTTCCTGATTGTCCTATGGAGCGAGAATGCAATTTGTCAGAAATCGTACATATTAACTGCTGAACTGTCGGCGATAGCTATAGAGTTAGAATACAAACCTGTGCGCCAGGGGCAGGTAGCTGTGCCGGCGGTGTGCTAAACTGAGGCTGCTGCGGCACAAGTCCCTGTTGAATACAAGAATAATACATATTCATGTGAGTGCAGTGCGGCACAAGTCGTCGTTTTTACTATGTAACTAGAGAATGGACATAGAATTTCTTACCGGAGGTGGAGGAGGGCCCATAGGGACGAACGTCCATTGCGGCGGAGGCGGAGGGGCCACATACGGAATGCCCTGCTGCTGAGCTAGTAACTATTGACCAAGCATATTAGTAGTACGCATTGGATGTGTAAAGCAATGAATAAACAGTAATAATGCAATGGGCTTACTTGAATCATCTGTTGTTGCTGCGCGTGGACTGAGGCATAGTACTCACTTTGAGCCCTCAACTGCTCAGTTTGAGCCCTCAACTGCTCATCGCGCTCACGGTTCTCCTCACGCAGCCTCACGATCTCAAGCTCTTGCTCAGTGAGCCGACGAGAGCTACGACCGGAGCTTCCGGACCCGGATGCCGACCGCCGAGACGCTCTAAAATCCGTCGTGTTGATCATTCCATCAAAGAGAGAGAATCTACAATTGTTGTCAAAGAAAGATTAATTAAGGCATATGCTCATGTCACTATATAAATGGCATGTAATGTAACATCTCACCGTCCATGTGCCTTTCCTCCACCGGATTTATGCACGGCTTGAGCATCGATCGGCATGGTCCTCCAATCGCAGTCTTCTCCGTGACGGTCCTTCATCTCTTCCGCATATGCCGCCTGTATCGATTATATAACCTTAGTTAGTACGTTGCGAGCATTAACCGAATATTGAGGACAACAGCTCACCAGACGCTCCCTTTGTGTCTGGCTGCACAAAGGGTTGGAAGGGTCGCTTCCCCTATGGCCAGCTTCCCACACCTCGATGGGAGTCGGCTCGCGACCTAATTGAGCTTCCTACAACACAGAGTTAGTACAATAAAAGAATATATGACATCTCAACATATTTGTTAGTTTTCTTACCAGGCGTTTCGCCTTTCGCGTGAAGTTGTCGCCACCGAAGGTGTGGTTCGGCATGGTGCCTCGATTGTCCCTGTGACTTTTTGACTTCTGTTGGAAGGCTTCAGAAGCCCATACCCCACACCAAGCTGCGTAGGCCTCTGGCCGGTTAGACATCCACGGAACCACCACCTTCATAAAAACAAACATATATCAGTACCTATTCAAATGAAACAAACACAAAGGAAAGGATTGAAATATAACCTTACGATACTCTTCCTCGCGAAGGTATATACTCGAGGCCCCTGTCTTCTTGTTCATCTTTTGCCCTAAAATTTGTTGATAATACATGCACGTGGCCTGAATCCTTGCCTCGTACAGGGCCTCCTTCACCAACCGATAGGCATTTACTTGAAACACCTTCTCGGCGTGGTTCGCGTCATCCCCGTCGGCCAACCGAAAACGTGCCTACAAAAAGAATGCAATGTTATCTAACTTTTTAATGATTGCTTCCATATAACACACACAAGATTACGTACCCAGAAGTCAGCGCGAACAAGCCCCTGGGCATCGCCATAAGTGACATCGACCTTCAGCTTGTAATCGTCCCAACATGAGACGAGGACCGGCGCAGCGTCTGCATCGTCGGACGTCTTCACCAGTCCAGGGTAGTGAAACTTCAGGAGCGAACTCAACACAGAGTTCACCTGCTTTTGACGACCCTGGCCGGTGAAAGAGTAGTCCAACCACTCCCTACAAAAAGACGGGCAAGCATCAAACATGCTTACATTTGATGAATACAGCTGATTCAAATCAAAAGATACAGCACTTACCTATCTCCGACGGGGGAGATCACCGTCTTCCCCGTCTCGGAGCTCGGAACAGGTGGAGGTTGTACGGCATGAGGCCTTCTAAACTTACGTGGACGCCTTGCTGGAGCTGCCTCAGCCTCATCTCCACCCTCAGCCGCACCTCCTGCCTCAGCCTCAGTCTCATCTCCACCTCCACCCTCTCCCTGCTCACCTCCTGCCTCAGCCTCCTCACCTCCACCCTCAACCTCATCCTCATCCTCATCCTCATCCTCATCCTCATCCTCATCCTCATCCTCATCCTGATCCTCATCCTCATCCTCATCCTGCAAATAAGTAACTCAAGTGTCACATTCACGCGTTAAAGTCTTACACAAATTAAAAGCAACAATACAATGATTCTTACATCGCCTCTCTGAAACCCCAAGGGCTGGCCCTGTAACTCTGGGTGTAGGCTTCTGTAGAGCTGCTCCTTCTTACTAGCGCTCAAGGAACTCCCTCGGAAAAGGGAGTCCCTGAACCCCTTCACCACCTGCTTAAACTTTTTAGGCATCCTGCAGCAATTGAAAGTTTTTATTAGTACTGAGTATTGTAAATAAATAAACAAACGGTGCAAAATAAACCAACATTAAACAAATAAACATTCATATGGAAATAAACTTAACTTGTTACTTATCGTTTCGTTTCCTTTTTTGTGGCAATGATATATCATTGAGGTCTCCAACTAAACAATCCAATGTAGGAGCAGGGTCTATATCAAATGAGGATGGCAACTCATCTTCTTGGAATACCCCGTCAGCTTGTTGAGCCTCACGATTGTAATCATCGGGAACAGGAGTGGACAACCGATCACGGGGGTAGGTTTTGTATACGACCCACCAAGCGCTCAACTTAGGGCATGGATATGACGAGTAATATACCTGCTCCACCTGATGAGCAAGGACATATCTATCGGCCCCTTGAAGTATTTGCTTGCGTTTAACCTGCGTCATTCCAAATTCGGTTCTATAATGCTTCGGGTCAAACCATGTACAGTCAAAAAACACCACCCTCAGATCCTTGTTCCCTACAAATTGGCACTCGAGTATATTGTTTATGATTCCGTAATACTCGGATTCGTGCCTTTCCATATCTTCAGCCCGGATTACGACTCCGTTATTTTTCGTAGCTGCTAAAGGACGGGAAGCTTCAAATTTGGTTGTACGGAAGCGAAACCCGTTTACGTCGTAACGGCCATAACTCTTCACTATCACACTACCAATAGAAAGCTGACGCAGGTCCTTATGGACACTACGCCGACGTGCGGGAGAATCAATGCCCTCATGTGAAGGAGATCCCACAGGACACATTTGTGAGTCATCCGGTACATTCCCGAACTGACAGTCAATAAATGAAAAAGTGTTACAATTGTCATACCTATACACGATGTATGAGGACAAAGAATACAAGGCTTACATGGTCTCGGATCCAGGAGATAAAATTAGGTCCCCCGTGCAATCCATTTAGACGCAAGTTGTCTAGCTGTTTCGCCGTTGGTTGACGGTTACGAGAAGACCTCCAGTTTTCTTTATCGAACTCGCTAAAAAAGAACGAGAGTAAGAAAACATTGTGTTTCCTAAACATTGAATATACAATTCCTTTAAGCCTAGTAAACTATTACCTGAAGAATTTCTCAGCCTCTTCTATATTTGACCACATGTAGAGCAAAGCAGATTTCCGTTCGTTCTCACTGAATTCATATGCCACTGGTGGACCAACAGCCTTGCCGTTCCATTGAAATATGCTAATGTGACTGCACGGATGCACCGTTTCATCTTCATGGTACCTCTTCGTATGGGCAAATACATTGTGGTCTTCAGTCAAGTAACCACTTGTGAGGAAAGCTATCTCCTTAAATTTGAACTCCTCTGCTATACAACCTTCAACCTTTGCCTTGTTACCCACCATTGATTTCAGTTTTTTCAACATTCTTTCTATGGGATACATCCACCTATAACACACTAGCCCACCTACCTTTGCTTCATATGGGAGATGGATAAGAAGATGCTGCATAGGATTGAAGAACGCAGGCGGGAATATTTTCTCCAGCTTGCAAAGAAGCACCGGTGCCGATTCCTCTAGTTTCTGCATCATCTCCTTTAAAATTTCTTTAGCACAAAGCTGCCTGTAGAAATAGCTAAGTTCAGCTATCGCTTTCCACACTTCCTCGTTAATGTAACCACGCAACATTACTGGGATCAGCCTTTCCATCATTATATGGTAATCATGACTCTTCAACCCATTGATCTTCATTGTTTTCAAGTTCACAGATCTTCTGAACCCCGCACCATAACCATCGGGAAATTTTAAATCTTTCATCCACTTCATCACTTCTTTTCGTTCATTGGGTCTCAAGGCAAATTCAGCACGAGGCTTGCCTCCATTTTCTCTGAGCATGAGAGTTGGGCGGTTACATATGTTACCTAAGTCCACTCGGGCCTTGAAATTGTCTTTTGTTTTATCTGGGAAATCCATGACGGTGTTAAATAGTGCTTCACACATGTTACGCTCTTGGTGCATTACATCGATGTTGTGCGGGAGCTGCAATGCCCTCATGTAAGGGAGCTCCCAAAGGCCACATTTGTGAGTCCAGTTATGGGTCTTCCCGAAACCTGCAAACCCATCCCCATCCTCATTTCTCACTAGATTACTCAGCTCCTCAGCGATTTCCCACCCGGTGCGACGCTTCGGGGGTTCCTTCGTGACAATGGTGTCCTTCCTGAACTCGTGTGCCTGGAGCCTGAAGGGGTGGTTCAAAGGAAGAAAAGACCTATGACAATCGAAGTAACAGAACTTCCCACCCTTATCGAGCCAGAAACAATCTGTTTCTTTTCCACAAATAGGACAACCTAGCCTTCCACTGACTCTCCACCCAGCAAAGATCCCATACGCTAGATAATCATGTATGGACCACAAATATGCTGCCCGAAGTTTGAATTTTTGCTTCATGAAGCTGTCATACGCCTCCACTCCTTCCCAAAGCTCTTTCAACTCCTCAATCAATGGCTCAAGCATAACATTGAGGTTTACGCCGGGATGATCCTTCCCAGGTATGATGAGAGTTAAGAACATAAACTCATCTTTCATGCAATCTTCAGGTGGAAGGTTGTACGGTATGGCAAAGACAGGCCAACATGAGTAAGACGCTGCGGTCATACTGAAAGGCGTGAAACCATCTGTCGCCAACCCAATACGAACATTCCTCTCTTCACTAGCAAATTCTATATCGAAGCTGTCCAGGGCCTTCCATGCGTCGCTATCACACGGATGCTGCATTACCCCATCCTTCGGGGGCTTACGATTCTTGCGCCACCTCATGCGGCTCGCAATTCTACTAGCCAAGAACAGACGTTTCAGTCTTGGAGTGAGACGCATCCAGCGAAGCTGCTTATGTGCCCTCTTTGTTGTCACCTTCTCCCCTTCTTCGTTTACCACCTCTATGTACCTCGACAGGCCACATTTCAAGCATTTCTCTAGTTTCGCACGATCGCGCCAATATATCATGCAGTTGGACGGGCATATATCGATCTTCTCATATGGCATTCCCAAAGCCTTTAGCAGCTTCTTTGACCGGTAAATGTCTTTAGGCACCTTATGATCGGCAGGAAGGACATCACTAAACAAGTCCAAAATCGCCTTATAACATTTGGCTGAGCAACCAAACTTTGACTTTATGCTCATTAGACGGGTCACGAACTGGAGGATGGTAACCGTTGTGTGTCCATGCAGAGGCATTTCTAAGTCTTGGAGGAGTTTGAACAACTCTTCAACCTCTTTTGTAGGCGGATCTTCAGGATTGTTGACAAACTCTGCCTGCATATCTTCTAACATATGGTCCAATCGATCAACGTTTTCACCGTCATCCACCTCCATCTGTGCTGATACTATACACCGTGACTCGCCGTGGTTATCCCAAACCTTATAACCTTGAACATACCCATGACTGCAAAGGTGTAGTGCCACAGTTCTCTTGTCATGTGACTGGATGTTCCCACATTTGGTGCATGGGCACCTAATCACAGCGTGGGTTGACTCTCCACGAGCGTTCTCTAAAAACTTTTCTGTCTTCTGAAACCATTCCTTTGTGTGACATCCGCCCTTCTTCCAACCAGCATACATCCACTCACGGTCATCTTCCATGTTTGTGGACTAGGATGGCTCAGTTTTGCTGTTGTGTAAACCACCAACCAAAAATTCAGCATATAAGAGCGATGCACGTGGCTTAGGTGATAACCCTACTATAGGAAAGGACATAAACCCACCCGAGAATGGAGGCGGCCGCATGCGACTCGTGACGTGCCCGATGGTCCGAACGAAATTTCGGCAGCATAACCCCGCTGTTCTCCGAACACACGCCTATCATGGTGCGACGGAGAACAACTGGGTTATGCTGCTGAAATCTCGTTCGGACCAACGGACACGTGCACGAATCACATGCGGCCACACCCATTCTCCGGCTGTCCAAATACGTGGACAATCCCGGAACCACGCACATCACAAGTAATCTTGTGTTTGGACCGAATGAAACTATACAATCTATGCATTCATAGATTGTCTAGGTGCATTAGGCCCAAACATATGAATAAATGTGATGCATGTGCATGCTTCCGGAACGGGTGACGCCTAGGGTTAACTACTGGTCTGCGCACTTAACCCTAAAACTCTAGGAAAATAAACAGTGTATCATACTAATTAAACGACCACAACGTAGTTAACTCCCGTCGGCTTAATCAATACAATCAACCAACCGACGGGAATAAACATATTTTCGATATAAATATAAATATATATCGCAATGATATAATTTTAAATAATTTCAATCTTACTGTCTCAGTGGAGGTTGCAGCGGCGTCGGGGGAGGGGACGGGCGGGGGCAGCGGCGTCGGCAAGCCGCGGCGGAGGACGGGACGGGCGCGGCGGGGTCGGCGGCGGCGGTGTAGGCGCTGGCGGCGCTCGGGCGGGGCGGCGCACGGCGGCGGCGGCGGCGCAGGCTCGGGCGGCGCTCGGGCGGCGCTCGGGCGCACGGCGGCGGCGGCGCAGGCTCGGGCGGCGCTCGGGCGCTGGACGGCGATCGGCGGCGGCGCGGGATGAGTGGCCGGCGATGGATGAGTGGCCGGCGGCGCGGGATGAGCGACCGCGCGATGAATAGAGCCTGGGCGAGTGGCCGGCGCGCGCGTTTTAGCCGGGCCCGCCCTAAACCCCGTCGGCCTCCGGACTAACCGACGGGAGTTATTTTATCTCCCGTCGGCTTCGTTATGGCCGACGGTAGTTAATTAACTCCCGTCGGCAACCCTAAAAACCGACGGGAGTTATTTTATCTCCCGTCGGCTTCGTTATGGCCGACGGTAGTTAATTAACTCCCGTCGGCAACCCTAAAAACCGACGGGAATTATTATGGCCGACGGGAGTATTCAGTTTTGCTGTTGTGAATAGAGTTAGAGTTTCTGTTTGTCAAAATACTCTTATTTGCTCTTATTGTCAAAAATGGGTCTCTTGAGGGGAGAAGGTTTAATTATGGCAAAAAGGGGGAGTTTTTGAATACTTGATCAATTTCTCGTGAAATATCTCTCTTTATGTTTCAACATGTGTGTTTGACTTAGAGATAGGAAAGTGAGTTGGATTTGCAAAAACAAACCAAGTGGTGGCAAAGAATGATCCATATATGCCAAATTTGATTCAAAACAAATTTGAGTTCTTATTTGAATTGATTTTGTACTTGTTCTACTTGCTTTATGTTGTGTTGGCATTAATCACCAAAAAGGGGGAGATTGAAAGGGAAATGTGCCCTTGGGCCATTTCTAAGTGTTTTGGTGATTTAGTGTCCAACACAAGTGCCTAAGTGTCAAATGGTGGACAAAGTACAAATCAAGTCAAAAGGTATGTTTCTCAGACTTAGTACATTGTTTTAGAGACTAATGTATTCTGTCTAAGTGTTGGAAACAGGAAAAGAACAATTGGAAATGTCTTGGCTCGAGCAGCCAAGACTCTGCTCAGTCTGGGAGCACCGGACTGTCCGGTGGTGCACCGGACAGTGTCCGGTGCGCCAGGCTGGCTCAGGCGAACTGGCCGCTCTCGGGAATTCATCGGCGACGTACGGCTATAATTCACCGGACTGTCTGGTGTGCACCGGACTGTCCGGTGAGCCAACGGTCGGCCGGGCCAACGGTCGGCTGCGCGATCTGCGCAAGACACGTGGCCGAGCCAACGGTCGGGAGGGGGCACCGGACTGTCCGGTGTGCACCGGACAGTGTCCGGTGCGCCAACGGCTCCCAGGCGCCAACGGTCGGCTTTGCCAGGAAAGGAAAGAAATCCGCACCGGACATTGTCCGGTGTGCATCGGACTGTCTGGTGCGCCAGGCGACAGAAGGCAAGATTTGCCTTCCTAGAATGCTCTCAACGGCTCCTAGCTGCCTTGGGGCTATAAAAGGGACCCCTAGGCGCATGGAGGAGAACACCAAGCATTCCTTGAGCACTCTTGATCACTCACACTCCATTCCTGCGCACTTGTTCGACATTCTAGTGATTTGAGCTCCATTCTAGTGTGCTAGTCTCTTGAGCTCAAGTCTGGGTCTTGTGTGTGCGTATTTGCTGTGATCTTTGTGTCTTGTGTGAGTTGCTAATCCCTCCCTTGCTCTGTGCTTCTTTGTGTAAGGGCGAGAGGCTCCAAGTTGTGGAGATTCCTCGCAAACGGGATTAAGAAAAGCAAAGCAAAACACTGTGGTATTCAAGTGGGTCTTTGGACCGCTTGAGAGGGGTTGATTGCAATCCTCATCCCAAACCGCTTGATCAAGTCTTGCGTGTACTTCATTTGGGAGATGAAAGTGCCGTCGTTGAGTTGCTTCACTTGGAACCCAAGGAAGTAGTTCAACTCGCCCATCATTGACATTTCAAACTTTTGAGTCATCACCCTGCTAAATTCTTCACAAGACTTTTGGTTAGTAGAACCAAATATTATGTCATCGACATAAATTTGGCACACAAATAAGTCACCATCACAGGTCTTAGTGAATAAAGTCGGATCGGCTTTCCCAACCTTGAAAGCATTAGCAACTAAAAAGTCTCTAAGGCATTCATACCATGCTCTTGGGGCTTGCTTAAGTCCATAGAGCGCCTTAGAGAGCTTACACACGTGGTCGGGGTACCGTTCATCCTCAAAGCCAGGGGGTTGCTCCACGTACACCTCCTCCTTGATTGGCCCGTTGAGGAAAGCGCTCTTCACGTCCATTTGGAACAACCTGAAAGAATGGTGAGCGGCATAGGCTAACAATATGCGAATTGACTCTAGCCTAGCCACAGGAGCAAAAGTCTCCTCAAAGTCCAAACCTGCGACTTGGGCATAACCTTTTGCCACAAGTCTAGCCTTGTTCCTTGTCACCACTCCGTGCTCGTCTTGTTTGTTGCGGAACACCCACTTGGTTCCCACAATGTTTTGCTTGGGGCGTGGCACCAGTGTCCAAACTTCATTTCTCTTGAAATTGTTGAGCTCCTCCTGCATGGCCAACACCCAGTCCAGATCTAGCAAGGCTTCTTCTACCCTGAAAGGCTCAATAGAAGAGACAAAAGAGTAATGCTCACAAAAATTAACTAATCTAGAGCGAGTAGTTACTCCCTTGCTAATATCACCCAATATCTGGTCGACGGGATGATTCCTTTGAATCGTCGCTCGAACTTGAGTTGGAGGGGCTTGAGGTGCTTCTTCCTCCATAACATGATCATCTTGTGCTCCCCCTTGATCACACGCCTCTTCTTGATGAACATGTTCATCATCTTGAGTTGGGGGTTGAATTGCCATGGTGCGCATTGCGGTCGTTGGAATGTCTTCTTCATCTACATCATCAAGATCAACAACTTGCTCTCTTGGAGAGCCATTAGTCTCATCAAATACAACGTCGCTAGAGACTTCAACCAAACCTGATGATTTGTTGAAGACCCTATACGCCTTTGTATTTGAGTCATAACCTAACAAAAACCCTTCTACAGCTTTGGGAGCAAACTTAGAATTTCTACCTTTCTTCGCTAGAATATAACATTTGCTACCAAATACACGAAAGTATGAAATGTTGGGTTTGTTACCGGTTAGAAGCTCATACGAAGTCTTTTTGAGGAGGCGATGAAGATAGACCTGGTTTATGGCGTGGCAAGCCGTGTTCATGGCTTCCGACCAAAACCGCTCGGGCGTCTTGAACTCTCCAAGCATCGTCCTCGCCATGTCGATGAGCGTCCTGTTCTTCCTCTCTACCACACCGTTTTGCTGTGGTGTGTAGGGAGCGGAGAACTCATGCTTGATTCCTTCCTCCTCAACATACTCCTCCACTTGAAGGTTCTTGAACTCGGACCTGTTGTCGCTCCTTATCTTCTTTACCTTGAGCTCAAACTCATTTTGAACTCTCCTTAGGAAGCGCTTGAGGGTCCCTTGGGTTTCAGATTTATCCTGCAAAAAGAATACCCAAGTGAAGCGGGAAAAATCATCAAAAATTACTAAACCATACTTACTTCCCTTGATGCTAAGATAGGCGACGGGTCCGAAGAGGTCCATATGTAGCAGCTCCAGGGGTCTTGATGTGGTCATCACGTTCTTGCTGTGATGAGCATTTCCCACTTGTTTACCTGCTTGACAAGCTGCAAAAGGTCTATCTTTTTCGAAAGTCACATTTGTTAGACCTAACACATGTTCTCCCTTTAGAAGTTTGTGAAGGTTCTTCATCCCCACATGTGCTAAACAGCGATGCCACAGCCAGCCCATGCTAGTCTTAGCAATTAAGCATGCATCTAGACCGGCCTCCTCTTTTGCAAAATCAACTAAATAAAGTTTGTCGTCTAGTACACCCTTAAAAGCTAATGAACCATCACTTCTTCTAAAGATAGACACATCTACATTTGTGAATAAGCAATTATAACCCATATTACATAATTGACTAACGGACAACAAGTTATACCCGAGCGACTCAACTAAAAACACATTAGAAATGGAGTGCTCGGATGAAATAGCAATTTTTCCTAGTCCTTTAACCTTGCCTTGATTCCCATCACTGAATATGATTGAATCTTGGGAATCTTTATTCTTGACGTAGGAGGTGAACATCTTCTTCTCCCCCGTCATGTGGTTTGTGCATCCGCTGTCGATAATCCAGCTTGAGCCCCCGGATGCATAAACCTGCAAGGCAATTTAGGCTTGGGTTTTAGGTACCCAACTCTTGTTGGGTCCTACAAGGTTAGTAACAATGGTCTTAGGGACCCAAATGCAAGTTTTATATCCCTTGCATCTTGCCCCTAATTTCTAGCAATCACCTTCTTATCCTTTCTACAAATTGCAAAGGCAGCATTGCAAGCATGATAAATTATAGAAGGTTCATTGACTATTTTCCTAGGAACATGAGCAACATTTCTCCTAGGCATATGATGAATGACATTTTTCCAAGGCATATGCACATAGGAAGAACTTGAAGCAATCATTGCATTTGAATCATAAGCATTACAACTCCTATCATGATGAATATTTCTAGAGAATTTCCTATCATAAATAAATGCATGATTCTTTTGAGCACTATTAGTCATAGGAGCCTTCCCTTTCTCCTTGACGGGAATGGGAGCCTTATGACTTGTTAAGTTCTTGGCTTCTCTCTTAAAGCCAAGCCCATCCTTAATTGAGGGGTGTCTACCAATCGTGTAGGCATCCCTTGCAAATTTTAGTTTATCAAATTCACTTTTGCTAGTCTTAAGTTGAGCATTAAGACTAGTCACTTCATCATTTAATTTAGAAATGGAAACTTGGTGTTCACTACAAGCATCAACATTAAAATCTTTACACCTATTGCAAATCATAACATGTTCTACACAAGAGGTTGATTTATTAGCTATTTCTAACTTAGCATTCAAGTCATCATTTCTTTTAATTTCTAAAGCAAGAGAATTTTGCGCACTTACAAATTTATCATGCTATTCATATAAAAGATCTTCTTGCTTTTCTAAAAGTCTATTCTTCTCATTCAAAGCATCAATCAATTCATTGATCTTATCAATTTTAGTTCTATCTAATCCTTTGAATAAACATGCTTAGTCTATTTCATCATCACTAGATTCATCATCACTTGAAGAAGCATACGTAGTATTATTTCGAGTACTTACCTTCTTCTCCTTTGCCATTAGGCATGTGTGATGCTCGTTGGGGAAGAGAGACGATTTGTTGAAGGCCGAGGCGGCGAGTCCTTCGTCGTCGGAGTCGGACGATGAACAATCCGAGTTCCACTCCTTGCCAAGGTGTGCCTCGCCTTTAGCCTTCTTGTAAGTCTTCTTCTTTTCCCTCTTCTTTTCTTGATCCTGGTCACTATCATTATCGGGACAATTAGCAATAAAGTGACCAACCTTACCACACTTGAAGTAGGAGCACTTTCCCTTCGTTTTGCTCTTGTTGGGATGCTCCTTGCGACCTTTGAGTGTCGTCTTGAAACGCTTGATGATGAGGGTCATTTCTTCCTCGTTAAGCCCGGCCGCCTCAACTTGCGCCACCTTGCTAGGTAGCGCCTCCCTGCTCCAAGTTGCTTTGAGAGCAATGGTTTGAGGCTCGTGGATTGGGCCATTCAACGCATCATCAACGTATCTTGCCTCCTTGATCATCATCTGCCCGCTTACAAACTTTCCAAGTATTTCCTCGGGCATCATCTTGGTGTACCTAGGATTCTCACGAATAGAGTTAACAAGATGAGGATCAAGGACGGTGAAAGACCTTAGCATAAGTCGGACGACGTCGTGGTCTATCCATCGCGTGCTTCCATAGCTCCTTATTTTGTTGACGAGGGTCTTTAGCCTGTTGTACGTTTGGGTTGGCTCCTCCCCCTGATCATTGCGAACCTTCCTAGTTCGCCTTCCATCAACTCCATCTTGGTGAGCATGGTGACGTCGTTCCCCTCATGTGAGATCTTGAGGGTGTCCCAGATCTGCTTGGCATTGTCCAAGCCGCTCACCTTATTGTATTCTTCCCTGCACAAGGATGCTAGAAGAACAGTAGTAGATTGTGCATTCTTATGGATTTGTTCATTGATAAACATAGAATTATCCGAACTATCAAATTGCATTCCGTTTTCTACTATCTCCCATATACTTGGATGAAGAGAGAACAAATGACTACGCATTTTGTGACTCCAAAATCCGTAGTCCTCTCCATCAAAGTGAGGAGGTTTACCAATTGGAATAGAAAGCAAATGAGCATTGGAATTATGCGGAATACGAGAGTAATCAAAAGAAAAGATCAAGTTAACCGTTTTCTTTTTCTCCTCGTATTCGTCGTCCTTTTGAGAAGAGGAAGATTTGTCGCTGTTGTAGTAGACAACCTTCCTGATGCGCCTCTTCTTCTTTCCATCTTTCTTCTTTTGACTCGAGCCGGAGTCATTGACTTTGTCGTCCCTTGGCTCGTTGAAGATGGACTCCTTCTCATTGTCGTTGACCACCATCCCATTTCCCTTAGGATCCATCTCTTCGGGCGATTAGTCCCTTTCTTGAAGAGAACGGCTCCGATACCAATTGAGAGCACCTAGAGGGGGGGTGAATATGTGATCCTGTAAAAACTTAAAACTTAATGCCACAAACTTGATTAAGTGTTAGAGCAATAAAGCCAAGTGGCTAGAGAGGAGTACTTGCAAAACACAATAACCACAAAGATATCAACACAGAGAGGCACAGTGGTTTATCCTGTGGTTCGGCCAAGTTCAACACTTGCCTACTCCATGTTGTGGCGTCCCAACGGACGAGGGTTGCAATCAACCCCTCTCAAGTGATCCAAAGATCCACTTGAATACCACGGTATTTCTTTTCCTTTCACTATATCTCGTTTGCGAGGAATCTCCACAACTTAGAGTCTCTTGCCCTTACAAAAGATGATCACAAATGAACACGGACGTAAGGATGGGATGATCAACACACACAAGTCCACAGCAATACGCACACACACACGGCTAGACTTGAGCTCAAATGAATATCTCAAAGTTCTCACTATAACGGAGCTCAAATCACTAAGAATGTCAAACGAGTGCGCAAAGACGAAGTGTGAATGATCAAGAATGCTCAAAGTGTGCTTGGTGTTCTCCTCCATGCGCCTAGGGGTCCCTTTTATAGCCCCAAGGCAGCTAGGAGCCGTTGAGAGCATTCCAGGAAGGCAATTCGTGCCTTCTATCGACTGGCGCACCGGACAGTCCGGTGCACCACCGGACACTGTCCGGTGCGGATTTCTTTCCTGTTTTGGCGCAGCCAACCGTTGAAGGTTCGGAGCCGTTGACGCACTGGACACTGTCCGGTGCACACCGGACAGTCCGGTGCCCCCTTCAGACTGTTGTCCTGGCCACGCGTCACGCGCGGATTGCGTGGCCGACCGTTGGCTCACCGGACAGTCCGGTGAATTTTAGTCGTACGCCGCCGATGAAATCCCGAGAGCGGCCTTTTCACCAGAGCCAGCCTGGCGCACCGGACACTGTCCGGTGCACCACCAGACAGTCTAGTGCACCCAGACTGAGCAGAGTCTTGGCTGCTCGAGCCAAGTCTTTTCCAATTGTCTTTTCTCTGATTCTAGCACTTAGACAAATATGTTAGTACACAAAAACCAATGTACCAAGTCTAGAATCATAACTTTGTATTGATTTGTACTTTGTCCACCCTTTGGCATATACTCATTCCCTTAATGTGTGTTGGGCACTTAATCACCAAAATCTTATAGAAATGGCCCATGGGCACACTTCCCTTTCATATTCCTCCTTGCCTTTGGCGCCGAACTCCCTTGATGGAGCCTTCCCGTGGCTTATGGCCTTCTCACCGGTTTCCATCTCCCTCTTGGCGGATGCTCCCGACATCACTTTGAGTGGTTAGACTCTAAATGAAGTATCGGGCTCTGATACCAATTGAAAGTCGCCTAAAGGGGGGTGAATAGGCGGAATCTGAAAATTATAAACTTAAGCACACACTATAAGCCGGGGTTAGCGTTAGAAATGAATTCGAGTTTGAAAGAGAGGGGAAAACAAATCAACCAAGAAATAAAGCGGATGAACACGGTGATTTGTTTTACCGAGGTTCGGTTCTAAAGAACCTAGTCCCCGTTGAGGTGGTCACAAAGGCCGGGTCTCTTTCAACCCTTTCCCTCTCTCAAACGGTCACCTAGACCGAGTGAGCTTTCTCCTTAATCAAATGGGTCACTTAGACCCCGCAAGGACCACCACACACTTGGTGTCTCTTGCCTTGATTACAAGTCACTTGAGAACAAGAATGAGGAAGGAAGAAAGCGATCCAAGCTACAAGAGCGCAAAGAACACGAACAAAACACTCTATCTAGTCACTAGGTGTTTGGAGTGAATTTGGGACTTGGAGAGGCTTTGATTCTTTTGAATTATGTCTAGGAGTGAATGCACTAGCTCTTGTATTGAATGTGAAATTCTGGAGACTTGGATGCTTGGAGTGGTGGTGGTTGGGGGTATTTATAGCCCTCAATCACAACATAGCCATTGGGGATGGCTGATGTTGATGGGCGCACCGGACAGTCCGGTGCGCCACCGAACACGGTCCGGTGCGCCAGCCACGTCACCCAACCGTTAGGGTTCGGGAGCTTCTGACTGTTGGAGGCTTTGACTTCTAGTGGCACCGGACAGTCCGGTGCGCCTCTAACGACTGCTCTGACTTCTGCGCGCACTGTTCGTGCACTGTTCATCTGATCCGCGCTTTTGCAGTAGACTGTTGCTCCGAAGAGCCGTTGCTCCGCTGGTGTCACACCCGAGTTTTAGGGGTCCAAAACCCGGGCACGAAATAATCACGAGGTGTGTTGGGACCAAGTCTCACACATATGATGAATCATGGCACATGATCGAATGTCACATCTTTACTACATAACAGGAGTTCTATACAAAATAAATAAATAATTACATATAAGGAGACAACGGTCCAGCAACCCAAAGTTGACGGGGAGACGACGACCTAGACCTCTCACGAACACATCGCAGCATCCTCCATGCGCCTCATCCTACGGTACATGTTCTTGACCTGTGGGGGTGTGAGACAGCAAGAGTGAGCTCACATATGTTCATAGCTCAACAAGTTGTGGGGAATAATGTGCATGAACTCGCCAAAGGTGGAAGCTCACGTGAAGTGTAAGGCTTACAAAAGAGGATGGTTCAAGTTGAGCATTGCTTTTAAAGTTGGTCAAAATTTTATTAGCAATTACTAAGTATAAGTAAATACCAACCCAATTAAGTAGTAGAACAAAAGTAATAACAACACCTGCGATGCAATGCATATGACAAATTGAATTTAGTTCCATAAATTAATCATGTGAGGGTCCGAGCTGCTCATGACCGTCAGCACGGCTAGTATACCAGTTTTGCACTCTGCAGAGGTTGCACATCTTTACCCACAAGTCATGTTACCCATTTGCCACGCAAGTTGTACGGGCCCCATACACCTCTACCAAGGAAGCGAGGCAGGGTAATACTACAAGGCCTTTACAAAGTTCCACTAGCTTTAGAAAACCCGCTACAGTTTATAGGAAGCTCCAATGCAGGGATCCCTCGTCTGACCGCCATCGCAGCAAAATCAACCAAGGACCTCCCCACACTGATCACTCCCCTACCGCCGTGCGCGCACCACCAGCCCACCACCATCCTCCCTTTCTATAATGTCATTGTGGTATGATGTAAATTTTTATCAATTTATCTTTCTATATTTGAGCATCATGTACATGATTATATTATATATTTCTTATTTCATTAGTTTGTTGGAGCGTTGGGTAGTTAATATTATCATGGCGAACTACCCGACAAAAATATTTGTTATCTACTTGAGTAATATCTGATATCCGTTTATTACCCACTCGAATTATTACTCGATCACGTCCTGAATTTTAACATGTATCTGGTCCTATATCCGAAAGAAATACACTAGGGTAGGATACGGGATGATCTTGTATCCGTCCCGTTTTCATCCTTATACATTATTAACACAAGATAGTCTAACAATCACATCCTTCCAATATGTATATACATGTAATACACACATCAAATCAATAAAGTGAACTAATTCATTATTGCATATATTGAATCTTGTCTACATTCGATTGTACTGTATTTGGAAAAACATGAAGGTGCATTTGTATAATATGTTCAGAAGCATCTTTTCCTCTATTGGTTTTGTACAAGGTATATTTGAAAGCATTTTGAACACTACTTTCCACTCTTTTAGGGTGTGTTTAGTTGAGTAGAGGAGAATAGAGCAGCATTATTTTTATTTTTTGGATGTTTGGTTTTCAATCAAAGAGGAGCAGACTGACTCTTGAAGTCTTCATAAGAAAATTTATCATAAAGATTTAGAATGCTTCCACTCCCGAAAACAGATGCGAGCGATCTCCCAAACACAGTGCTCGATACTGCTCTATTCTACTCTTCAACTAAATAAAAATAAAACGACTATGTCCCGCTTGCCAAACGCAATAAAACAACTCCATTCTAAAAAAATTTGAAATAGAACATCCATTCTAGTTGACTCTCAACAAACGCACCCTTACATAGGTATATTTTATGCTTTCATCAAACATCTTATAACTTTTCCACCGCATAGGGATCACAACTTTTCTACACATCTCACGGCTAAACAAACGACTCCGCCACCCACATATTGTTTGGCCCTCGGCCTTTGGTGCGGCCAAAGAATTAACGATGACGATTTGCATATCTAAATAAAGCAAAATGTCCCCGCATCACATTGTATCAATGCACAACGTTTACAAAATATCGAATTTCTTATTCAGCTTCGTTAGCTAAACGACAAGACCAATAAGCATTAATACAATGTTCGTCGCCTTTTTCAAGTGCCCTCATTTATGAAATGTGATAATCCTTGATGCTTACAATAAGCATTGGTTGCCAAGTTAATGACTCCACAATTACAATAAAAAAATATTCAACAAGAAAGCAAAAGTAGCTCCGTACAACATAATAGTACGAACAGGTAACCAAAAAATGACAGTGAAGCCATTTATAAATAAAGAAAATAGTTTTTCATAACTGACTCATCGATGATAGCGTAGTTAACTTCAAGGGGCTCACATGGGCCAAGCAGTGCCAGATTACAGGTCAACTATCTTCACAAGCTTAGGATAGATTATGCGAGTGTCCCTTGCAGAATTGCTCTCAACAAGAGCAACTTGAACCAAGTCCTGCAGATGGCCATTGTTACAGTCGTTACAGATTGAACATATGTTGAGCACACCATTGTTAGACAGTCATTAGGGCATGTATAACTCTGAACTTATGGATCAGTTTTCTATGTATAAAAAAGAACTAAGAGATAAGAGACTACATGATACAACTCTAAGCTCATAGATCATAAATATTGTTAAAATATTATATGTATAGAGAGTCGTGTAGAGACATGTTAGGTCGTCTTTTGTACTTTTTTACTTAGCCCCCTAAAGACTTAAGGGACGCCCAATGCCATATTAAAAATAGAGTTGTACATTGCCCTTACAAATTGACCATATGTTAAACAACAAATAGAAACATCCTAAATGCTTGTAGAAAGGAATCTAGTTTGACAACTGTCAACAGACTTATAGCTTTCAACAACCGGTTAGGCATTATTCGGACACTCTCGTATTCACCTCAATCCACATGTATTAAGGTGGTCCTTAATAATGAGTTTAATTTACAACCTTCAATCATTTCAGTTGGTCCAATTCACCCCTTAGGGCTAGTTTGGAAACTTAACTCCTCTTAGGAATTGGAGGGGATTGAGGGATAAATGAACCCCTCAATCCTCTACAATTCCGAAGGGGGTTTGAGTTTCCGAAGTAGCTCTTAAGAACAAGTTGAGTTCTAATTTCAAAATTTGTAAGATGATAAAGATCAAATTTCATGTTAAGAACAATTACATATTTTTTCATGTTACAATTTTGAATCACTAGTATTATTTTATTACTGCATTTCCTAACCTATCAAAATAGTGACGATAAGTTTGTGATGTCTTTGTAACAATAATTATGATGTCTATCACCTCATAAAATTTGAAATTAAAACTCCAACTTGTAGTAGAGAAACCGAAATAACATATCTTCCTTAGCAAATTGAACTACTAAAATAGTTGGAGGCAGGAGGTGAGTAAATCGATCTAAACATTGGTTTGGGAGATTTATCTAGACACGGGCAAAACTTCAGGGGAGTAATTTATAGACTTTTTCCAGTCAAATATCTCACCTTCACGTCCCTGCTTGATAAAAACTTGCCCAAGTTGTGAAGAATACATTTTAAATCATCCATCTGCAGTTGTGAAATAACGGTAGCCCGTGACCACATGAATCGAAACAGTAAGATTGAATTTGAAATAATAGATCATGCTCGTATATTACCTTGAGATATCCTGCTCTATTTATGTCAAAGTACCTAAAGGCCTATAAGATCGATGGAGAAAAGATCATGCAGTCATATTAGCTGGCAGACCACAATCCAAACAAACCCTTAATATCTCCCATGAATCAGAGAAAAAACAAACATTACCTGCAACAGGTCCTTGTCGACCACCTCATCTTTTGCTGGCTTAACCTCCTTACTAACTACCTTTTCTCCACCTTCCACAGAATCTCCTTTCTCTGCCACAGACAGTTTGTCCTCCATTGAAGCAGCTCTTTCATGGGTATTAGTAATATTTCCTACTTCAGGTTGTGTTGAACTTCTGTTATTTCCACCATCTGCTGTCGCTACTTCTGGCTTAACATCTCTGTCATTTGTGTTCTCATTCTGTGCCACCAGAAAATGAGGTGTCACAGGGACAGATTAAGCATGGAACTAGTTCTGTACATCTCTTGCATAAAGTTGAACCTCAAACATAAAAATAGCGAGATGATATTATATGTGAAATCATACAATATGACAACAATACATGATAAGATCTTATAAAATTCTAAAATATAAGATTAGTGAAAGGCGGTCTCAAGCATTATAGGGGGACAAAGTAGGCTAATAGCCCAGATGACCATGACTGTTGGTGATTGCCACAAGCTATATAAGGAAAAGAAATTTATTGTGGAAGTTTAAGAAAACACGAGGTGATAAATGACATGACAGTTAAATTAATGAAGAGCTGAATCAACTAGGTCAAAAGCTGGAAAAAAAACCTGTTCTCCATTCTGTGCTCCAGCATGAGCATCATCCATGTCCTCATCATCTTCATATATTTCTATTTCTTCAGGATCTTCCTCGTATTCAGGATCTTCCTCTGCCATATTTGCATCAGCTGCAGGTTTATCGAGAACAGCTTCTGAATGATCAGTGTTCATATTTTCATCACCCTCTTTTGCTGGTTCGCCATGGTTAACAATTGGATGATCTGTGCCAAGTTTTATCTGACCCTCTTTTGGCAGTTCAGCATGAACATTTGCTGATTGATCTTTGCTCATCTTTTCTTCATCCTCTTTTGTCACTTCAACGCTGCCTCCTAGGTTATCAACACTTTCAATTATAGTCTCATGCATGGTCTTGGATCGCTTCTCTGAGGATTTCTTCTCTTCTTTCTTTAGATCTTCCTCTCTCTGGCGTTTGCGTTGATTCCTCTTCACAACATAACGCCTGTACAGTTTCTGTTAAGGAAAAAGAACATGTTATGAAACATATCAATATGCCAAAAGGCCCAAAACATACTGCAGGGTGGCAACTTTCATGGTAGGATGAGCCAAATTCTGTCATACGACAGCGTCCAAACCTAGATTAATAAAAAAATTATGACTACCACACAAAAAGAAAAATGCACCATCACCACACACCAATCAAGGTTACCCATGAAAAAATAGTGACAAAACCAGTTTGCCCAGACTCTTGGATCTAAAACACTTCACCGTATTAGACTCACCACACATGATTCAGATTGCACGTGATATTTGTTAAGTCCAAAATACTTGCCAATTTATATACTCATGCTGGTGTCCAAGTAACAGTGACATGTGAAATAGTTTTAGTAGTTGATGTCTTGAAAAAGAGCACCTTCAGTCTCGTAGTGGCAAAACAAATTAGTGTGAACAAAGAATAAGAGAACAGCCACTGAATTATCAAATACTAGTGAGCAGCTGATCATTCAGAAACAAAACATAGAATCATTAGGTTTAGAAGGTATACATAAAGAGGCTGAAGGGACCACAGAACTGATGGACATAATAAACCACCAAAAAGCCGTTCGTTACATTTCACGCCAGGGTATTTTGAATTACACAACAGTACAATTAAGTCTTTTGGACATGTCACTAGAACAATTACAATAGGAGAGAATTATTTGAAGCTTAGCTAAATCATTTGCAAAGCACAAAGGATGAGAATTATTTGAAGCTTAGCTAAATCATTTGCAAAGCACAAAGGATGTACCTCAAGAAAAGACAGGATAACACAACCCATTCTGTGTTGAAGCATTTCACTGAATGACTCAGCAAACAAAGAAAGCTGAAAAAGGAATAGAAGAACAGATCAGTGTACATCCGCATGAGCTCTCAAACACAAAAAAAATGAAAAGAGACTTCAGTTACGTGGTGTGGGATGCTCAAATTTGCCAACTAGGTAGCAGCAAAACATATAAAGGTGCACAAGTAGTAGTCCCTTTTGATATATACTAACAAAAAGTAATTACAAAACACAGACCTCAAATACAGACTCCTCTATATCCTTGGCAGTATAATCTAGGAGGCCATCCAACGAAAGGGATGTTGAACGGAGCTGCAAAGCAGAATTCCTTCAGATATCATGGACAACTCATCCAAGTAAGTTTGAATAATAGAATTATATATAAAAAAAGTAAACTAAGTAGCATTTTACCCATACTTTAGATTCTTTATTCCTTTTCGTCTGAAGAATGAATCCTGGATATTTTGGTGGTTCATCAGACCTCTTCTTTTCTTTTGTGTCATTGAGTGGTTTTTGCTTTGGATCCATCTTGAGGTCTCTATTTTTCTCTTTATCATCCATTGCTTTATCCTTCTTTACATCATTTTTCATATCTTTTTGTTCCATAGCTTCCTCGTGATTACCCTTATCCTCATTTGAACTGAGGTCAGTCAATGGGTGTTCCTTTTCCTCTGGCTTCTCTTTCTGATTTGAGATATCTTCAGATGGAATTTTTGACCCTTCTTGCAGCTTAGTCTGAGGATTTCCAACATCGATTGAACTCTCAACATTTTTATCTGGCTGAACTTCTGCTTCTTGCTTACTAGTCTCGGCAGGTGTAGTAGAGGCAGTCAACTGCGAACCTGGACCCGAAACTTTCCTTTTAACAATCCTTCGAATTATTTTCTTCTTCCCAGTTTTCTTTGCTTCAGGCTGTTGACTTATGCCAGCTCCCACCTGTTGTTTTCCAGCATCCTCATTCTTTTGTTGACTCTGCCCCCCTTCTGCAGTTTTATTTGCAGATTCTGCTACAACATTCTTGTCCTCGGAACAAGATTTATCAATTGAAGGTCCTGTTGTTTTTTTCCGAACAACTTTCACAACCTTTTTTATTATTTTCTTTTTTGTGGGCTTCTTATCCCCAGCTGCATGGTCAATAGAGGAGTCACCTGTAGTTTTTACTTCAACATCCTCACCCATCTTCTGAACAGGTTCCTCAACTTTAACTTTACTGTCTCCATCATTACCTTGCTGCTTCATATCAGCATCACATTTCTCATTTTTCATATCACTGCAACCAACACCACCCTCTTTTAATTGATCAGCATCTAAACTTTTACCCTTATTCAGCTCCCCTGAAACTGTTAACAAACGACTTCAGTTTTGCTCTAATAACAGACAGGTAAAAAAAATTCAATGAGATGCAACATGGAAATCTTCCAAACCTTGCATCTGCTCTTTCGAATCACCAGGACTCTGAAACAAGGCAACACAGATTTAAAAAACTTTTAGTGAGAACTCCAAAGAAAGAAAGAAAAGTTATTCACCAAATCCATAATGGGACAAAGTAACCTTTTCCTTTTTAACAGTGAGTTCTTCCCTTTCTGCCTTTGATTTTTTGTACAGAATCCAGTTATTCTTCCATATATCCACTGAAGGCAAGCATTCAGACAAGTTTGGCACAAACAGAACAGTAATTTCTTTATGACTGAAGAGTCCATCTTTGCCTATTCTATTGTAATGTACCTGCATGTGTAAACATGCATCAGTTAATATTCCATCAACATGTAGTACGAAGTGGAGGAACTACAAGATACGTATACCATACAAATGTACAATAGCCCAACAAAGTTGTAACCTACAAGTTATCAATCATACCAAAATATGGATGTTGTGGCTATGTTACGGCAGAACTTCAGCAATGACTCGCAAGAATTTGATATCAGAGATAGACAGAAGCAAAACTATTCAAGAGAATATTGAATAGATCAAACATGCAAATTTGTTCAAATGTTAAGGCATGATTTGACTTGGCATATACACGTAATCTGATTGTCAGTAAAAACTTACAATGTTAAACTTGATATGCATCCATGCCTCAGAAATTTGACATACGGAGTGAAGTGTTGGTAGTTGTACTGGCCAGTTTATTTATCTAGCGATAGTTTTCTTAATCTTGAATATAATGCAGTGAGGAATAACATTTCATAAACATTCTTTTTAAGTTAGACATTGTCATCAAACTTGCAACATTACACAAGGCAGAAAACAATGAAAAAGGGTAGCGGTGTCAGGTACAAAGATGTTTTCCATGAGAAGACAGCATGCAGTAAGTATAAACAAAGTTTTTAAAAAATTAAGGTACTGAAACATATATATTCACAAGTACCTCGACAAAACGGTTCCAGTGGGTGCAACTAGATAGATCAACTTGAACCATTTCTTTAACACATCTGTCGAAGTACGATCATATCAGCACAACTGCAAGTTGGTCATCATACCTTGTTTGATAACAGCATACCTGATGGCAGTTTGAATCAAGCAAGAACAGTCAACTGAGGGGTCACCACCATCTATTGCTGCATTCCAAGGGCCTCCAATTGCAAATAGAGAACGATCCTTCTTGAATAAAGCAAATTTTAATATATTGTTCAAGTGCACAACTCGTTCCTCAGTACTTCTCAATGAAGTTATGTCAGCAAAGGCACCTTTGCTCATGCCACTCATCAATAGTACCTGCAAACCATCACATGTATAAGCAGCACTGCAACAGGAGTAATTTGGAAATGATTTATAAAAATCATATAACAAAAACTGTTATTCCATATGATGGTTATCACTGGAAGTGAGATAAGCTCAAGTAAGCATATCAATGCCAAAATAAGAACAGAATTTTAATGCCCTTGGGTAACTTAAGGCAGCACACAAAGTGATGCAATGATCTATTTGCAAGCAACAATAAATTGTTCTCGATATGTACAAACATTAGTATACTGCAGTTTTCTTAATGCCATAAATATTGCTGTGATTTTCAAATAATGTGGTCTTCGGCAACATCCAAACAGACCTAAAACTATATGCCATATGTTTCCTTCAGATTCACGTATACAATGTACGACAGTATAACAAGTTACTCCAGATCAGCTTATCTACTGACCACTAGAGCTACAACTTGAAACGCATACAGAAAAAACAAAATTCCTAAAAAGCAGATATAAAACTGTAGATAGAAACCTTTGCATTCCAAATGGTGGCTGGAGTATTGAAGCTTGGTGTTTTCTCAGTGGAGATAATTGCTCCTTCATCAGCATTATCATCTGAATCATGGATATCATGCTCCAAACTGGTTCACAGCAATTGTATCATAGTGCCAATTGTACAGTTAATTGGAAACATGAGAACTCCAAGAAGGAACACATGTATAACAGTATTTATGCATAGTAATGTGTTCATAAATAAAAGGAATACCTCACTGGTGTATCGAGAGGAAGATTTAAGTTTTCTTTAGCCCAGTTCAAGACAATCTGTGCAACAGCAAATTATACAAATTAGAGTGACAGAGAATGCCAAAAGCCAAGTTGAATATCGATCAGCAGCAAAAGGTAGATGAACAGAATGCCCAACCTTAGAAAATTCTGGAGTAACTGCAAGTCTGGGATACCGTTTTGTCAAGCACAGATAATCCCTCTCATCATCCACGAAGCGAAATGGAAAAACCTGCAAATAACATCATAGTTAGCATTAAGTTCACAGCAGGAAGCAAAATGAAACAATCCCATAATTGTACATAGAAAAATGTCTTGATGAAACATTAAATAAAAAAAGGAAGAGACCGGAAAAAGGAAGACAATCATTCATGGTTAATCAATCATATACTCTTGTGCAATCAAAGATCAAGGTAGACGTGAACGCTCCTCTAATTTTGGTGAAGTCATGACTTCCCATAGCACAAGAAAAAGAAAGGAAAGATTCTGTACCAGGAGAGAGAGACAAGCCTAATAGACTGGTAAAAGGAAGAATAGATGAAGATGGAAGATGGACCAGAACCAAGGAACCTTAAGATCAGAATGCATCAAGGAGGCTAGTGAAGAACTAACGATGTCAACTGATTTCAGCAATAACATTGACAAACACAGGTTTCAATTTACCTTGCAAATATATTCTCTCTTTATTTCTTTAACAGGTGAACGATGCCTTCAGCACAACAAATGAAAACATTAGTTTAAAAGCTGCACAAAAGACAAAGCAGCAACCTATTTCATCCACAAAACTGCAGAAGAGACATGGAAGTCCACCTATGCACAGCATCACGTCGAGGGGAAATTCGCCGTACAGGCTTCTCAGATCTAACAGAAGAAGACCGCCGCCGATCACCAGGGCCTCTAGGTGGAGTGTGCTCCCGCCTTGGATCAGTTCTGTGCTTCCTATCCCGCTCTCTCTCCTTCTCCCGGCGCTCACGAAGGCGTTCTCTTTCGCGCTCTCTTTCACGTTCGCGTTCGCGTTCCCTTTCTCTTTCACGTTCTCTTAGTAGTCTTTCATGATCCCTTTCCCTTTCACGTTCTCTTTCCCTTTCACGATCTCGAAAGTCCCGTAACTCACGTTCCCGTTCTCGTTCCCGTTCCCGTTCAAGTTCCTTCTCTCTTTCCAGTATTAGGTCCCTTCTGCGTTCCTCATCTCTTAGATCCAGTTCACGACGATAACCAATTCGATCAACTCTACGATCATCAACCATTGAGACGGCTGGATGTACACGGGGTAAGATGCTATCTCGGTGATCAGGGTCTGAAGATGGATGGGGCAGGCCTTTCACTGAGGCATAATCACGTCCAGGAGGAAGACCTGCACCAAAACCAGTGCCTGACGATCCTTGTCCATAGAGGCTGTCGATGTTTGTCCTTGGAGCTCCTTCCAACAATGAGGCTGATTGCTGTCTTCCATATGGAGCATTCCCAAGAATGGATATGTTGCGATTATCAGCTTCAACTCTTCCATATACACCAATTTCCTGGGATGCTTGATGGGCTGGAGCAGATCTTCCTGCAAAGTAATCGGCTTGTCTGCCAGAAATGCATACTATACTCAGTGTATGTGCTATGTTCTATTGCAGTGATAAACACACAAATGGCTGTTACTGATTAGTCTTCCAAGAATATCAATGAGAAGTACCGAAACAACTAACGGAAACAAAGGCTACGCAGAAATAGTTTAGTAAACACATGATCATTCAATTAATGCACTGTTATATCTTGTGTGACAATAAAATTCTAACAATAATCAACAACCTTCTAGATTCATTTCATATAACCTGACTGAGGCCTGAGGGTGTACCTTGTATCAGATCCGGGCTGCAGCTGACCTTTCAGGAGCTGCTGGTGGCGCATTGATGAACTCTAGAAAATTAAAAGGATTCGTTAAACAACATGCTATCAGAAAGAACAAAACAGTGGTTTCTAAGTAGGGAAACAAAAATCTACCTGCTCCATATGATCATGAACCTGTGAAAGAACAAGATGGTTACAACAGTGCACTGATTATTTGCAATCTAGGAGAAAGGCAAAAAGAAAAACAGAGAAAGAAACCTGATGACCAGTAGCTGTCTGATCAGTATATCTTCTATCCAAATCACTGAGACCATCTCTCCTACCAAGATTGGCTGAGTGTTCACCATACATACGTCTCTCTAGTGGATAATCAGTGCTATATTGGTCTAGCTTCTGTGCATAACCACGCACAGCCATATAGTCATCATTTGGCCTTGCCAGGCCAGACCCCACAGGTGCAGATGAGAAGTTGGACGACTCAGGGAGAGAAGTTGGACGAGTTGGGAAACTAGGAAGACTTGAAGAAGCTGGACCTTTGCCACCAAGTCCGCCAACCTGTTGAAAAGAATGAGAATGTTCAGTTACGATACTTGGCAACAAAATTGTGGGAACCACATGCAACTGTAATGGTACAAGTTAAAGGTCACAAGAAGTGAACCCTAACCATAAGAAGTGACTGAAACAACGGAAACATATGACTGGCAGGAATTGACATGAAGAAAAGGTCACTTGAGTAACTAAAACAGAGGCCAAACACAGCACAAATAAAAAAGTATCATAGTTAGCACAAATTCCTTAATAAGTAAAAATAACAGAAATATCAGGGACAGACATGAATAGTTCGCACAAATTCCTTCATAGACTCATAGCAACCATTATCCATGGTGCGTACTTAGTATCATGGTTTTAAATAACCAGCTATAAATGTGTGGTATATGCTGCTTTTGGTGTACTGTATTTTGTCACCTTGTCACTATGCATTACAAATGCAATTAAAAACCTATGGACACAAATCAAGTTCTTATCACTGCAAAATAACAGCCAACAATCAGCAAAGAATCTTCCCCATCCTAGTTCTTGCCCCTTATGTGACCAGGAAGGAGAGTCTATTCATCACTTGCTTGTTTCTTGTGTCCTCGCGAGGCAATTTTGGTATCTTCTTCTCCAACGTGTCGGCCTGTCCGCACTCTCCCCCGGGATGGAAGATATCAATTTTGAAGCTTGGTGGAGTAGATCGGCTGAGGTTACTCCTAAGGACCTTAGAGATGGCCTTAACTCTTTGGTGATTCTGGAGACACCGTAATGACTGTGTTTTCAATGGTGCTCAGCCTTCTATAGCTAGATTGCTTACCTCAGCCAGTGATGAGTTCAATATGTGGTGTTTTGCGGGGGCCAAAGGCTTGACCCGTCTTTCGGACCTAGCTTTTGTGTTCAACCCCGGTTAGAAGGTGGTTATTACTAGTGTTGTTTGTGTGTGTTTGTGTGAGTGGTGTTTAGGTCATTGTAATTATCATCCTTCTTTTAATGAAATGATACGCAGCTCTCCTGCGTGTTCGAGAAAAAAACAATCAGCAAAGAAAAGTAAAAAATGCTATTTGATGTTTGCTGAGTGTAACAGCTACGAAATGCTCTTTTTACCAATAATAACATTGCTTAAATCTAGCACTACCAGATATCAAGTACGTACAGTGGTGACTGTTGCAGACATTAGGTAGAATTGATATACAAGTACCCATCAGAAGTATGATACAGCTGAGCAAACTAGTGGAGACAGATCAGAAACTGTGGCATACATTGTTTCATGTCATAGATGAAATCATGATAGGTCGACAAGGTCACAACAAACAACATACTGTGGGCATGCTTTGCTACTCCTACGAAATCTTGATCACCTAGTTATGTGGATTTAGCTTACCATAGAATTATGAGCAGGGCATAAAACTTTAGATCTAGTACTACTTTACAATGCAAAATGTAGACTACAGTAAAACTCAATACAAATAGTGACGTTAAACAACAATATGGAATTTCAGACCATGAATTTGGGGAACCAGAAACATTTTCAGGCTCCAAACCACCTCAAGTCCCAATCCCCTGTCATAACAATATACAATATGCAGCAGGGAAGAGACAGGATACAGGAATAACTTAACCTGCAATCACACTGGCCCTTAATATAGAAGAAATTGCGGATGGGGAACAATCAAACAGATTCAAATATCAAATTGGTACAGAGGAACCGCCACAAGAATAAATAGGATAGCTGCAGGGAAGCAGAGATAAGGCAGGAATTTCTACTTATAGCCAATGGTTTCAAGTCGCTCGACTAGCTAGTCGAGACACCTGGGCGACCAGGCGACTAATCGCGATTAGTCGACGATTAGGTCGACTAATCGGGTCCTAGTCGACCTGATCGTCCCTATTGGTCCTCCTGCATATTTACAGGTACAGGACCTATATATACATTATATATATGTGTAATAATGTAATATTGATATATATACGCATAGCATATAGCAATATAGCATATAGGAGGCAATATCAAAGTAACCAAATTACCAAACAAAACAAATATGAATACCAGAACTGGACAGTGGAGAGTGGACAATTCTGATTTCAGAACACCATTGAACATTCAAATTTCAGAACATCATAGAAATTATGAATACTAGAATTGTCAGGCACTCAAATCACATTTCAGAATTAAGAATTCAGATTTCAGAACATGAACTGAATATCACTCACTACTCACTACATAACATATGATGTAGAGTTGCAGACTTACTAGACGTCCAGCCCAAAGCAAAAACAGGCCAGCCGCCAGCCAACCAAACCTAACTAATCGTCCACACATTAACTAGACAACTAATCGCACTTGGTCGACGACTAATCGGATGACTGGACGATTAGTCGACCTAATCGGGTCGGATACCCTGGTCGCTCCACTAAAACCGACTAGCCCGACTAATCGCGATTAATCGCGATTAGTCGGACGACTTGAAATCATTGCTTATAGCTGGTAAATAATGGCAACTTTGATGTTTTTCTGCCCCATCAAACCAGTATTCTAAAAATCCGCCTACCAAGGGAACATTTAGGCTCTAGGTGGTGGTCAGCAGCTGCAATCAGGGACAAATCAGCAAGGCTACGTGGCCAATTAGGCAGCCTGAAGGTACACCTAAGACCTAATAGGTGAAGCCAAGTCAGCACCAACAGTCACCAACTCTCCTTCCCCATGCCAAAATCTAAGTTGATGGTTCTTCGCCGCACCTCCTAAATACATCAAGAGGCTTGGCCACCTCCAAAGCAAAGTGGTTATTGTCCACAACTCCACATCCCCAAAAGGCAAAACATCAGTTCACATATGTCACAAATTTTGAAATACTGGTCCCAAAATGCATAAGTACAGAACATCAAGTCCCAGCAGACTCTGATGATGAATTGACGTGGAGCAAATCGACTACAAAAAATAACCAAAAGGTAATAACATAGGATAAGTCAAACTTCTTGTAGTTTATTAAAACTATAACTTAGGACTCCCAAACTGGACATAAAATGTTAGCTGGAGGTAATAACATAGATTAGCCTGTTTTTGTACAGGCCTACAGGGGAACCTAACAAGTGCATTTTTTGTTAACCAACTTTTATTTTAAAATTCAGATTAGCAAGAAGGATAACCAAACACACATTAAAAATTCTGCCAGCAATATTTCACAAATATTTAATTGACAGACTGGAATCGACAATTCTATCCCAAATGTCCATGATGATCCATTCAATTTCCTAATGCCAAAAACAATGCAGCTTTGTAACACTTGACCCTATAACTACAAACCTAAGTATCAGACTAGCAGCTAATACAAAAAAAACTCAACCAGACAGCCCCCGAGCATTATATTAAGAAGACCTTTTCACGCGGGTCGAGAAAAAACCCGAACCACTGCCCCACCCATACATAGCGACACCGTAGCCCATTTGAGAAACGACCGCGACCGGGAGCAGGCCTTAGATTTGTGCTTTGGTGTGGGACAAACGAGAGGATTTTTTAACCACAGCCTAATGTTCGCTCCCACAGGTAGTCAAACCCAGAACCTGAGGAGTGCTACTCAGACCACATAACTAACTCAGTTAAATACAACAACAACAAAGCCTTTGTGTCAAGCAAGTTAGGGTAGGCTAGAGTTGAAACCCAGCAGAAGCCATAAATCAAGATTCAAGTACGTGCATAGTTATTGTTAGAGTGATATGTATATGGGCTGGCCCATTAGTGTTATGTGTGCATTCTAGCTCTATGTGTACTGTAGCTAGGGTTTCCCAGGGCAGAACACTCTCTCTCACTCTCTCATGGTATCAGAGGACTCCCTCTCGTGCGGCGGCGGTCGCCCGCTTCCCTCCCTGCCCACCCCACTGACGCCGCCCTGCTCGGCCCGCCCGGCCACGACGGCGAGCGCGCGCAGGAGCAAGCCGCCTGTCGCCGCCACTCCTTGCTCGGCGCACCCGACGACAAAGCCACGGAGCGCGCGCAGGAGCACGCCGTCAGCCGACCCCTGTCCGCCGCCGCCGCCACCATGGCCGACCGTCCGTCGTTCCCTACCTCCTCTGCCGCCACTCCCTACTCCGGCGACTCCTTTCCCCCTCTCCCTCTCTCCTACCAGGCGGCCCTCGACGCGCCCGGCTCCGCGCGCGCCCCTGCCCCTACCTCTGTCCTCGTCGCAGCTGTCGCGCCGCCCTCTCCTCTGGCCGCTCCGACCGCGCCCCAAGGGGATCCGGCCGAGCCAGCCTCCCCCCACCCCACCCGCCCTATACCTCTGACTACCGGGGTCGCGTCGGCACCGACCTCATCCAACTCCCTGCTGGCCCCTGCCCTGGCGGCCGCAGCCCTCTACCCGGCTTCCCTTCCAACGCACTCTCCCTGCCCGACGCGGCCCTATCTAGCTCCCGGCTGTTGGCAACGGGTTTTCCCCATGTCCCGCTCGACATGCCAATTGGGGCGCCCGTGCGTGACCGTCCACCACCCCTGACTGTCTACAGCCAGCCCTCCGCCATCACATCGTCCCTGCGCGCTCCCTCGGATGACGTCGCAGCCCTCCTCATCGCCACCCGGGCCGCCGTTACGGCGGCTCGCCAGCGGGCCTAGGACGCCGCCTGCGCTCTTGAGCAGGAGCAGGCGGTTGTTGACGCCATCGAGCGCCAGTACGCCGAGACCTACCGCCGTCTCGCCGGCAAGGGCGTTTCGGATGGCTCTCCCACATCCGCTCGACACTACGCCGACACCTTCGAGCCCGCGCCCACCCCAGCCTCGACTCTTCGCGCCTCTCTTCATGCTCAGGCGACGGCCCTCACCAGCATCCGGGCAATCGTCACCGACGTTCTCGCGCCGGACTCCACTCAGTACCCTCGTTGGCGCGACCAGGTCCTACACACCCTACGCCGCTACGACCTCGCCGACCACGTCCTCTCTCCGGTCTCTGACCCGACAGAGTATTGGCTCCTGATGGATGAGGTGGTGCTTTCTTGGATCCATGGCACCCTCACGGCCGAACTCCAAGACATCGTTCGTGTGCCGGACGATACGGCTCATCGGATTTGGGGTGCCCTTGAGGCTCAGTTCCTCGACAACCGCCAGACTCGGATTCTGTACCTCGAGACCGCCTTCCGCCAGCTTGCTCAGGGCGATCTCTCTGTGGACGAGTACTGCTGTCAGATGAAGACAATGGCGGACACTCTCCGCACCCTCAGGGCCCCCATCACCGATGAGAGCCTCGTGCTCAACCTCCTACGCGGCTTGAGCCCTCGCTTCGATCGCGTGACTCCCATCCTCACCCGCATGAAGCCATTTCCCACCTTTGCAGAGGCCAAGAACAATCTGCTTCTCGAGGAGCTTCGCCTCTCTGCCACTTCGACCTCCGCTCCCGCCACGGCGCTCTACAGCGCACCTCAGACTGCCCCCTCTGACTCCAGGGGGGTTCCTCTTCACCGCACTTTGGCCCCACTGCCCCCTGGAGCTTATCGGCAGCCTACTGGTTCCGGGGGGGTCGCGGTCGCGGTGGCACGTCGGGCGGCCGGGGCAGCTCTCCGGGTGGCTCTCAGTGGCCATCCCTCTACAACCCGTGGACTGGCACCATCCACATGTGGCCCGGGCCATCCACGGGTGCCTCGGCTCCTCGCCCCACCACACCTCCGCATGTCTTGTTTGCCGCTCCACCGCCGGTTGCGCCTTCGGCCCCTCCCCAGCCTCAGCAGTGGCTCCTTCCCCTCCCGGGGCCTTCGGCCCAGCCCGTGTGGGGGGCCTGGACCAATGGGTGGGACGAGCAGTCTCTCGCCAGCTCCTTCTCCATGATGATGCTAGCCCCACCCACCACAGTTTCTGACTGGGTGGCTGACTCCGGCGCCTCCTATCACACCACCCCGAACGCAGGTATACTGTCCTCCACCTCTCCCCCCACCCCTCCCTTCCTTCTTCCATCGTTGTGGGAAACGACTCTGTCCTACCCATCACCTCCGTGGGTGTCGCGGTTCTTCCCGGTCCCTTTCGTTTAACCAACATCCTTATCGCCCCCAACATCATTCAAAATCTTCTTTCCATTCATCAGTTCGCTACTGACAATTCTTGCTCTATGGAATTTGACCCGTTTGGTTTGTCTATGAAGGATATTGCCACCAGGACCCTTCTCGCTCGGTGTGACAGCCCCGGGCACCTCTACACGCTACGCCTGCCTGCTTCCCCTACATCGACCTCTGCCCCGCATGTTCTTGCAGCGGTCGCCTCCTCTGTGGCTTGGCATCGTCGTCTCGGCCACCCCGGGCGTGATGTGATGTCCAAGCTCTCCAGTAGTACCTCTATTTCTGGTTGTAGGGGATCTTTTGAGCACCTCTGTCATGCTTGTCAGTTAGGTCGCCATGTTAGGCTCCCGTTCCCCACCTCCTCCTCTAGGGCAGAAGGCACTTTTGATCTTATACACTGTGATGTATGGACATCCCCTGTAATCAGCATTTCTGGCTATAAGTATTATTTACTCGTTCTCGATGACTTCTCGCACGATTTGTGGAATTTTCCCTTACGTCAGAAGTCAGACACCTTTCCCACCCTGTCTCACTTCTTCGCTTGGGTCTCCACTCAGTTCGGTCACACCATCCGGAGTATCCAGTGTGACAACGGGCATGAGTTCTATAACAATGTGTCCCGTGACTTTTTTTCTCTCTCGCGGTGTCCACCTCCTTATGTCATGCCCCTACACGTCTCCTCAGAACGGTAGGGCTGAACGCATGATTCGCACGGCGAACGATGTCATGCGCTCTCTGCTCTTTCAGGCCTCCCTTCCTGCTCACTACTAGGCTGAGGCCCTCACCACTGCCACCTACCTCCTCAACCGTCTGCCCACCAAGGCGGTTGCTCACCCCACTCCTTACTTCGCTCTCTTCGACATCCACCCCTCCTACGATCATCTTCGTGTCTTCGAGTGCGCTTGCTACCCTAATCTCGCCTCCACCACTCCTCATAAGTTAGCACCCCGCTCCACTCCCTGTGTCTTCCTCGTGTACTCCCCCGACCATAAGGGGTACCGATGCCTCGACCTCACCTCACATAGAGTCCTCATCTCTCGTCACGTCATCTTCGACGAGTTGGATTTCCTCTTTTCCTCTTCTTCCACTGCCTCTCTCACCGAGCTAGACGTGTTCCTCGATCCCGCCCCTGTGTCCCCCACTGTCGCCCCCCTTCCCCTGCAGGTTCGTTCACCGCGCCTCCCCGTGCGGCCCCGCCTGTGACGCTCTCCCCTGCACAACCTCGTGCAGCCTTAGTGTCCCCTGCGTCGCCTGGCACGACCCCACCGGTGCCACCCTCCCCACAGCCACGTGCGGCCTCAGTGTCCCCTGCGTCGCCTCGCGCGACCCCACTGGCGCCACCCTCCCCCGCACAGCCACGTGCGGCCTCGACGTCTCCCGCATCGTCATGACCGACCCTGTCGTCTCGCTACACCAACCCCATCCAGACGTATCAGCGTCGTGGTCATCGTGGTGCACCGCCTCGCCCTCGCGCCGACCCCCACCCCCGGCCTATCACCCCGTCATCGTCCACCGGGATCCTTGCCACATCCACCCGATGGTCACCCCGCGCACGGCGGGTGTTCTCCAGGCCCCTGATCGTTTGATTCTCGCCGCGGCCTCTTCTCCGATCCTACCGCCGGTTCCCACGACTATTCATGGTGCGCTTGTCGATCCGCAATGGTGGTGTGCCATGCAAGAGGAGTACGACGCTCTCCAGGCCAACCACACCTGGGACCTGGTGCCACATCCCCATGGTGCCAACGTGGTCACCGGGAAATGGATCTTCAAGCTGAAGCTGCATGCCGACGGGTCCCTAGAGCGGTACAAGGCCCGCTATGTGCTCCAAGGCTTTACCCAGCGCCCTGGAGTTGACTATGACGAGACCTTCAGTCCGGTGGTCAAGCCTGCCACCGTCCGGACTGTCCTGACTCTCGCTTTGTCCCCGGACTGGACGGTCCACTAGCTCGACGTGAAGAACACATTCCTCCACGGCACCCTGACGGAGACGGTCTACTGCACTCAGCTCGTTGGGTTCGTTGACCCTGCTCACCCCGACCTGGTCTGCAAGCTCAACAAGTCACTCTACGGCCTCAAGCAGGCCCCAGGGGCTTGGTACAGTCGCTTTGCCACTTTCTTATGTTCGCAGGGCTTCGTCGAAGCCAAGTCGGACACGTCCCTGTTCCTCCTCTGTCGCGGCCCGGACACTGTGTACCTCCTCCTCTACGTCAACGATATTGTGCTCACCGCCTCCTCCCATGGGCTCCTGCGTCGCATCATCTCCTGCCTTCAGCAGGAGTTTGTGATGAAGGGCCTGGGGCACTCCATCACTTCCTGGGGATCACCGTCAAGCGCCGTCCCCAGGGCATGTTCCTTCACCAGCGACAGTACACCGTCAACCTCCTCGAGCGCGTTGGCATGGCCAAGTGCAAGCCCTGCGCGACCCAGGTGAACACGCAGGGCAAGGTCTCCGCCGCCGGCCCCTGGTCGCCGATCCGACCGGCTACCGGAGCATTGTCGGGGCACTTCAGTACCTCATCTTCACCCGGCCCGACATCGCCTACGTCGTCCAGCAGATATGCCTCCACATGCACGATCCTCGAGAGCCGCACCTCACCGCGATGAAGCGGATCCTGCGGCACTTGTGTGGCACCCTCAACTTCAGGCTCCTACGCCGGTCCTCGACCACGGAGCTTCGCGTCTACACCGATGTCGACTGGGCAGGCTGTCCCGACACGCGTCGGTCCACCTCGGGCTATGCCGTGTTCCTCGGGGACAACCTCGTCTCCTGGTCATCCAAGCGTCAGCCGGTCGTCTCTCGCTCCAGCGCCGAGGCCGAGTACCACGTCGTGGCCAACGGCGTGGCTGAGGCGGCCTAGCTACGCCAGCTTCCTCAAGAGCTCCACAGTCCGTTGGCCACGAGCACCCTGGTTTTCTGCGACAACATCATCATCGTCTACCTCTCCACCAACCTCGTCCAGCACCAGCGCACGAAGCATGTCGAGATCAATCTTCACTTCGTCCGCGAACGAGTAGCCTGTGGAGCTGTTCGCGTTCTACACGTCCCGACCACCTCCCAGTTCGCCGACGTCTTCACCAAAGGACTTCCGTCCACGGTGTTTGCGGAGTTTCGATCTAGTCTCAACATCTGCAGTGGCTAGAGTTTCGACTACGGGGGGTGTCAGAGTGATATGTATATGGGCCTAGCCCATTAGGGTTATGTGTGCACTGTAGCTCTATGTGTACTATAGCTAGGGTTTCCCAGGGCAGAACACTCTCTCTCACTCTCTCTCAGTTATTTTTCATTCGCTTCTAATCAAGGCTAAATCTTTGGGTATGTATCATCCTTTCAGAACTCCTTTTAATGCCTCTTCCCATGTCAATTTCAGCCTTCCACTGTCTCTTTTCCCATTACAATCACACCTTAGAATCCCACTACACACGGTTGCCTCTAGAGGTCTCCGTTGGACATGTCCAAACCATCTCAATCGGCGTTGTACAAGTTTTTCTTCAATTGATGCCACCACTAGCCTATCATGTGTATCATTGTTTTGGACTTGGTTCCTTGCCATACAAATGCAACGCAACATATGCATTTCCAGAGCACTTAGCTGTTGAGCACGATGCCTTTTTCAGGCCAATATTCTGCACCGTACAACATAGCAGGTTTAGTCGTCGTTGCTTTTATATTATCCTCTTGTCACATAGAATGCCAGATGTTTAGCACCACTTCCTCCGTGTTGATTTGATTCTATAGCTAACATCTTCATCAATATCCCCATCTCTCTGCAGCATTGATCATAAGTACCGAGAGAGATCCTTCCTAGGCAGCTAATAAACTAAAAATATTATCCTTGAATCAAGGTTCCTCACTGATACAAGCAACACAAAAAACAAGCTACACGGCATGTGCATCAATTATATTAATGGTTGCGAATCAACAACAATCTCTACTAATATAAAGTGGCACTTTCTCCGTGCGTGCGTCGTCCTCCTATCTTCGCGCACATGCATGAGTCCTTCCCACCATTGCCTCCCTCCAAACACATTGTGCTCCCTGCCTGCCTTCCCGCTACCAAGCACAAGAAGCTCAAGGTCACCGTTGCCGCCAACCGCTCCATCCCTCCTTGCTCGCGTCGCCGTGCTCCAGCTCCATTGTTGCCAACTGCTCCACCCTCGTGGACCAAAGTGTAGTACTCCGTAATAAAGAACACACACCTCATGCGCTCCCACCCTTTCGCTCCCTCAGCTTACTCGCTTGACTATCTCTCCTCGCTTCGCTCCGGGTCTCCATCTCCCTCTCGTTCCTTTCCTCGGTCTAAGCCAATTGTGCTCCGATCGGAACCACGTGTGCTTCAACTTCCCATAGGAACCCACTACTGGATCAACGACGTCGACATCGATGGCCTCTTCACTGACGTCTCAACGAGCCTCCGTCGATTCCAGGAGTGGACCGCCAAGAAGAAAGGTTGATTGTGATTGGTAACTCGCAAGGTTGGGGTTAGGATATATAGAAAAGTTACTGTCTTAGTAGCTGGCTTCTTTGATTCAGTCATTCAGATCGTAGTTCTAGAGATGTTTTCAGAGTAGAGACAATTCTTTGGTGTTCCTTGCTTTCAATGGCCATATATTTTCTTGATTGGAATTAACATTTCGTATCGGTTGTTCATCATGATAACAAACCAGTAATGTGATCCCATCATCACACGATTGGCATGCATACCCTCCTTGTTCACTCTGTTGCGCTGTGCAGTTTGAGTGTGTGACAATAAAGGGATTATACGTACACATTGGTCGATGCATACAAGCCAACGAATTGTACATGTTGCACACACACAACAAAGCATTGATCCCCCATCTTATTGACTATTCACACATTCCCTTGCCATGTATGTCGTTTGTCTTACCTGCTTGACTGAAAGCATACCTTCCCATGGTCTTCGACAGTAATTCAAAGATCTTTCGATTTTCATTGGCATGTTGTGCAGTAAGCTTCATTCGGCTTTTTTGGTTTGCTTTTGTACCAAAAATATGTTTTAGAGATATCCTACTAAAATCTAAATATCTTAGACCGCTTTAGGTCCCTATGGTTAATGACTCTTTTCAATCAGCATGCTAAATCCTTTAGTGCAGAATGTACCATAGTTGAAAACACTGTGTTTAACATAATTTATGTTAGCGTTCGGAATAGCGTTCGGAACCTGAAGGAGTGGAATATTGATAAAGAGCTCGCCGTGGATAGGAAGGGGTGGAAGTGTGCAATTCACGTGCCAGAACCCTAATTTGTAGTTTCGCTTTTCCTCCTTAATCGTTTAACCTTTTCTTGTGCCCCTTTAGATCTTGTTGGTTCTTGTGGGTTTTATCTCTTTTTATGTGTCTCCCAGTTTCGTCGTTTTTCGGTTCTCCTTTGCCTTTTTCTCCCTTTTCTTTTCTTTGGGGTTGAGCTCTGAGGTTTTCATATGGGGTTTCATTTCTAGCCTACCCCAACGTGCTTGGGACAAAAAGGCTTTGTTGTTGTTGTTGTTTAGAACGTGTTTGAACAACTATCACATTTAAACAATGTGGACTTATATATAAAAAATCGTAGCAACACACAGGCACCTAACTAGTGAATATAAATTGCATGTTGAATTGGAGATTTTATCTAGAAAAAGAACAAAGCAGTTATAGTTAACCACCTGTTGTGTGCCATATACTGATGCATAAGGCCCTCCATACTGCGCAGCAGCCCCTTGTCCTGCACGCGCACCAAACCGACCACCATCAGTGCCACCTGCCGCTGCCGGGGCTGCAAATCCAGTGCTACTAGGCTGAAATAGAGAAAACATCCAGCCAAAGCAACGGGAACACGAATGATTATTCATAACGAATCTGCGTCCAGCAACAAAAGAAAGCAGTCAGACCCTTCACAGAGCCTTACGATTTGGCCGTACGGCTGCTGCACGCCGTAAGGCAGCTGCTGGCCATAGTGATTGGGCCCTTTGGGAGGAAACATAGCGGACGCGCCCACCTAGGGCACGGGCACGAGACCCTGATAAAACAATCCACGCGCACGAACAAGCGCCTGCGAGAAAAGAAGGAAACCCTAGATATTTTAGCACCAAAAACGAATGCGACCACGACTCCAACCCAATACAGACACCGTATCCGCAGATTCGATCGGCTGCCAGGTGCATGGGCTAGGGTTTACCCGCGAGATGGAAGAGGAGGCCAGATGGCGTCGAATGGAAGTGAATCCCCCGTACGCCACGGCTTCAGGACAGAGTCGGGCCGGCGCAACGGTTGGCAGCGGAAGAGCGGCGAGGGTTGGCGGCGGAAGACCACTGGAAGGGTTTCGGGCTTTCGGCGAGGGATTTGGAGAGCGCAAGATATATGTGGTGTTTGATTAGTGTGTGTTATATTACTGGTCACTCGCGCGCCAGCGCGCGCATTAAGCAATGTAATAATGTGTATAGAAATAGCATTATAAAAATGTTTTTAATAAAAATAGTTGAATTAAAATAGATAATAAACATGTAAATTTGTTGTAATAATTACCTAGCACATGCTGTTGATTGATAGAAATAAAAAATACTTGATTTAAGGTTGTAAAAGTGAAGTACTGATGATAGAATATCAATAATTGAGATATATACGTAGATGCATAGGTAGAAAAGAATGTCTGATGTAGCTAGCAATAAAAGAAACATATTAGTCTGGCATAATATTTATGGGACAAACACTGTATTATCACATATTTATATCTAAACAGATTGTCAGTGTATAGTAGCAAAAGATGTCTGCAACATATTTACATCTAAGTAGGTTGTTCATGACTACATAGTGGCATAGTATATATCTAAGCAGATTGTATTATCAGTGCATAGTAGCAAATGATGGTTGCCACATATTTACATCTAAGTAGTTTGTTCATGACTACATAGTGGCAAAAGATAAGTATGTGGAGAAATTATTGGAGGAAATTAAATTCAGGTAAGTATGTGGCATTGAATAAATGGTAACTGGATAGCAGGGTCGAAATCAATATCTGCTGCATCAAAGTAAAGTTCTATTAAAATGAAATGAGGTTGTTTTTTTGGAGAATAGGCTGGAGAAGCATTCTTTGAATGCTTATAGATAGTTATGCAAAAAAAGAAATACGTAATAGTACCACTACTGAGAAAACAGTTATATTGGAGGACACTATGAGGAAAAGGAATGTGTAATCAAATGTATCTTGATCAAGTAGATTTTTTTCGCTGAGTAAATATGTAAAATTTGATGAAGCCCGTACTTCCAAACCGAAGATTATAATTTATTGTCAAATTAATAATGACAAAGCAGTAAGCAGTAAATGGTGAAGTACTATAAATACAAAATAAACGTCATGTTTATAGGAAATGCATTTGTACCTGTGCCAAACGTTGATAAAATGATGAAGCAATCGGAGAAGCCGTGGAGATCTCGACAGTCGTCGGCCCGGACGATCTCCGTCGGCGACGGGAGCGATTCTTCGGGGAAGCTGCTATGACGTTACAGCAGATATAACCGGTGTAGCGCTAGGAGTAATGGATGGGATGGGGAAACAATGAAGTCGCGAGCAGCGTCGACTCCGCCCAAAAGATGACGACACTATGAAGAGAAAGAAGTAGCTGGCTTCTTCCCTTTGGTGCGCTCGCTTCGTCTCCCGTCCAGAAGTGTCTGGCAGTGGCTAGGAAGAATAAAAGCACGTGTAGGACTGAGTGAAGGAAACAACACTCTTTTTGGACGTTTGGATTTGAAACTGCGTAAACCATCGGACGGCTAAAAATTTTTGGACTACGTGGACACACTGACTGGGGAGCGACTGGGCCTGCTTTAATATATAGAAATATCGAATGTCTAGTATATATTAAGGGTGTGTTCGTTTTGTTGAGCCTCCAATTGAGCGAGCGGACGGTCTGGCCCTGAGGCCGGACGGTCCGCGGTCCGGACAGTCCGCGCCTGTGGGCCGGACGGTCCACGCATGCGCAGAGCAGTTTAGGGTTCTTAGTTTTGTGCTATGTTTGTTGGCTAGATTTGCGGAATTATCTCGGAATCCAGTCGTGTAAAGGGTCCAGCCCCCCTCCTCTATAAAAAGAGAGGTCTACGGCCGATTTGTAATCAACAATCGAATCAATACAACTTTTATTCGCATTTTATCCTAGGAGTAGTTCTAGTCTAGTTTAGGTTTAGCCTCTCAATCCCCAAATTCTTCGCCTCTCTTCGACTCTACGCCGATTGGAGGAGTCTAGGTCGGCCGGTCCGAGCCTAGACAACCCCTAGGATCTCTCCTTCCCGACAGGGTCCCTCCCAGGAGCGAGATCCAGGCCGCCGCCGGCGACTTCCGCCGCCCCTGCGCACGCGCGGACCGTCCGGCCTTAGGGCGCGGACCGTCCGGCCGTCAGGCAGAGGACCCAAGCTCCTGCACCAGGTCGCAGACCGTCCGGCCCCAGGCCGCAGACCGTCCGCGCCTGACCAGAGAGCACCGCCGCCTCGCGCCAGGTCGCGGACCGTCCGGCTCCGTGCCGCGGACCGTCCGCGCCTGACCAGAGAGCACCGCCGCCGGTTCTTCTTGAGTATTTGGCGCTCCGAAAAGGCGTCAACATACTTTTTGGCGACTCCGCTGGGGACAACACATATAGACCTATCAAATCGGCCCTCAATGGCCGGTTCAAGGGATAGCTCTGATATTTCCCCAAGCAACATCATAGAGCCGACTTGGGAAACCTTGCCGGCAGACGAGCAGCTCCAGTTCGAGGAGCACAAGGAGCGGATGATCCAGGAGGCGAAAGCAAAGTTCTTGGCCAACTTCAAAGTGGACAGGAACAACAAGGTCATCCGACATCGGGCGACGGATCCGGCTTCGCTCCAACCCACGCCAGATATCCCCAATGTAAGTAATACCAACGATCTGCAATCTCTTAGAAATTATGTAGAAGATCAGCGTGAACAAATGCAGAACATCATAGGGGGTATGCAAAGCGATCTTAAGAGACTAGTACGTGCATTTGATAAATCTAGTATCACAAATTTTCCTTCGCACGAGGTTGAGTTAGGAGGTAACACGCGTAACACATCGGCTACAGGTTGTCACGACCAGTCACAACCCCTTTTATGGGATGCCGATGGACACATACCCTGAGCAACCGCAAATCGGCAGCAAATCAGCCGATCTGCGCATGCCCGAACCGTCCGCATGTGAGCGCAGACCGTCCGGACCAACAACAGTCGGGCCGATTTTTAATGAGTTACCTAGATATGCGCCCGAACCACCACACACGACACAGAATCTAAACTACCCAGTCGGACCGTCCGCATACAACGACGGACGGTCCGCACATAATCACGGACGGTCCGGGCCGATGTCCAGACAGTCCGCACATGAATCTTTTGAGGAGGATTATTACCTGAATCCTCGCCCGTCCCAGCAACACTTCCCATCACACTATGCAATGCACCAGCCCATTAATTCAGGATCCAGAGCCCAGGAAAGCTTTCCGGCCCCACCTAGAAGGCCGGAAAGAAACGATCAAACCTATGAGCCATAGAGGGCAAATGGAAATGCACCACGTAACTCAAACCAATGGGGGGAAAGACAACATGCTAATATCCAGCCAACCCCAATTATGTTTGACCAGAGAGCCGGTGGTCTCGCACCGGCTGCCATTGATATAGTAAGGGAAGAAATAGCCGGGGCGTTCCGAGATAAGCTCGGAGTAAGCATGGTCCCTGGGGGCAATCATATCGGAAACCTTATGACAGCTGATTTGATCACCACCCATACCCACAGGGAACCAGGATACCCGAATTCACAAAATTTTCGGGTGATCAAGGAAAGAACACACGTGAACACATAGGCCAATTTTTAGCACATTTAGGAGAGTTGGCCGACACAGAGGCATTTCGCGTACGTTTATTTTCATTATCTTTAACAGGAACTGCGTTTGCATGGTACGCCACTTTACCTCCTAATTCCATTTCATCATGGGGGGATTTAGAACAAAAATTTCATGATCATTTTTTTCTCCGATGACTATGAGTTGGATTTGGTAGACTTAGTGTCATTACGACAAGCAAAAGATGAATCGGTTAATGATTACATCCGGAGATTCCGAGATACAAGAAACCGATGCTTCCAAATTCATTTAGCAGAAAAACAGCTAGCAGGATTAGCCTTTAATGGTTTACGATATTATTTAAAAGAAAGATTAGAAGGCATCCAATTTTTTACGCTGGCACAGTTACACCAGAGAGCTTTGGCTTGCGAAAGCCGGAGCAAAGAAACTGCTAAAACAATGCGTCACAACGTACATATAGTAGAATGCGACCAAAGTAGCTCGGATGACGAATCAGCGGAAGTGTGCTGCTGAAATGGTTTGGCCAAAGCAGGCCAAATCTTCGGCTTGTCCCTCCTTGCAGCCGGTTCAAAAGAAACGGCAAGAGGAGGTTAAGTTTACGTTTAATGTCGGTAAGTGTGATAAAATATTTGACGAGTTACTCAAAAATGGCAATATTAAAATAAATCACACTGTTCCATCCGCCGACGAGCTAAAACGTCGTGCGTACTGTAAGTGGCATAACTCATTTTCTCATGCCACTAATGATTGTAATGTATTTCGGCGACAAATTCAATCGGCCATTAATGAAGGACGATTGAAATTTCAGGAAATGCAGGTGGATACAGAGCCCTTTCCGATGAACATGATTGACTTCGAGAGCAAGAAAGTCCTAGTTCGGCCAAACACAGCTGATAAAGACAAAAGCAAAGAGACAATCATCGGCAATGCTAGAGAGGCCGATGGGGATCGTAAAGTTTCTTGCAGGAAAGTGGTGGCTGAGAAGACTCCCGATGGAGGGGAGACCCTAAAGGTGACCATCACAGCCTCCAGTACTGGGGGGCAAGCGCAGACAGGGAGACAGATGCAGGAACCCGTGCTACGTATCCCGGACGGTCCGACACGTAGGCGCGGACGGTCCGGGACCCCATCGGACGGTCCGGAGAGCTCCGGCGGACGGTCCGGCCGTACTCAGGATTCACAACGTCCACGTACTTTCAAACCACGACGACCAGAGATAGGTACGTGGAAAACAAATACATTCAAGGCAGCTGGTCGGTTGGTTAAAGCTGGCCCAACTTTTGATCAATTATTGTCTAAATACGTAAAAAGGAAGGCCGGCCCCAGTGACCGGCCAGCAAAGCGACCCCGCTCACCCATTCATGAGCAGCGTCAGGTCAGGCCGATTGGACCACCCCACCAATCGGAAGAAATGAAAGGTCATACTGTACAAGTGAGACCTAACATACCTGCATGGACACCTCCACCTCCATATCCACCTATGCCATATCCATACACATATTTACCTCCGCCATATGTCCCAAATCAAATGTGGGGCATGCCACCATATCCATTTGGGATGCCACAGTACCCCGCCTGGGGGGCACCCCAAACATCTGTTTTTGACAGGTTGACGCCACCAGTACAAGACCGATTGAGCACTGCTCAATCCGGTCACCAGGCACAAACCCAACAGGATTGCCGGACTACTCGGCCTTCTAGGCCGACCAATCCGGCAGGGGGGCATATGCTTGCAGCAACTCAAAAAACAACAAAAAAGGACATCATCAAAATAGGCACTGCAGATGTTGTCATACAAGAAGATAATAAAGGGCCGATGATTTTCGGCGAATCGGCCAACACAACCGAAAAGGATACGACTACCATCAAAACAGCCGATCCAAAGTACTCCATGCCTCGATGGTGCCCAGCGGGATTGACACGATCCCAAAAGAGAAAATTACAGCGCCTAAGAGCAAAGGAGAGCCAGGAGAAGGAGGCGGAAAAGACATTTAATGACACACATCCATTATACCCGCCACCGCAAAAGAAATGGAGACCGAAGGCCGTTGAGAAAAAACAAACGGCCACAGAAATAGAAAGTCAATCTGCACCAGACGCGGACCGTCCGGCCCCTACGCGCGGACCGTCCGCCGTTCACCAGAAAGTCTCTGGACAACCTGCACCAGGCGCGGACCATCTGGCCCCCGCACGCGGACCGTCCGCCGTTCACCAGGAAGCCTCCAACGACACGACAACATCAATGGAAGAGGATGACCTGCTGGGAGAAGACCGGGTCGACTACGAGGCTTCTCCAGAACGCCCAGGTATGGATGTAAATATTATTACATTTTCTGCCGATTGTACTATTATCGGCGACGATGAACCTGTTGTTGCCCAGTTTGATTTTGGTCCTAAAGAAGCCGCCTTTACTAAACCAAAAGAATCGGTAAATCATTTAAAGCCGCTCTTCGTGCGCGGCCACATTGATGGGATACCGATTGCTAAGATGTTGGTAGATGGAGGGGCGGCTGTAAATCTAATGCCTTATTCATTATACAGAAAATTAGGTAAACAAGATGACGAACTTGTCAAGACCAACATGACCCTCAGTGGTGTTGGAACTGATAGTTCGATCAAAGCCAGGGGAGTCACGTCCGTTGAATTAACCATCGGGACTAAGACCCTTGCTGCTGCATTCTTCGTCGCTGATGTAGAAGGAAATTATAGTTTAATTCTAGGCAGAGATTGGATTCACGCCAATCAATGTGTACCTTCCACATTACATCAAATGCTAATACAATGGGTAGGCGATGACATAGAACAAGTACATGCTGATGTATCGGCCTGCATCGCTGTGGCCGATGCCCCTGTACTCTGGACTTATGAGACTGCTACATGTCTCATAGGAGTAGATTTTTCTGATTATCAATTCATAAGTATAGATAAGAAAGGCTTCATTCCTGTAATGCTAGAGCCGATGGAGAATCGGCTAAATCCTAAATAAAGTTTAAATGATGAATACACACAAAATTCATGAGTCTCTGGCCACGGACAGTTCGGCTTCCAAGGCCGGATGGTCTGGTCTTTCACAAAAGGGTTCGGACTTTAAGACCGAACATATATCACAGCAAAAGGACAGTATTACGGATGATCCGGTCCCCGAGACCGGAGAGTCCACCGTCGCACAAAGATCTTCTAATTCCTCTGTGGGGAACATGATAGAGGAATTCAGAGATCTTGATAAACTAGGACAGGGGTTTACATCGGCCGATCCTTTGGAGGAGATTGACATAGGAGATGGTAAAACTCCAAGGCCGACTTTTGTAAACAAGACCCTGGAGACCGATCCTAGAGATGAGATGATCGGTCTATTAAAGGAATATTCAGATTGCTTTGCTTGGAATTATACTGAGATGCCTGGATTAAGCCGAGAGATCGTAGAGCATCGACTGCCTATTAAATCTAGTTTCAGACCTTTTAAGCAAAGAGCTAGAACATTTCGTCCAGATCTTCTCCCACGCATCAAGGACGAAATCCACCGGCTGCTAGAAGCTGATTTTATCAGACCTTGCAGATACGCAGAGTGGGTCTCCAATATTGTGCCGGTGGAGAAGAAGGAGTCAGGTAAACTTAGAGTATGCATTGATTTTCGTAATTTAAACAGAGCAACTCCTAAAGACGAATATCCCATGCCCATAGCCGACACATTAATCAATAATGCATCAGGAAATAGAATTATTAGCTTCCTTGATGGTAATGCCGGATATAATCAGATTTTCATGGCCGAAGAAGATGCGTCTAAAACGGCCTTTATATGTCCAGGCTTCATTGGTTTATTTGAGTGGGTTGTCATGACATTTGGTTTGAAAAATGCTGGTGCTACTTATCAGAGGGCTATGAATTTGATCTTCCATGAATTGTTAGGAAACACTGTGGAAGTTTACATTGATGATATTGTAGTCAAATCGGCTGAGTTTAGTTCTCATATAGCTGATTTGCGCAAAGCCTTTGATAAAATGTGTCAGTATGGTTTGAAAATGAACCCACGTAAATGTGCTTTTGGAGTGTCGGCTGGTAAGTTTTTAGGATTTGTCATACATGAACATGGTATAGAGATAGACCCTGACCGAATCAAGTCTATTCGGAATGTGGGACCTCCGACCTGTAAGGTCGAGGTACAGAGGTTTCTCGGCAAGGTGAATTATTTACGAAGGTTTATTTCTAACCTAGCCGGGAAGATTGATGCGTTCACCCCTATTCTTTGGCTTAAGAATGATGCCGAATTCGCTTGGGGGGCAGAACAGCAAGAAGCATTTGATCTTATCAAAAAATACTTATCTTCGGCCCCCGTATTAAAAGCACCACGAGCAGGAGTACCATTCCGATTATACATTGCAGTTGAGGATAAGGTCATTGGGGCTGTTCTGACACAAGAAACTGAGGGGAAGGAGCATGTGGTAACATATCTAAGCCGAAGGTTGGTGGATGCTGAAACAAGGTACACTTTAATTGAAAAGTTATGCTTATGCTTGTTTTTTGCATGCACCAAATGTAGATGTTATTTACTGTCTAGTCATTGCACTGTTTCTGGTCAAGCCGATGTAATCAAATACATGTTGCATAACCCAATTATGAGTGGTAGAATTGGTAAGTGGGCTTATGCACTCATAGAATATGACTTGGCCTATGAACCATTGAAATCTATGAAAGGCCAAGTCATAGCGGATTTCATTGTAGAACATCGGGTTAATGATATTCATGAACTAGACATGTCATACCTCACTATTACTCCTTGGACTTTATATTTTGATGGATCGGTTTGCAATGAAGGGCAAGGAATTGTCATTGTGCTTGTTTCACCAAGTAATGTCTCCTTTGACTTCTCTAGCCGATTGAAAACTTATTGCACTAATAATCAAGCTGAATATGAGGCCCTCCTATTCGGCTTAGAACTTTTAAATGGTATGGGAGTAAAACATGTGAAGGTATTTGGTGATTCTCAGCTGGTTGTCCAACAAGTGTTAGAAGAATATCAATGTTTTGATGGTACTCTAAATAGTTACCTTGAGAAATGTTGGAGCATAATTCATTCTTTTGACGAATTCAGTATTCGGCATATCTCTAGAGTTGAGAATCATAGAGCTAACGATTTGGCACAAGATGCATCAGGTTATCGGATAAAGAGAGGGAAGTTTCACAAAACTGAAAATCTGATAACCAGTGCAGAGCCAAATTCCCAGGCCGCGGACCGTCCGCATGATGGCGCCGGACCGTCCGGGGTTACCAAAAATGTTTTCTTAATCGATTCGGCTGACAATGAAGTCGATGCAAGAGATTGGAGGACACCTATACTTAATTATTTACGAAATCCCAATATCAAAACAGATAAGAACATTCGGCGAACAGCTTTCAAGTATGTTTTGATGAGTGACGAACTTTACCGTCGAACAGTCAATGACATCCTGCTTAAGTGCTTGGGCCCAGATGATGCTATATTAGCCATGGCCGAAGTACATGAAGGGATTTGTGGTACTCATCAATCAGCTCCAAAGATGAAGTGGTTGTTGCGAAGGTCCGGTTTTTATTGGCCTAGTATGATAGCTGATTGTTTCAAGTACTACAAGGGTTGCCAAGTGTGTCAAAAATTCGGCGACCTACAGTTGGTCCCTGCAGCCGAATTACATCCTATTATTAAGCCTTGGCCGTTCAGAGGATGGGGATTAGACTTTATTGGAGAAATTCATCCTTCATCATCAAAGGGGCATCGGTTTGTGTTAGTTGCCACTGACTACTTCACCAAATGGACTGAAGCCGTTGCTCTAAAGAACATGACACACAAGGAGGTAATCGAGTTTATAACTGAGCATATTATTCATAGATTCGGCATTCTCCAGGCCTTAACTACAGATCAAGGTACTTCTTTTATGTCAGAGGAGGTACGTGAATTTGCTGAATTATACAAAATTAAGCTGCTTAATTCATCTCCATATTATGCTCAGGCCAATGGTCAGGCCGAGTCTAGCAATAGGACATTGATTAATTTGATAAAAAAGAAAATATCTGATAATCCTAAACATTGGCATAAGATTTTGTCTGAAGCTTTATGGGCTCATAGGATATCTAAACATAGGGCTACTAAAGTATCTCCTTTTGAGCTTGTCTATGGGCAGGAAGCAGTGTTGCCTGTGGAAATAAGTTTGAATGATGTCAGGTTCGCCAGACAAAATGATCTAACTGCTACTGATTATTATGATTCAATGATTGATAATATTGATGAGGTGACCGACAAGAGGATGATAGCTTTGGGAGCAATAGAAAAGGACAAGATCATGGTAGCCAGGGCCTACAACAAGAAGGTCAAAGCAAAATTATTTCAAGTAGGGGACCTGGTGTGGAAGACCATTCTGCCTCTAAGGAATAAAGACCGGAAGTTCGGGAAATGGTCACCAAGCTGGGAAGGTCCTTATAAAGTAAAACAGGTGATGTCTGGCAACACCTATTTACTACAAACATTACAAGGCAAGGACTTGCCTAAGGCTTTGAATGGGCGTTTCCTCAAACAGTACCATCCTAGTATGTGGCAAGATGCCTAAGAGAACCGATGTAATCACATCGAGTTAGTTGCTTTTGGTTTGCTCAGCTCCACCAAAAGGCAGGGGGGCATATGTTGAGCCTCAAATTGAGCGAGCGGACGGTCCGGCCCTGAGGCCGGACGGTCCGCGTATGCGCAGAGCAGTTTAGGGTTCCGAGTTTTGTGCTATGTTTGTTGGCTAGATTTGCGGAATTAGCTCGGAATCCAGTCGTGTAAAGGGTCCAGCCCCCCTCCTCTATAAAAAGAGAGGTCTACGGCCGATTTGTAATCAACAATCGAATCAATACAACTTTTATTCGCATTTTATCCTAGGAGTAGTTCTAGTCTAGTTTAGGTTTAGCCTCTCAATCCCCAAATTCTTCGCCTCTCTTCGACTCTACGCCGATTGGAGGAGTCTAGGTCGGCCGGCCCGAGCCTAGACAACCCCTAGGATCTCTCCTCCCCGACGGGGTCCCTCCCGGGAGCGAGATCCAGGCCGCCGCCGGCGACTTCCGCCGCCCCTGCGCACGCGCGGACTGTCCGGCCTCAGGGCGCGGACCGTCCGGCCGTCAGGCAGAGGACCCAAGCTCTTGCACCAGGTCGCGGACCGTCCGGCCCCAGGCCGCGGACCGTCCGCGCCTGACCAGAGAGCACCGCCGCCTCGCGCCAGGTCGCGGACAGTCCGGCTCCGTGCCGCGGACCGTCCGCGCCTGACCAGAGAGCACCGCCGCCGGTTCTTCTTGAGTATTTGGCGCTCCGAAAAGGCGTCAACACGTTTGTTCCGGAATCGTGACCTAGAATCAATCCAACCAGGAATGCTTATCTAATTTGTATAGACTTTGATCACTTGGAACCATTACTGACCTCAATCCCGAACAAACGAACACAGCCTAAGAGATGTTTGGTTGTCCTCAATAAGTTTAGTTTGTATCATATTAAATATTAAACATTGATTATAAGTATTAAAAATATGATTAATTAGTATTAATAAATTTGTGTCATTAGTCTCTATCTGTTTATTTAGTTATATAATTAAATTATATTTAATACCCGTAATTATCGTTCACATTTGATGTGACAGTGACTACATTTTAGCAGGGTGGAATCAAACACAAGCATCAATTTCAACATCGTACGTCGCTTATGTGTGTCCGTCGCATTCGTTGCGCCCGCAACAAATGCCGCTATCGTCCCGCCCGCAAACTCCCGGCAACAGCTCCTTCACGCGGGCCGCCCTTCCCGGTCCTCATCCTCCACGTCACAACGACCTCCCTCCGTGCGGCTCGCCCTCCCTATCGATGTCAAGTACCGACAACACGTTACGGGGAGTATCACATAGCACTTTTGGGAGGATGAAAAAGTTGATCGCAGCTCGATGGTACGTGCGGAGCACGTCAGAAACATAGGAAGTTGTGCAGGTCTGGGTCACTCGTGAGCGTAATACCCTGTGTCCTGTGGTTTCTGGTCGTGAAATTGTTCGATGTCTCCCCCGGTTACAAGTGGCCTCGTAAGGGTCTTCTATTCAGACTTATTGCCGACTGAATCGAAGTTACAAAAATGGGAACGGATGCACGATCTCCACGACCCTGTCTTATCCGTGTCACGTTGCATCCAGCCACGATCAATGAGTCGTTTGCCGATTTCCCATGCGTCGCATGCACAGGGCACGACTGAACTCCTTTGCGCCCACGTCTGCGTCTTCCATGGATGTCTGCATCTCCCACCCTACTGAGGCCCATCGGGCACCTTTTCAAGCGACCCATCAGAGGTCTTTCGAAAGGCCCAAGGGACATAATTGGGCCATGGTGACCCGGGGATACCTATCCCCCACAAGCCCTAAGGCTTAAGCCAATTTCTGAATATAATTGGCTCGAGACTCTTCAAAGTGAATTTTGATTCTGATGACGAGTTCCTATCGAGTACATTGGTTGCTTCCCTTGAGTGTAGTTTCCTCTATGTGTTCTGATCCATTGGGTGCACCGCTTCGACCCGACTTGAGTAGCAATCGACTTAAAGGTCCCAGAGAATCTTTTTTCAATGGATCGTTGTGTTTGCTTTTTATTGGGTTGTTTGAGGACTTGACCAGTAGAAATCTGCTCACATGTTATTTGTCTAACTAAATCTTATTATGGCTTGGCCGACTGAGTTTCACTATGGCTTGGCCGACTAAATCTCACTGTGGTTTGGCCGACTAAATCTCATTTGGTGTAAGGACCATTTGCCAAAGAGAAAACTCATCCAATATGATGTGATGTACCTGTCCATTTTTTCAAGTAGCATGACGTAGTACTCCCACCCAATGGGCGCGCCCAATGAGTGTGTTGTCTTGTCTAGAAAATAGTTCCCTCATTTGAGGTGGAGTCGTGATGTGGATAACTGACCTCCGATGCCGTGTTTGTGCTATCTCTTGGAACTCTAAGCGGCACATTAGTTGTCTCTGACTGTTCACTGTATGAATGGGACATGAAGCGGTAACCCATCTGTCCAGAAATATGTGAATCCTTGTTGTTTCCTATCGCCCCACCTTTGTGTTCTTGAACTCTCTGTTTTCTCTTCAAGCCTAAGAGAACCCCAACCTCCAAGCGCAATGGCGGATGACGGGAAGCGCGAAGGTCGTCCACCCCTTCTTCTGAATCCTTTGGGGACTCGGAGTACTCTGAGGAGGAGTACTCCGAGTCTAACAGTGGGTCCCCGACCCCTACGCTCCTCATCGAGTTCATCATCGGTGAACATCGACAACTCAATGGGGCTCTCCCCGGGCGCACGAGCCTTCCTCAAGGCTATGGAGCACTAGGCCTCACTAGCTTGGATGAGTTGGATGAGGAGGGGGAGTCCAGCGACGATAGCAGGGAGAACAACGGCTACAAGGGCGACGACTACAAGGGCGAGAGCGGTGGAGACGACAAGGCAACGATGGTGATGGTGACAAGGGCGAGGGTGGCAATGGTGCAGCTCCTTAGGGTCTTCTTCCATAACAACTGAGTAAAGAGGAGCTTGTTGAGGTGGAGGAATGTGAAGGTGCCCACGTGAGACGTTAGGAGATTACACACCTTCTACAAGAAGAAATTGTCACCTTAGTTGAAGTAAAGGAGGCAAGCTTGATAAAATAAATTTGTAAGAGCAAAATAATCATATTTTGAATAGACTTGGCTTTCCATTTCTAACTAGTCTAACAACCTAAAGTCAGCATAGCTTTGATACCACTTCTGTCACACTCGATTTTAGGGGCAAACCGAATGCATAACATATGTGTGCCAGGATCCATTTTCCACACATATGTTGACGTCACAAGTGTAATATAACAAAAGATAATGCATAAAGGCATAAAAGAGAGTATAATAACTTTATTACATCGTCCAGACTTAAGAGTCTTAAATAGTAGTGTTGGGGGCCTTCGTCTTTCGAATTTCCTCAAAAACACAGTTAACCACTATTTCCCGACACACTCTAAGTATTGTAGGTGCTTCGGTAGTAGCCACCTTCGGAATAAATCAAGAAAAAGGACGAAGGTGTTAGCTTCATCATAAGAATCCGAGAAGACAATGATAGAAGTCAAACAAGGCCAGAAGAATGTGTTCACAAGATTATGTTGTCAAGATGATAAAGATAGAAGACAACACCACCATTGTGTCATTTGTAAAGTATATGTACAAGCTTTGTGGACATACTTGTAATTTCATGCGAAGCAGTACCTTTCCCCTATAAATAGATGAATAGTAGCACACATACGAGGACCTTCTTTTTCGGAGGAGGGGAGAAGACTCCCGTTTGTTCAGCTTCTGATACTATCTTCGAGTTCTCATTTGTGTAGAGCTAAAGGTATGCTTGTAAATGCTTATTATATTGTAAGGATTGGAACTTGAGACAAATATATAGATAAGTTAGGTCAGTTCTTTATTATTTGCACTTTCTATTCTAATAAAAGATGTGCAAGTTCTCTGTTTGCTATCTTCTTCCTTCTTATGCCCTTCAGATAAAGGTTAAATGAAGGAAGAAGCAGGCGACACTCTAACCCTTGTTGATTTATTTTTAGCATTTCATTGGGTTCAAAAACAAGTGTCCAACATTATCTCTATCCTAAGGTTATTATCCCGAAGGGATAATATCTCAAGGACGAAGGTCCCTACTGCTTAACATTGTGTTGCCTTGCTTTTGGTCCTGCGCAGTGATAAAAAACAAGTGACCAACATTGGCGCCCACCTCCGGTGAACTCATTTACGACCAGGAGTTGCTTTGTCATGCCACCAAAAAAGACAACGGTACCCGGTCCCGTCCTCACACCCTTGGATCCTGTTGGGGACTTGTTCTCAAATACTATGAGTTAAGAACAAGGCAACATAAAATGTTAAAGGTTAATGTCCTTCGTCCTTCGAAGCATTATTTCCCTTAGGATATAATGATCTTCAGACGAAGGTCATGAAGGACATACCTTCACCATTGCGGTATATGTTAATAAAAGAAGAAGCATATGAAATATAAGAGACTACATGAACAATCATATGACATTATTAATTCATCTTCCTTATATTATTATGGAAAAACAAAAATAATATTAAATTACATTTATACCTTCGGCTTGACAGAAGGTGAAAGTACAAACGTGACACACCAGCGAGTACAAATCATCGTGAACAGTACAGGGGTACTGTTCATCTATTTATAGGCACAGGGCACAGCCTGTGTAAATTTACATTCATGCCCTTCATATTTACTATTGACTTATGGACAACTCGATGGGGACTAGATAGCCTTTTCCCCTTTAAGTTGGTTCCTTTTTCCGCCATTAAGCTGAAGCTCCCTTGCATGTAGCTTCGGAGCAACATCAGCCTTCGTCACGACCATGCTTTTCATATCGTGTATGCTTTTAACCAGAGTCCGAAGGTATCTGCTCATATGTTACACTTGGAAAACATTGTTAAATCATGTTTTTGAGGACCTTCAGAAGACGAAGGCCCCTAACAGTAGCCCCTCGCAGTATTAATTTGTTAAGATAACGAATTCAAACTGCGTCATGGACGAAGGCCTTAAGTCGAAGGTCTGAAAAACACCTTCCCTTTGCTAGAATAGCAATAAACAATGACAGATGGGGCCCTCCATTTTGCAGCGCACTGGGTGTATAAATAGGAACTCATACCAGCTGCATTTGGTACGTTGCTGCTGCCATTTGCATTTTTCCTTAATTTTATAGCTCTTGCTCACTAGGGTTTGCTAGATTTTCAAGCTCTCTGAGCTTCGGTTTAAAAGACGCGTTTTCACCATTTCTGAAGAAAAAATTTCTCAGGAAAAGAAGGTTGCTGCTGAGACGAAGCTGACTGAAGAGGAGAAGCTATTTGAGGAGAAGAAGACTATGGATCCTTATATTGCTGGATTTGTCGAGTCGATGGCAAAAACAAACACCGAGAAAATTACTAAAGAGATACAGGAAGGCTTATCTGAAGATACTGGTGACAGCGATAGCTATGATGTGGAAAGTAGGGACGAAGATTCTAAGGATCGGCCCTGGAGGCCAAGTCATTCAATCTTCGGAAAATCGACCATCAAACAGAGTCATCTTGAGAACATGAGAGGAAGGTACTTTCGGGATATGTCTATTGTGAGGGCTGGTGGAGACAACAACGTCCCTGCCCCTGAAGAAAACGAAGTTGTAATTTACCGAAGCTTCTTCAAGGCTGGGCTTCGATTCCCTTTGAGCAAATTTGTAGTCGAAGTGTTGAAAACCTACCATATCTTCCTCCATCAGATTACCCCCGAAGCTATAATAAGGATGGGGATTTTTGTCTGGGCAGTAAAGAGTTAGGGGCTAGAGCCAAGCGCCAAGTGCTTCTGCAGTATGCACGAACTTCTATATGAGACGAAGGCCATGGGTATCGAACAGTACCACAACAACTTCGGTTGTTATGGATTTATCGCTCGCCCCAACGCGAGCCACACGGTGCCAACATTTCGGAAGAGATGGCCCGGAGCTTGGATGGAGGAATGGTTTTATGTGAAGAATGATTTGAAAGCAAGGGAAGACATTAAGGAAGTCATTATGCGCCCCATCTGGTCCCGCTTCGGCCTCCGAAGGCTGAAGGTTGAAATTGATGACGCCGCCGAAGCGTGTCAGAAGGCCTTCAGTACTATTTGCTCCTTCATTAGCACAAGAGATTTAATTTAAGAACATATAGCCTTCAGAGTATGGCCACTTGCAGAAAGCTGGGAAATGCTGAAGGAGACCATCACTAACTCTAGCGAAGGTGATTTGGTTCGGCTGAAGTATACATTCAGGTTTGGGGATAAGTTTGATGAACCAAACGACGACTGGCTGAAGTGTATCGAAGCTACAAGTGATGAACTGCTTGGAGCATATTCCAAGGTAGAAGATAATGCACTGTCCGCAGCCTTCGGAGGTCGGGGAAAGAAAAGACTGAACAGAGTTTTGACGCCATTGGCTTCGTTTACCTCGATTACCGTTATCCGCTGCAGGGACAGGGGAAAAAGAGGAAAGCTGCTACTTCGGCCACCCCAGTTGAGCCTGTGTCGAAGGAAAAAAGTTGAAGGTTCTGACTCACCGGCCGCGTTACATCGAACCGGCCGTGATACCTGAATTTGGCGAAGGGGCCTCTTCGACTGTCAAAACAAAAGAAACTGTTCCTCCTGCACAGAGGACTGAAGAGCCGGCTGTAATACCGAAGTTACCTTTGGTTGAGCTAGTTGAGACGAAATCTGATAAGGATAAGGCTGAAGGGTCAAAAATTGAAGAAATAACAAAAATGCCAGAGATTTTGAGCCCTTCAATAGAGGTGACAGTTCTGAAGGCACAAAAGGGGTCTGCCGCAACTCCTAAGAGGAGAAGGATGGCAAATGTGTTAGATGTTGTGTTAGAAACAACAAAAACCTTGAGTCCTGCTCCTTCAAGAAAAATTGTCGAAGCTTCCAAAGCACAACCCGAAGCTGAAACAAAGCAAGCAGAAGTCGAAGCTACAACAATTCAAGCTGAAACCGAAGCTGGGCCTTCAGAGCCTACTGAGACAGAGCCTATCATAGTTGAAGAAAAGGCGACAGAGCAAATTGCGTCTGAAAAGGTTGAATCTCCTGCCTCCAAAGCTTCAAAAGAAAGAGCTGATTACATCATTCGTCATGCTTCGGGGAAGATACTTTCTCAAGAAGAAAAGCTAGAAGCACTACACTATGCCCAAAAATTAAAATACACGAGGGGGCATTAGTGTTTAATGGCAGTGGGGAAGAAAAGTTTTTGTATTGTCTCCCGGATAATAAAGAGATATCCGTTTGCCGGAAGATAGGTAGAAGCATCGGATTCCCGAAGCTGTAAGATAGCCTTTCAATCTTATCGAAGGATGAGCTTGATGACAGCTTAGCGTATAATAGCATAAAGGTAAAAGAGCTAATTTTGTATTTGAAAACGAAATATTTTATTTGCCATACTTAATTCTGTTCGCCTCTTGCAGGGCTTAATTCTTAGCAATGCGCTTAGGGCTCAGAAAAACGTTGAAGATGAAGGATATACGATAGCTCTGAACAACCTTTGTTCAGAGGTAATCGAATTAAGAAACGAAGGTCTTGAAAAAGACAAAATCTTGATTTCATTGGTAAACAAAGTGAAAGAATATGAAGCTAGTTTCAAGGCTCAAGTCGAAATCCAAAAGAATGAAATTGAAGACCTCCGGAAACAGCTGGCAGAATCCAAAGAAAAATGCGCACTCGCAGAAGCTAACCAAGAGTGTTGGGGACTTGTTCTCAAATGCTATGAATTAAGAACAAGGCAACATAAAATGTCAAATATTAATGCCCTTCGTCCACTAAAGCATTATCTCCCAAAGGATTTAATGAACTTCGGACGAAGGCCATGAGCAAGATATCACGAAGGTCATACCTTTGTGGTTAGAGTTATAAAACAATGTAGGATGAAATATAAAAAATATGAAACATAAGGGAATGGTATATCAAAAACACATAAGATCATTCACATATTTTATTATATAAATCTAAATATTAAAACATAATATTTAGGCACATTTGTACCTTCGCCTTGGCAGAAAGCAATAATTCCAGCGTAATGTGCTAGTGATTACAAGATTGCGTGAACAGTACAGGGGTATTGTTCACCTATTTATAGGCACAGGGCGCAGCCTGTGTATAATTACATTTATGCCCTTTACAATCAACTACAATAACGACACATAATATCATGGGTCTTTGGGTCATTTCATCTTTAAGTCGATTCACCCCTTTGTCTTGAGACATGTCACTGTGCTGAAGCTTCATAGGCGATAGCTTCGGCACTGCTTTTGAGAGGATCTGCCGAAGGTGTTTCTTTCTTTCGGATCTTCGGCTACGAAGCATACTGATGAGGACATCACTTCTATATATACAATGAATGGACCGATAACACGATCTCGTGCACGACAGCTAAATCTCCAGGTACGTTCTACCCTAGTCAATTGTGTTTCAGAGCTTACGCTTGGGGCCATGGATGTTTTGATGATTAGGTACCTTGGAGAGGACCAACAAGGACTTGGGAAAGACCAAGGTGTTGAGGAGGAGCAGCAAGGGCGTCCACAACAGGAAGGAGATCAAGTCCGAGTCGGCTGCGACTCTATCTCGGGTTCCAGGACCAGTCTGCACTAAAATGGACGCCCAAGATGCATCCGAACTCCGATTGCGACGGACTGGATATGGTTGGAAAGATAACGAGATTATCTAACCAACCCAACTGGTTCCACCCTAAAATTCATCCGGAGTCAACGGGAATCGTCGAAACAAGTCAGCATTCAGATTCTGTTTTGGTGCTGCGACACCGTCTGTTGGGCCGTTGGGCCGTGTATCGCGTCGGAGCCCATTAGGGGCGAGTCCAGGGCTACGCACGCCCTAATACTCTATTTATTCAGCAGCCGCCGCCACATTTAGGTTTGGGTTTTGCTTAGATCAATTCTGTCATCGAACAGTGTCGCCGTCATCGGCTTGTGAGACCCCCCTCCCGTAATCAATACAAGTTTGGTTGCGTTTCTTTCCTGTTCTTGCTTGTGTTCTTGATTGCGTTTGCAGGGATAAGCCTTCGTGGAGAGGTCATTCATGTGTCACGGGTGATAACCAACACAGCCGTGGTGTAGTGATTGCGAGGAACCGTTCGCTCGGAGCCTTGGATCATCAACGTCGAGATCTCCACTCAATCAAATTATCGTATCTCACGGAAGATCGGGCCGCGTCTACTATCACATACCCCCAACAGTAGCTCCTTCACGGTGCAAGATCGTTTTTCGTAACGAGCTTGATCCGTGAAAAAATCTTTTAGGCTTGGGATGCCGAAGATCCGAAAAACACCTTCCCTGAGCTCGTTGGCGAGAAACAATTAAAATAATCCGTGCGTGAGGTGGTCCCATCTTGCAGCAGTTATGCACGCCCTGATGATTCACCTTCTCGAACTCTGTGGCCCACCGTTCAGTGAGTGCGGGTGGCTGTTTGTCCGGTGTGGAAGACCTTGACAATTCACCTTCCCGCCTGCGACACTATATAAACAGACGGATAGGTGTGAAGTTACCACAACATTCATTGCTATTGCACTGTTTTGCTGCCAAAATATTGCCCAAAGCCGAAGCTTGCTTACTGCATCCTCATCCGAAGCTATTTGTTTTACTCAAGCTTCGTAACAAAAAAGAGCTTCAGCAAAGTTAAAAATTTTCAACTTCATTCGAAAAACAAGAAATTCAATCATCAGATGGCCAGAGTACGTTCAACAGCTAGGGTTACTCGTGACGGAGAGGAAGCCGAAGGTGCCGAAACTGCTCCAATCTCTGAAGTGATGAAGCGTTCAGGGCTGGTAGTATCGGAGGATGCACCTGCCGCTAAAGCTGAGCAAGCTGATGCTGAGGAAGTTGAGTCAGAAGATGATTACAGCGCAGTACCAACTAAACCCAGCCACCTGGAGTTTGGGAAATCCACCATTTATGAAGGTGACATGCCGAAGCTGATGAATTTGGGCTATTTCAGTGAAGCAAAGAAGGAGCTGGTTCGTTTCGGCGGGGAGGAGATTACTCCGAAGCCAGGAAAGGATGAAGTAGTGGTCTTCAAAAGCTTCTTTAAAGCTGGTTTAAGATTTCCTTTAAACAAGATGATTGCTGATGTTTTGAAGAAGTTTGGGATCTATCTCCATCAACTAACTCCTAACGCTATCGTTAGGCTTAGCGTTTATATCTGGGCTCTTCGAAGCCAAGGGGTGGAACCATTTGCCGAAGGCTTCTGCCGAGTGCACGAGCTTCATTATCAGACCAAGGCTAGAGGAGATGGGCTGCATGAAAACTTTGGCTGCTATAATTTTGCCTATCGCAAGAGTACAAAATTTCCAGTGATCAGCTATCGTAGTAAGTGGCCAGCTGGCTGGAAGTCTGAGTGGTTTTACGTCAAAGTTGATGAAGAAAAGGAGAAGTTGGTCCAGAATCCGCTAGAATTAATCTTCGGAGAGACCAGACCCCAGTGCAACATGACACCAGGGAGTCCAAGCCAAATTGCTCTGGCTGAATTTAGAGTTATTGCGGAGCATATCGGCACTAGGGACTTAGTGCAAGAATTTTTGGCTTTCAGAGTGTTCCCAACTTTGAAAGAGTGGGACATGCCGAAGCTTAAGGGAGAGAAGAAGAAGGGGGAACTTATTCGGTTACCTTATCATTATAAATTCAAGAAACATTTCAAAGTGCCTTGCCAAGAGTGGCTGGACACGATTGAAGTAATGTGCAATGAAATTCTCGGCAATTACTCTAAAAAAGAAGATCAACTAATGATTACAGCCTTCGGCACCCGTCCGAAGCGAAGGTTGAACCGAGTAATGGATGCTCTGGACTTTGAGCATCCCGACTACGAGCGGCTAGACAAGGATGCCGAAGGGCAGAAAGAAAGAGAGTGGCTGATGCTTTGAATAAAGAAGCTACTAGATCGATGAAATACGATGAAGAACAGTTAAAAAAGAAAAAGCTAAAGCCTGAGTCGAAAACAGATGCTTCAAAGAAGAGAAAAGCTACAGCTCCGAAACATAAAGCAATTGATGAAGAAGAAGAAACTGCTGCAACACCCTCTGCCACCGACGTGGAGGAAATCATAAAGGTAATGACTGAATCTTTGCCTGCCAAGCTAAGTCCACTGGGGCCACATCTGACGAAGCTTTTTCAGAAGGAAAAGGAGCCCGCAAAAACGAAGAAGGCAGCTAGGCCGAAAAAACAAAGAATCATTATAGTGACGGAAGTCATTGAAGGGACACCACCACAAGCTTCAGCTCCGAAGGCACCAGCTGTTGAGAGCACAATAGCTACCGAAGCTGCCACAACCGAAGATATTCACTTAGAAAGCACAATTGCTAATATTGATAAGATACTACTAGACATGGCCGCAGAAGAAGCTGTTGCAGCCACCGAAGAGACTATGACCCCAGGGCCCAAAAAGGAGAAAGAAATAGCCAAAGACACTTCAGAAGATGAAATTTTCAACTTTCAAAACTTAGTTGGACAAGAGTTGACGAAGGCTGAAAAAGAAGAGCTAAAAGAATATGTCATATCTTGCGGATATTGGTCGGGGGCACTTCTCTTCGATGGCGTTGATGACGAAAAGATGGGCTGTGTCCGGGATCATATCAGAGCGAAGGTTATTGGTACTCTATCAAAGAGTATTGGTTTCTCGAAGCTCGAGACGGACATTAGCCGCTACCGACGACAGCACATCGTCGGTAGTTTATTCTATTCCAATTTCAAGATAAACAACTTTTCTTTAACTTTTATTGTTTTTAACAACGAAGATGTTCGCTGATGAAGGTTGTTTGTATGCAGAGTATGCTGTTGAGTAAAGCTTTGAAAATGCAGCAAGATTTTGAAGATAATAAACACGAAGTTATAATTGAGAGTTTAGAAAGAAAAATAAAAGACCAATCAGCTGCCCTTGAAAAGAAAGACTTCGAGCTTCAGACAACCGAAGGCTTATTGGCAGAAGCTGAAGCTAAAATAGCAGAATTAAATATGAAGCTTCTCTCCCAGTCAGAAAGCTTCGAACAAGAAAAGCAGAAGCTTAATGCAAAATTTGAGACCGAGGTCCAGAAAATTTCAGATTTGCAAAAATCATTGGCAAGGCTTCAAAACAAATTTCTGGAGTTCAGTAATCGATGTGTACAACGGCTGAAGCAGGTCTTCAATTCAGTTGGAGCCAGCTGCGAAAAATTTAATCCTTCGACTGAAGACCTGCCGGGGGCCTTGGAACATATCGAGGGTGAAATTGATGACCTTGACGAAATTATAACTGGACATGGTGACTTCTGTGTCCTGGTAGCTTCTCGGGGCACATCTGTCGCCTTCCTGAAATCTGGTTGCGAACATGAAAAGGTTGTCAATAGACCCAATTTCAGTTTATCACCAGCAGATTTGGATAATATTCCCAACCTTGCCCGAAGCATAGCAAATAGATTTATAAAACTGGTATGGACAAAGGGTGGACGAAGCATTGCTGGTGATGAAGCTCAGAGTCATCTTAAGCTGGTAACAAAATCATACCTTGTGCTTACCTCTTCCTTCAAACTTGAATCTTCCTCACAATACTTTAATATGTACAGGATGATGAAGCCGACGAAGCTGAAGAGTAAGAAGACGAAGCCGAAGCTTAACGGACGATGAAGCCGAAGCTTAATGGATACTAATGAAGCTTGAATAGATAACTGTAGAAAAAACTCTAAGAACTCTTGTAATAACCTTTGTAAAGAATAATGTAACTAAATTTTACTCTGTGAACTTTGTTCATACCTTGTAATATATTCTTACCCTTCCATCAATATATAAAGTGCTTCGGTGTGAACGAAATTAGCATTTTTGAGCCTAAGGCAAAAACACCTTCCCTTCTTTTCGTACACAGTGAAGCATAAAAACTGCTTCTTTTTCTTTTTACCGAAGCCTTGTCTTTAGAGCCGAAGCAACTACCTGTGTTATGATGATGATGATCCTATGTATGTCTAAATGAATGTTTATGAATGCAAATGTATGATGTAATGTGTCGTGCAAATGAATGTCCAAACACACGCATACGAAGCCACAACCATAGCCTTCATCCCCTTAGGAATAACCAAAGTCTCTTTGCCGTTTATTTTTTGGCTTCACCGCATATTTTTCGGTGTATCAGCGCTGACTTTTCGCTGTAAGTTCTGCATTCCCTTAGGAACGTCTTTTAAACTTCTTCGCCTTCTATTTCGGCGGTATCGCATTGACTTTTCGCGCTTCACCTTTTATTTTGGCGGAATCAGCGTTGACTTTTCGCTGTAAGCTCTGCATTCCCTTAGGAACGACTTTTGAGCAGAAAACTTACACTGCGCTCCTTTAGGAATGACTTTTTGTAGCTTCGTCGTGCTCTGCATCCCCTTAGGGACGTCTTTCAAGCTTCTCCCTATTTTTTCTTTTCTCTTTGCACTTCGATGGTGCATGCTCAGCTTTTACATTTACATTTTTGGGGGATATTGCTCTTGTAGAGCTGAAATAAGAAAAAGAGAAATTACATGCTATAGCCCCATTAAAAACCTTTCTCCCCCTTTGGAAAGGAAAAGGGTGCCATAGGAAAAAATAAAAAGATTACATCAAGCTATACATAATATCGCCGAAGCTCATCCGCATTCCAAGATCTAGGAATGTCGTTGCCGTCCATATCCTTCAATCTGTAAGAATCGGGTCTTGATGAAGATACTACCAGAAAAGGTCCTTCCCACTTCAACTGTAGCTTGCCTACTGTATCTGGGTTGACAACTCTCTGAAGTACCAAGTGCCCTGGCTTGATGTTTTTTAACCGAACTTTTTTGTCACGCCATTTTATTGTTTCGGCTTGATATTTATTGATGTTCTCCACAGCCTGAAGCATGATCCCTTCTATAACATCTTTTGCCACAGAATAATCAGCTTCGTCCTCTGCCGAAGCCACTGTTCTTATTGATCCTGCTTTAGCTTCTTCTGGCGTTATTGCTTCGTCACCAAACAATAATTTGAATGGTGTAAAGCCTGTTGACCTTGATATTGTTGTGTTGTGGCTCCACACCACTTTGATCAATTCATCTGGCCACTTTCCTCTGGGCTGATTGAAGATTAACTTCATTATTCTCGTCATTATAATGCCATTAGCTCTTTCAACAAGTTCATTTGACTCTGGATGTCTGACCGATGCAAAATGAATCTTCGTGCCAATTTGTTCACAAAACTCTTTGAAAGCTTCAGCATCGAACTGTGTTCCGTTGTCCACAGTAATAGCCTTCGGCACTCCGAAGCGACAAACAATATTTTGCCAGAAAAATTTCTGGACAGTGACAGAAGTTATTGTGGCTAAAGGCTTCGCCTCAATCCACTTGGAAAAATATTCCACCGCCAATACAACATATTTTAGATTTCCTTGAGCTGGTGGTAGTGGGCCTAGCAAATCGAGACCCCACCTTTGCAACAGCCAAGTGGGCTGTATTAACTGAGTTAGAGATGAAGGTTGTTTCTAATCTCTTGCACATTTTGACAGCCTTCACATTTTTGAACTAACTCTGCTGCATCCGAAGCTGCCTTCGGCCAATAAAATCCTTGACAAAAATCTTTTCCGAGCAAGGGCCTAGATCCTATGTGAGATCCACACAGACCTGCATGTATCTCCTTCATCAATTCGATACCTTCGGTTCTTGATAAACATTTGAGGAGTGGTGAACAAACTCCATGTTTATACAATTCCCCTTCTATCATGACATATGATCTTGTTCTTGCCTCCATTCTTTTGTTATAAACTTCGTCACTTGAAAGATAATTTCCTTGAAGGAAAGATATTATTTCAGTTCTCCAATCTTCACTGTGCACTAGAGAAATAGTGAGCATTGCTCTTTCCATGAGCTCAACCGAAGGTGCTTTTATTGTTTCAAAAAATACTTCGGAGGGTTAAGGGAGCCCCTGAGCCGCTGATTTAGCTAGCAAATCCGCATGCTCATTTTCACCTCTTGGAATATTTTTGACGGAAAACCCTTCGAATGAAGCTTCCAACCTTCGGACTGCATCCAGATATTTTCTAGCTTCGGGTCTCGTGCCCTGCTGCTCTTATCCACATGGCCAACAATAACTTGAGAATCAGCCTTTAGGATGGCCCTTCTTATTCCCATTGCCCTTAGTTTTCGAAGCCCTAAAAGAAGTGCTTCGTACTCAACAATATTATTTGTGCAACTGAAGTCCAATTTGACTGCAAAACATGTTTTGACTTTTGAAGGTGCTACTAGGACTGCAGCTACTCCTGCACCGAAGGTTCCCCAAGAACCATCACAGAACACCGTCCAAGCTTCGGTATCCTTGTTTGTACCTTCTTCGTGAGCCCCTGGCGTCCAGTCAGCAATGAAGTCTGCTAGCGCCTGGGATTGAATTGAAGATATGTGCACGTAATCAATGGTAAATTCATTGAGCTCCGCTGCCCACTTTCCAACCCTTCCAGTAGCTTCTTTGTTCCTCATAATATCCTTCAGAGGCTATGATGAGGGAACAATTATATGGTAAGCTTGGAAATAATGCCGAAGCTTCCTGGAAGCCATTAATACAGCATACAACACATTCTCCAACTCTCTGTAATTTTTCTTTGATAGGCTTAACACTTCAGAGACAAAATATACTGGGACTTGCTTTTTATTTTGTCCTTCAAGCTTCTCTTGTACAAGTGCCGCACTCACTGCAGAGTGCGAAGCTGCCACATACAATAGCAGAGGAGCCCCTGGCGCGGGTGGGGTTAACGTTGTTAGATCTATCAGGTATTGCTTCAGCTCTTCGAAGGCTTTCTACTGAGCTGATCCCCATTGAAAGACTTCGGCTGACTTCAGCACTTCAAAGAATGGTAAATTTCTCTCTGCTGATCTAGATATGAATCGATTCAAAGATGCCATTCTTCTGGTCAGCTGTTGAGCCCCCTTCTTTGTGCTTGGCGGCTCCATCCGAAGGATAGCTTCGATTTTATTTGGATTAGCTTCGATCCCTTTTGTTGAAACTAGACAACCAAGGAATTTTCCCTTTTTACTCCGAAGACACATTTTTATGGATTCAACTTCAGGCCAGCTTGCCTAAAATTAGCAAATGTTTCCTACAGATCAGCAATGTGATTTTCCTGCTTCGTGCTTTTTACTATGATATCATCAACATATGTTAGCACATTTCTGCCTATCTGAGAGTGAAGGACTTTCGCTGTCATTCTACTGAAGCTTCCTCCAGCATTCTTGAGCACCTCAGGCATCCGAAGATAACAATATGTGCCGTTGGGGGTTATGAAGCTGGTTTTTGGCTCATCTTCCTTCTTCATCCAGATTTGATGGTAGCCTGAATAACAATCTAGTAGACTCATGAGCTCTGACGAAGCTGCTGCATCTACTAGAGAATCTATTCTTGGTAATGGGAACTCATCCTTTGGACAAGCTTTGTTGAGATCAGTAAAATCAATGCACATTCTCCATTTACCATTGGCCTTCTTCACCATAACAGTATTGGCTAACCATTCTGAGTATTTTACTTCTCTGATGACTCCAGCACTAAGAAGTCTTTTCACTTCATTCCGAGCACCTTCGGCTTTGTCATCAGACATTTTCTGAAGCCTTTGCTTTCTAGGTCTGAAGGATGGATCGACATTGAGCGAATGTTCAATGACATCCCTGTTGACACCACAGAGATCGTTGGCTGACCATGCGAAGACATCTTTGTTGTTGAACAAAAACTTTGTTAGAGTTTTCTCCTGTTCCTCAGTCAATTGAGATCCCAGCAATACCTTCTGCTCTGCTATATCTTCACATAAGAGCATGGGCTTCGGCTGATCGGCCGAAGCAGCCTTCTCCCTTCTATACTTGTACTGCTCACAAGCTTCGGCTCCATCTATATTATGAATTGATTTTGAATCTGTTGAGTTTTCTTTAGCCTTTCTGGTAGCTTCCTGACTTCCATGAATAGCAATAGGCCCTTGATCTGAAGGTATCTTCATGCATAGATATGCTGGATGAAGAATTGCCTCAAAAGCATTGAGTGTCCCACGACCAATGGTTGCATTGTAGGGGTACTCCATGTCGACAATATCAAACACAACTTGCTCAGTCCTTGTATTGTTGACAAATCCGAAGGTCACTGGCATCGTGATCTTGCTGAGCGCTACAATCTGCCTTCCTCCGAAGCCACAAAGAGGGTGTGTAGCATCATGAATCTTATCCTCTGGCTCTTGCATCTGTCTGAAGGCCTTAACAAATATAATATCCGCTGCACTGCCTGTATCAACTAGGACATTATGGACCAGAAATCCTTTGATAACGCAAGAAATAACCATAGCATCATTATGAGGGTAATCCTTGAGCTGAAGGTCCTCTTGGGAGAAGGTAATTGGGATGTGGGACCATCTCGACTTGATGAAGGGTCCCTGCACCCCGACATGCTGTACCCTTCTCTGTGCCTCCTTCTTCTGCTTCTTGTTGGCTGGCTCTGAGCATGAACCGCCTATCATCGGGAGTACCAGCTTCGTAGCCGAAGCAGCTCCAGCTTGGTTGTTGAACGAAGCCATCAACTCAAAAAGTGGAAGTTAGTTCACCGGAGGTGGGCGCCAATGTTGGGGACTTGTTCTCAAATGCTATGAATTAAGAACAAGACAACATAAAATGTTAAATATTAATGCCCTTCGTCCACAGAAGCATTATCTCCCAAAGGATTTAATGAACTTCGGACGAAGGCCATGAGCAAGATATCACGAAGGTCATACCTTCGTGGTTAGAATTATAAAACAATGTAGGATGAAATATAAAAAATATGAAACATAAGGGAATGATATATCTAAAACACATAAGATCATTCACATATTTTATTATATAAATCTAAATATTAAAACATAATATTTAGACACATTTGTACCTTTGCCTTGACAGAAAGCAATAATTCCAGCGTAATGTGCTAGTGATTACAAGATTGCGTGAACAGTACATGGGTACTGTTCACCTATTTATAGGCACAGGGCGCATCCTGTGTATAATTACATTTATGCCCTTTACAATCAACTAAAATAATGATACAGAATATCATGGGTCTTTGGGTCATTTCATCTTTAAGTCGATTCACCCCTTCGTCTTGAGACATGTCACTGTGCCGAAGCTTCATAGGCGATAGCTTCAGCACTGCTTTTGAGAGGATCTGCCGAAGGTGTTTCTTTCTTTCAGATCTTCGGCTACGAAGCATACCCCCAACAGAGAGATCATCGAATATTGGAAGAACTATTTAGAGAAAACTGTTGAAGAACTTCGCACATTCAAGGAAAGGTGCTTTGAAAAATCCTTGGACTGTGTGAAGAAAATAAAAACTAGCTTCACCAACGTGGGTGCCTATTCTACCGAAGAAAACTTCATATGAGGCGACCCTGAAGGTGTTATTGAATGGATAAGTGGGGAGGCCGAGAGCTTCGAAGAAATCTTAAGTGATCGTGGAGATGTCTGTGCATTTTCCGGTGCGCATGAGATTTCAGCTATCTTGGAGAATGCGGGATGCGATCACATCAAAACCATGGCCTAGGCCGAAGCTACCTTCTCCGCAGATGTCACGAAGGATCCTTCAGTTGAAGCAACCTTGATGGGCGGAAAATTTTATAATGATGTGTGGGTGAATGGTGGCCGAGAAATGGCTCATGAAATTATGAAGAAAAGTGAAAAAGACATCCATGACGCCTGAGCCGAAGCAATGCAAGCTGAAGAAGCTGCTGAGCGTGAAAAATGTATAGGTAATATCTTTTGATGTTTAGCTTCAGAATTTGTTTTTGTGGCTTTGGACTGATTGATTTTTCCACTGCAACTGAATTATCTCCGCCACCGGAACTGTTCGATCCCCTGGCTGATCCAGAAACGAAGGAAGCACTGGAGGTCATTAATATGACGGAATCTATTGTTGACGAAGTTGTCAACAAATTGCTAAATGAAGTTGCGAAGAAGATCCTGAAAGAACACTAGCGCTTATTATAAAAACATTTTTAGATGGTCGATGTAGCTTTGTTGTAACAAGACTGTAATATTTGATGTGTATATCTTTGAATCTAATATGTAAATTATTCGTAATTCACTTCTTTGCGATGCATGAAACTTTATGTACATACCGTTTTTTAGCCTTCAGCGAAAAAACACCTTCCCTTCTTTTCATGCTTCGTAAAGAAAAGGATCCGTGCTTCATGAAAATATCCATGCTTCGTAAAAACATCCATGCTTCGTAGAAACATCCATGCTTCGTGAACAAGGGATCCCTTCTTTTGCAACAGAGCTGATGAAACTGTATTTCTCAGCTTACTTTGTGGCTTAGAACATTTTCATTTTTATAAAACATTCTACAAAGATCGACTTTGTATTCAATTCGTGTCATTGGTGTGATATGATGTATGATGTGATGCTATGTGGGATGATATGATGATATGATGCAAAAAATGATGCTAATGGCGAAGACACACACCCACATGCCCACACTGAAACACACAATCTCTGCGTCCCCTTAGGAACGATCGGAATCTCTTTGCCGTTTATTTTTCGGCTTCACCGCTTATTTTTCGGTGTAAGTTCTACATCCCCTTAGGAACGTCTTTTGAACTTCTTCACCTTCTATTTCGGCGGTATAAGTTCTGCATCCCCTTAGGAACGTCTTTTGAACTTCTTCGCCTTATATTTCGGCGGTATTTGGCTTTGCATTCCCTTTGGAACGACTTTTGAGCAGAAAACTTACACTGCGCTCCCTTAGGAACGACTTTTTGTAGCTTCAGCAAAACTTACACTGCGCTCCCTTAGGAACGACTTTTTGCAGTTTCAGTAATTTTTAGCTCTACATTCCCTTAGAAACGACTTTTGAGCTTCGTAAGTCTGTGAAGAAGATATACTTGATTCTGATAAAAGTGAAACTATTACAAGGAATTAAAACTAGATTTACATTGTTTGTTTCTTATTAAAAAACAAAATGACATAGAACATAAAAGTATTTCAGGGGTAGGATATCGCTCAATAAATGTGCTTTGATTCTGGCACAGTACTGTTGACTGTGCGAGCTTCGGATTCCTCCCTGAACTCCCGTTGCTGTTGAGTGTGCTGGGGCCCTTCTGGCTGCTGGCTTCGGGAATAGGTCGGTTGCAGTGGTGGAGGGGGTGGGAGCTGTGGCCAAGAAGCCTGTGAATGGCTAGCCGAAGCAACAGAAGCTGTAGGATGATTGCCCACGTATTCTGGTATATAGGGAGAGTGGCACGAAGCAGTGTGCAAGACCTGATTCGGCTGATTCTGTCGAGCTTCGGCTTCTGCGATCTCCTTTTGCTTCAAAATGGTGATTTGGCACATTCTTGTGGTATGACCCTTGTCCTCACCACAGAATAAGCAATAAATCTTCCTAGGCTGATCCCCATATCTTCCTCCAAAGCCCCTGGCGCCTCTGCCCCTTGGAGCTGGCGGCTTGAAAGAGCTTTGCTGTTGCCTCGAAGATTGTGAGGTGTACTGTGGCCTCTGAAGCTGGCTTCCTTTGTCGTCATTCTGACTGGAATTGTGGATTGACCTGACATGCCTTGGGTGGATTCTTCCTCCGAAGCCCCTGGTCATCTTCGAGAATCTGTAAGCTTCCTCCCTTCTTTGACAGAAGTCGTTGTTAGCCCAAATGTATTCATCCATCTTCTGAAGCAGCTTCTCCAGAGTTTGTGGGGGCTTCCTAGCGAAGTACTGAGCCATGGGTCCTGGCCGAAGACCCTTAATCATGGCCTCAATGACAATTTCATTGGACACTATGGGCGCTTGTGCCCTCAGTCGCAAAAACCTTCGGACATACGTCTGGAGGTATTCCTCATGGTCTTGCATGCACTGGAACAAGGCCTGAGCTGTGACTGGCTTCGTCTGAAAGCCTTGGAAACTGGTCACCAGCATGTCCTTGAGCTTCTGCCACGACGTAATTGTCCCTGGCCGAAGGGAAGAATACCATGTCTGAGCCACGTTCCGTACTGCCATGACAAAGGACTTAGCCATGACAGCTGCATTGCCTCCGTATGAGGATATTGTTGCCTCATAGCTCATCAGAAATTGTTTTGGGTCTGAGTGCCCATCGTACATGGGTAGCTGAGGTGGTTGTAGGATTGTGGCCATGTGATAGCCTGCAGTTCAGCTACCAAGGGAGAAGCATCATCAAAAGTAAAGGTATCATGATTAAAATCATCATACCATCCATCTTCGTTGAATAAGCCTTCCTGACAAAGCTCCCTGTGTTGGGCCTTCGGTCCTGTTCATCTTGAGCAAGATGACGCACTTCTTCAGTAGCTTCGTCGATCTTCCTTTGAAGATCGGCCAGCCGAGCCATCTTCTCCTTCTTCCTTTCAATTGTTGATGGATGATTTCCATGTCCCTGATCTCTTGGTCCAACTCCTCCTCCTGGAGTGTTGGACTAGTGGCCTTTCTCTTCTGGCTTCGAGCCTCTCGGAGAGAGTCTCCTGGTTTGTGTCCAGTGGCTGCAGTGCAGCAGCCCCTGGCGCAGTTATCTTCTTCGGCGGCATGACGAAGGTCAGTGCTTGCCGAAGGTGGTCGAATGAGTTCACCGGAGGTGGGCGCCAATGTTGGGGACTTGTTCTCAAATGCTATGAGTTAAGAACAAGGCAACATAAAATGTTAAAGGTTAATGTCCTTCGTCCTTCGAAGCATTATTTCCCTTAGGATATAATGATCTTCAGACGAAGGTCATGAAGGACATACCTTCATCATTGCGGTATATGTTAATAAAAGAAGAAGCATATGAAATATAAGAGACTACATGAACAATCATATGACATTATTAATTCATCTTCCTTATATTATTATGGAAAAATAGAAATAATATTAAATCACATTTATACCTTCGGATTGATAGAAGGTGAAAGTACAAACATGACACACCAGCGAGTACAAATCAGCGTGAACAGTACGGGGGTACTGTTCATCTATTTATAGGCACATGGCACAGCCTGTGTAAATTTACATTCATGCCCTTCATATTTAGTATTGACTTATGGGCAACTCGACGGGGACTAGATAGCCTTTTCCCCTTTAAGTCGGTTCCTTTTTCCGCCATTAAGCCGAAGCTCCCTTGCACGTAGCTTCAGAGCAACATCAGCCTTCGTCACGACCATGCTTTTCATATCGTGTATGCTTTTAACCAGAGTCCGAAGGTACCTGCTCATATGTTACACTTGGAAAACATTGTTAAATCACGTTTTTGAGGACCTTCGGAAGACGAAGGCTCCCAACAGATCCTATCCACGATGGAATTCTCTTGAGAGAGGCACGAAGCTAGAAAAGGAAGGCAACCAGTCCAACTCCACAAGATGACGCATTGGACCATGAGATCAGTAATCTCGAAGCCATCCATCAGTAAGTTGGAAAACAAAAAGAGAAGATGCTTTGGCTTTCTGAACTACAAAAGAAGATTGGTGATGCGACTGAAGAGATGCAAAATATTTTGCACAATACTGAGCGTCAAGAGTATCACCAGAATCATAAAGACCTTCGGCATGAAGGCCAAAATCATGAAGACATGTGGTACGAAGCCTTTAATCATGACAATTTTCCGTATGGTGACGCTTCTCCTTTAGCTATAGAGTTGCAGGCAATACCATGGCCACCTACGTACAAACCACCCCAATTGCCTATGTATGACGATCACTCTAATTCGAAGCAATTCCTAATGAGTTATGAAGCAACAATATCATCATATGGAGGCAACAAGCTGTCATGGCCAAGTCCTTCGTCATGGTAGTAAGGAGTGTCGCTCAAACATGGTATTCTTCTCTTCGGGCAGGAACAATAACCTCTTGGTAGAAATTAAAGGACATGTTGATCACAAGCTTTCAAGGATTCCAGACGAAGCCAGTCACTGTCCAGGCCCTTTTCCAATATACACAAGATCATGATGAATACTTGCAAGCCTATGTCCGAAGATTCCTTTGACTTCAGGCTCAAGCACCAACAGTACCAAATGAAATAGTTATTGAGGCCATGATCAAGGGGCTTTGCTCGGACCGGTGGCTCAATACTTTGCTAGAAAACCCCCTCATACCCTAGAAAAGCTTCTCCAGAAGATGAATGAATATACCAGAGCAGACAATGATTTTTGTAAGAGGAAGGAGGAGGCCTAAGATATTCCGAGATGACCAGGGGCTTCGGCGGACGGTTCAACCCAAGGCATATCAGAACCATTCACAATCCAAATTATAACAGACAGAAACAATCATACTCAAGGACAACAAAGTTAACCTCAATCTACAGGAACCCAACAAAATACCTTCAGACCATTGGCCCCAAGAGGTGGGAGAGGAGGAAGGAGTTTTGGAGGAAGATCCAACTTTCAACCAAGGAAAATCTTCTGCCTTTTCTGTGGAGAGGACAAGGGGCATACAACAAGAGCCTATCAAGTCACAATCCAGAAGCAGAAGGAAATCTTCGAAGCTGAAGCATGACATAATCAATCAAAGCAGGTCCTTCACACCGCTTCGTATTATTCCCCATACATTTCAGAATATGTTTGCAACCAACAGCCAAGTTCACAACCCTCGGGCTCAGTTGCTTCGACAAGTCACTCTTTGGCTCGATGGATTTTGCCCCAGCCATTTACACTAGCACCTTTGTCATATGAGCAACAACATCTAGGACAACTTCAGATCCAGCAAAACACACCATAGCGAGACGCAAGCGAATAATCCAAGGCCAGAATAGTGAACAATACTTTACCAGAATCGAAGCACATCTACTGAAGCACCTGAGTGGTTGGATCAGACATCTGAAGCTGATTTGAAAAATCTATTGTAATTTCAGTTTTTCCTCTACATTCCTGTCCCAAGAAACATCAAGAAGGTATATCCTTTGGCACTCTGTAATAAATTTGAGGTTACACCATCGAGTGTAACAAAAGTAAAGGTGTAAAAGCTCCAAAGTCGTTCCTAAGGGGGTGCAGAGCTCAATGAAAATACCTAGTAAAAGTTTAAAAGCTCCAAAGTCATTCCTATGGGGATGCAGAGCTCAATGAAAACACCCAGTAAAGGTGTAAAAGCTCCAAAGTCGTTTCTATGGGGATGCAGAGCTCAATGAAAACACATAGTAAAGGTGTTAAAGCTCTAAAGTCGTTCCTAGGGGGATGTAGAGCTCAATGAAAACACCTAGTAAAGGTGTAAAATCTCTAAAGTCATTCCTAAGAGGATGCAGAGCTCAAATGAAACACCTAGTAAAGATGTCAAGGACTCTAAAGTCGTTCCTAAGAGAATGCAGAGTCATGATACAAAAGCTCTCAAAAATACACCTATTTTCTTTCTTTTTATTATGATCATCTTGTGCACCAAACATCATGCACAATATCATCATTTTATCATCACATCATACATATCATTATTCATAAATACAATAAATACAAAGTGAAAAAGAAGGGGAATTCCCCAGGTACAGGTGAAAAAGGACTCCAAAGCAGTTCCATACAGTTAGAAGGGTGAAGAAGGGGAAATCATTCTTCTTCAGCAACCAGATATTTTAAAGGCATTATTGACTAAATATGACCTTTGGCTGTAAGAGAATTTCTATACGAAGCGTGCAAAGAAGGGAAGGTGTCTTTTCACCTTCGGCTCAAAACGGTACTATACTTATTTCACGCTACATAAGGAAATATTGTGGAATCTTTACTTATATAAAATATACAATTCATACAATTGTTTCTACACACAACAAACATATACTTAAAAATGTTCTACAGAAACTTCTTAGTCTTTGTCCAAAACTTCTTCGGCAGCTTCATTTAGAATTTTATCTATAGCTTCGTCTATTGCCTTATGTACCACCTTGAATTCAGCAAGGATATCTTTTAATTCTGGATTATTTTCAGGATTGTATGGTTCTAGCGGTGGGGAAAGAGGCGCTGTAATTTTTTATTAATTAAATTATTCATGATATATATCGTAGTTATCACGAAGCTAGAATTCACAGGGCAAAAACAAGTGCACCTATAAGTCCTTCCAGTCACAAAGCTTCTTCCGTCTTTTTAGGCTCTTCGGTGGCTCGGTGAACCTATAAAACCAGAATGCAATTTGTTAAAAAATATTACCTAACAAATCAAAGGACAAGGTTTAGCATTCAAAAAGAACCTCTCCCTCACTGTCTCTGATAGCTTCATCTGTCATTTCCCTCCTGCCAGCAAGACATATATCAGAATAAAATTTCCCCCTAGTGCAACAACTTCGGCAGAAGGGTCTTTAATATCAGTAGCCGAAACTGTAACATCTAGTTGAATCACAACTTTCGCATGTCCACAACCAGCTTTTCAAGCTGCGATACCGCCCCCGCTCGTGCACCCATGCAGGCACAAAAATCTCCCCGACCACTAGAACTTTGTCAAAGGCTTCAACTTCACCTTCTATCCATTTGATTGCTCCTTCGGCGTCACCTCGAATGAACTTTTCATTGCTGGAAAAAGCGCCGACGCTAGCGAACATACTCTTCAATTTTCCACAGCACTATGCAGCAACAGAGAAGCATTGCTCCTTTGATTCCTGAAGCTCATCAACATTTTTATTGTCTCTATCGTGTTCAGCTTAAGCTATTTCGTGCTTTACTTTTTCAACTTCAAATTTTCATTTACTTTGTCAAATTTTTCTTTCAATTTCATCATCTCAGATTTGTGAGAATCAACTTGTGTCCTCAATAGAGACTTGAGCTCGACAATGCGTTTTGCACGAGCTTTCTTCTTATCTTCTAGTTTCGAAACATAATCAAAGTACAATGGAAATATCATAGGCGATCTTCCACAGAAAGATGACCGGAGCATCGCTAGACTTAGTACTCATCAAAATCCTCGTCAAAGTCTTCCTCATCACCTTCTAATAAAAAATAAGCAAGGAGTGAGCTCACTTATGGTGGGGGCTCAGCAAATGGGAGGAATATGCAAAGTTAACAAGGTAAGGCTAAGTTTTAGTGTGGTTAGCATTTTAGTTGGTAAACATTTTATTACCAACATCTGATTACTAAGTATAAGTGTAAACCATCCCAAAATTAATTATGAACATAAATAATTATATCAAAAGCACTCAAGTGAAAACACTTAAACAAATCACTTTATCCCCAAAAAATCACATTTAATATACATCTTAGAGTTTAATTATCATGTGAGGGTCCAAGTCGCTCTTAACCGCAAGCACGACTGATATATCAGTTTTACACTCTGCACAGGTGGTACAACTTTATCCATAAGCCATGTATCCCCTCTAGCCTAGATTGATCGGACCCTTAAACACTTCCGAGGTGAATGTATAGAGATCCACTATGAGACTTTCACAAAACACACTTAGTATGAAACAACCCGCTAAGATTTCTAAGTCGGTGTGGAGGCCCTCTAGGTGAGGTAGCTTAGCCAAGACTAAGTCCCCATGTTAACGTGAGCTGCAACCATCAACCGCTCCCCCTCTTGCCCATATTTTAGATAAGGTTGCTAGGCATTAAGCAAATTAAGCTAATTACAACCATGATAGCACTCGTGGTTGCACTGTTTTCATGGGTGATCACTCCATGTTCCGATTAACACCATATGATATTGTTTAATCATCGAATTAACAACAATAATACAAATTTAATCTTTGGAACATTAATATCTTAAAAAGGAGTGCCATCATAGAGTTAAAGTTGAGCAATAGCGCAATTATTAAGCATAGTATTAAGCCCAGGTTAAACAAGGAATTATGTTGGTATTTATAAGTAATGCTATTTAGGAAAACCCATCAAATCATGCACATATCCTAAAGTAAACTTTATTATATGTATTGTTTGGGATCAAACAAAAAATGTAGAGGGAGAAATCCACTTGCCTTGCTCAAAGGTATTCTGCGGATGTTCCTCAAACAAATTTGGATCAAACAAATTTGCCACATAATCAACTTATAATATAGTCAATGTTGGTACCTCAAGATTGGGGTACCCATTACTGTTGGGTCAAGGCAGACCCTCTAGGACTATCCTTAGTCACCATGTTGATGGTGGTCCGTCTTAGCCTAGTGGCTGGGTCTGCCCAGTAAGGCCACTAGCCTCGAGTGAAAGCCAGCACCTATAATCAGCGCTCTGGAACCCCAGTAGAGGGGGTTCGGGTTCGACACATGTCTTGAATATGAGGGCTCTCGACACCTGTGCCCAGGGGTCAGACCCTTGGGAATGGCCCGACCCTCATGGTGGGCCACTCGGACCTCTAGCCTATGGGGATCCGGTACTTGTTGGGGACTTGTTCTCAAATGCTAGGAGTTAAGAACAAGGCAACATAAAAAATGTTAATCGCTAAAGTCCTTCGTCCTTCGAAGCATTATTTCCCTTAGGATATAATGATTTTCGGATGAAGGTGATGAAGAGCGTGCCTTCATAAATTTATTATACAGTGACGAAGGATAAAATGTAGAGAATATAAAAGATAACATAAATAATTATATATTACTATCAGACATAGACATAAACATCTTTGAATTACAAATGTACCTTCAACTGGAAGGAGATGATAGTACAAGCGTGACGCAAAAAGCGAATGCCAAGTCAGCGTGAACAGTACGGGAGTACTGTTCACCTATTTATAGGCGCGGGACACAACCCATACAAAATTACATTCATGCCCTTTACAGTTGATAATAACTCTATAGTAATCTGTCGAGGTCTAAATAGCCTTTTCATCTTTAAGTCGGTTTCACTTTCTGCTGTCACGCCGAAGCTTTCCTGCTCACACCTTCGGCGCTGTACCAACCTTCGTATTATTCTGGTCTACTGTGATGCCGACTTGAGTCCGAAGATACCTGTTCACACATTATACTCCAGAAATACTGTTAAATCCTATTTTTGAGGACCTTCGGATGCCGAAGGTCCCCAACAGTAGCCCCTCGCAATATTAATTTGTTTAAAATAATAAATTTAGATTGCGACATGGACGAAGGCTTTACGCCGAAGGTCCGAAAAAACACCTTCCCTTTGCTAGAATAGCAACATTCACTGACAAGCGGGGTCTTTCAATTTTCAACGCACTTGGCGTATAAATACGGTCATACCTCAAACTCATTTGACACGCTCTCTGGCCAACTGCTCCCGCTCACTCAATTTTTAGCTCTTGTGCACTAAGATTTGTTAAGCCTTTAATTTTGAAGCTTCGGCTTTGAAAATAGTTTTTAGTGTCTCCGAAGATGTCTGAGGATAAGAAGACTGCTGCTGAGATGAAGCTGAGCCTGGACGAAGAGAAAAACTTGGGGTTTCTTATAGCGATGTCAAAGACCAATACAGAAAAAATCACCAAGGAGATTCTGGAAGGTTTGTCTGAAGATACTGGTGACAGTGACAGCTATGATGTGGACAGTGGTGGTGAAGACTCCGAAGATCGTCCCTGGCGACCAAGCCATTCAGTTTATGGTAAATCAACTATCAAAGAGAATCATCTTGTCAACATGAGAGGAAGGTATTTCCGGGATTTATCCATTGTGAGGGCCGACGAAGGGGAAAAAACGTGCCCACACCCTGAAGAGAATGAAGTCGTAGTGTACCGAAGCTTTTTGAAAGCTGGACTGCGATTTCCCTTGAGCAGCTTCGTCGTGGAGGTGTTGAAAATCTTCGAAGTCTATCTTCACCAACTTACCCCCGAAGCAATCATAAGGCTGAATATCTTCGTGTGGGCCGTGAGAAGCCAAGGTCTGAAGCCTGATGCAAAAAGCTTCTGCAATATACACGAATTATCATACGAAACAAAACCTTGGGGTAAGGAACAGTATCACAATAATTTTGGCTGCTATAGTTTCGTTTCTCGGTCCGGGTCAAGCTGCCCCGTGCCAACCTTTCGGAAGAGATGGCCCGGCGACTGGATGACAGAATGGTTTTATGTGAAGAATGATCTGACAATACGAGAAGATATCAAAGGTATAATTATGCGCCCTATCTGGCAAAGCTTCGGCCTTCGGAGGCCGAAGGTTGAAATGAATGAAGCTGCCGAAGAATGCCAGAGGGCCTTCGGCGCAGTCTGCTCTTTCATTGGAACGAGAGACTTAGTACAAGAGCATATTGCCTTCAGGGTATGGCCGCTCGCGGAGAAATGGGAAATGCCACAAGAAACCGTAAAAGAGGCCGACGAAGGTGGACTTATCAGGTTGAAGTACACTTTTAAATTTGGAGATAAATTCGTTGAGCCAGATGATGACTGGTTAAAAAGTATTGAAAATTTAAGTGATGAACTGCTTGGGGCTTATTCGAAGGCCGAAGACACTGCAATGTCAGCAGCCTTCGGAGGCCGAAAAAAGAAGAGGCTGAATCGGGTATTTGATGCAATCGGGTTTGTCTACCCTGACTATTGCTATCCCATTCGAAGGCAGAAAAGAAAAAACACAACCTCTGCAAAAGAAGAAGCTGCAACTGCTCCTAGCGAGCCAGAACCGAAAAGAAAGAAGATAAAGGTCCTTACACATCGGCCGCGCTATATTGAACCAGCTTCGGTGCCTGAGTTTACCGGAGAAACTTCTTCGGCCACCGAAGCTGAAAAACCAGCCGAGCCAACCTTGCTGCCAGAAGTCGCAGAAACGGCCGAAGTGCCAACAAAGATAGAATTGGAACAATCAAAGATTTTGTTATCAGAAACGAAAGAGAAGGCCGAAGCGCCGTCCACAGAAAAAATGGAAGAGGTAAAAGAAGCAACTGAGGGATCCAAAACATCAGAAGTTTTGAGTCCTGCAGCAAACATTGAGAGAGTAAAAAATCAAAAAGTGCCAGCAGTGACTCCGAAAAGAAAGAGAATGGCTAATGTGCTAGATGTACTGGAAACGATCAAATCTTCAAGCACACCTCCGAAGAGGGCTGCTGTCATTCCTGAAACAACAACTGAAATTTCTGATTCTAAAGCTCCAGGGCAAGAGACTGAAGCCGAAGCTGGGCCCTCAGAGCCTGCAAAGATAAAATCCTTGGAAAGTGAGGCAGAAAAAATAACAAAGCCAACTTTTGTTGAAGAAACCGGTGTCATTGCCCCCGAAGCATCCCCCAAAGTTCGTGATTATATTGTTCGTCATGCTTCGGGGAAAAAACTATCAGAAAAAGAAGAGCAAGAGGCCCAGCACTACGCCCAAAAACTGAAATATCCAAAGGGGGCGTTAATATTCAATGGCAGTGGAGAAGAAGACTTCTTGTATTGTCTCCCCGACAACAAGGAAATTTCTGTCTGTCGGGAGATGAGCAGGAGCTTCGGATTCCCAACTTTAGAAGATGGGCTCTCGGTGCTGTCGAAGAACGATCTGGCCGACAGCCTAGCTTACAATAGCTTAAAGGTGCGACAAATGAAATCCTTGTATTTTTTGTTGAGTCCAAAATTTTTCGTTTGTTTAAACCTATTGACGCAGACATATTTCTCTTTGCAGGGCCTGATACTTAGCAATGCCCTCAGGGCACAGAAAGATGCTGAAGACGAAGGGTGTTCTATAGCCCTGAGCAACCTTCGTTCCGAAGTTATTGAACTGAGGAACGAAGGTCTCGAAAAAGATAAAATGTTGCACTCATTGATAAATAAAATAAAGGAGGACGAAGCTGCTTTCAAAGGTCAAGCTGAAGCTCAGAAGCGGGAAATTGAAGATCTTCGGAAACAACTGGCCAGAGCCAAGGAAGAACGCATACTTGAAGAAACAAAGCGAGAACTCAGCGACCAATGGGCCGATCACCTAGAAATAACTGTTGAAGAGCTTCGTTCGTCCAGAAAGAGATGCTATAACAAATCTATAGAGTGTGTTAAGAAGTTAAAAGCTAGCTTCGCCAGGGTTGGCGCCTTCTCAAGCGAAGAAAACTTTACGAGAGGCAATCCCGAAGGTCCCATCGAATGGATCGACCACGAAGCTGAGGCCTTCGAAGAAATTTTAAATAGCCGAGGAGATATATGTGCCTTCTCTGGTGCCAGAGGGATTGCCACCATCTTAGAGAAGAAGGGCTACGAACATGTAAAAATTTTAGCACAGTCCGAGGCTGCTTTGTCCTTTGAAGGTGCAAGAGATCCTTCGGCCGAAGCTAGTATAATTGGTGGAAAGTTTTTTACCGATATCTGGGATAATGGTGGCCGAGAAATGGCCGGAGAAATTATTCGAAGAAGTGAAAAGGGCATTCACGATGCTAGAGAAGTAGCTGAGGCTGCTGAAAAGAGCGCAGAGGCCGAAGGTCATTTAGGTATTAACTAATAGTTTTTATTGTGTTGTAATCTTTAGGCTTTAAGATTTGTTTGCGATTTGTAATAGCAATGTAGCCGTATCCTGTCTTACTTCAGATCCTGCTAAAACGTCTTCGGGCCCTCAGCCGAAAGGAGACGACGAAATTAAAAAGATGGCTGAAGATATTATGGACGAAGTCGTCAATCGGCTCCTGAACGAGGCTGCAGAAGTCATTTTGAGAGAAGATTAAGTATTTTTGTGAAAACTTCTGAAATGTAATATACTGTAACATTTTGTAACCCCAAATGTAATATACCTATTTTTGTTAGTCAATTCTTTACGATGCATGAAACTTTACACGTACCGCTTTTGAGTCTTTGACGAAAAAACACCTTCCCTTCTTTTCATGCTTCGTGAAGAAAAATTTATCTTTGTCACAACAATATCCAATGTTCTGATGAATAATATCCAGGCTTCGTGAAGATTTTTCCCGAAGCTACAATTCCGAAGATCAATAATGTATCTTTTTGTGACTATGATTTCTCCCTTTTTTCAAAGCGTTCTTCTGTAGATTGATAATGTGTCCACCTCTTGTGCCATGTGCAAAATGATGTATGATGCTTATGCTATGCGAAATGATGCGATGATGTTATGTTATGTGAGATGATGTTTATTCCGAAGATACATACGCATCCCTGCAATAAAACACAATCTTTTATAAGCCTCCCTTAGGAGCTTCTTCGCCTTTTACTTCAGCGGAATCAGCGTTTATTTTTCGCTGTAAGCCTCCCTTAGGAGCTTCTTCGCCTTTTACTTTCAGCGGTATTCACGTTGACTTTTCGCGCTTCGCCTTTTACTTAGGCGGTATCAGCGTTGACTTTTCGCTGTATGCTCTGCATTCCCTTTGGAATGACTTTGGAGCAGAAAACTTACACTGCGCTCCCTTTGGAACGACTTTTTTGTGACTTCGGCAAACTTACTCTGCGTTCCTTAGAACGACTTTTTGTTGCTTCGAAGAATTTTCGATAGTTCGAAGGTCCTCTTTGTTATCACAAGTCTTTAAACTTTAATCAATATAAGCCTGTGAAGAAAATATATTTTCCTTGTAGGAATCAACGAAACTAATTACATGAAACCTAAACAATGTCCTTTATTGCAGAAAATAAAACTGAATGAAAAAGATTGCTATTAAGGTAGGATATTTGTCAATAGATGTGCTTTGACTCTGGCACAGTGCTATTGACTGTACGAGCTTCGGACTATTCTCTGAAGTCCCTCTGGTGTGGAGCATACTGGCTCCCTTCTGGCTGCTGGCCTTGTTGCAACGGAGGTGGAGGCGGAGGCTGTTGCCAAGAAGCTTGAGGCTGACTCGCCGAAGCAACAGAAACTGCAGGATGATTGCCCACATATTCTGGAATGTAGGGCGAATGATACGAAGCTGTATGCATGACCTGCTTCGGCTGAGCTTGTTGTGCTGCTGCTTTAGCTATTTCCTTTTGCTTCTGAATAGTAACATGGCACATCCTGGTAGTATGGCCTTTGTTCTCACCGCAGAATAAGCAAAAGATTCTTCTCGGTTGATCGCCAAATCTTCCTCCAAAGCCCCTGGCGCCTCTGCCTCTTGGAGCTGGTGGTCTGAAGGAGCTTTGCTGTTGCCCCGAAGCCTGTGAGGAACATTGTGGCCTTTGCTGTTGGCTTCCTCTATCATCATTTTGTGTAGAGTTATGAATTGATCTCACGTGCCTCGGGTAGAACCTCCCTCCGAAGCCCCTGGTCATTTCAGAAAACCTGAAAGCCTCCTCCCTTCTTTGGCGAAAATCATTATCGGCCCGAATGTACTCGTCCATCTTCTGGAGCAGCTTCTCCAAAGTTTGAGGAGGCTTCCGAGCGAAGTACTGAGCTGACGGTCCTGGCCGAAGCCCCTTGATCATGGCCTCAATGACAATTTCATTGGGCACCGTTGGTGCCTGTGCCCTCAAACGCAAGAACCTTCGGACATACGCTTGAAGGTATTCTTCGTGATCTTGGGTGCACTGGAACAGAGCCTGAGCAGTGACCGGCTTCGTCTGAAATCCTTGGAAGCTAGTTAACAACAAATCCTTCAGCTTCTGCCATGAAGTGATCGTTCCTGGTCGAAGGGAGGAATACCAGGTTTGAGCCACACTCCTGACAGCCATAACGAAAGATTTGGCCATGACTGAAGCATTGCCACCATACGAAGATACTGTTGCTTCGTAGCTCATCAAAAACTGCTTCGGGTCTGAGTGGCCATCGAATACGGGAAGCTGGGGCGGCTTGTAGGACGGAGGCCAAGGTGTAGCCTGCAGCTCAGCGGACAGAGGAGAAGCATCATCAAAAACAAAATTCCCATGATGGAAATTGTCATACCAGTCATCTTCGTTGGGGAAACCCTCCTGATGAAGATCTTGGTGTTGAGGCCTTCGGTGCTGCTCATCCTGGGCAAGATGACGAACTTCTTCAGAGGATTCGTCTATCTGCCTCTGCAGTTCAGCTAGCCTGGCCATCTTTTCTTTCTTCCTCTGTACTTGTTGATGAAGCATCTCCATATCTCTGATTTCTTGATCTATCTCGTCCTCTGGTGGTGTCGGGCTGATAGCCTTCCTTTTCTGGCTTCGGGCCTCCCGCAGGGAGACTGTCTCCTGATTGTGGTCCAGTGGTTGCAGAGCTGCAGCCCCAGTCGCTGAAGCCTTCTTCGGCGCCATAACGAAGGTTTATGATCGCCGAAGGTGTTCAAAAAACTCAGAGTGGAAGTGAGTTCACCGGAGGTGGGCGCCAATGTTGGGGACTTGTTCTCAAATGCTAGGAGTTAAGAACAAGGCAACATAAAAAATGTTAATCGCTAAAGTCCTTCGTCCTTCGAAGCATTATTTCCCTTAGGATATAATGATTTTCGGACGAAGGTGATGAAGAGCGTGCCTTCATAAATTTATTATACAGTGACGAAGGATAAAATGTAGAGAATATAAAAGATAACATAAATAATTATATATTACTATCAGACATAGACATAAACATCTTTGAATTACAAATGTACCTTCAACTGGAAGGAGATGATAGTACAAGCGTGACGCAAAAAGCGAATGCCAAGTCAGCGTGAACAGTACGGGAGTACTGTTCACCTATTTATAGGCGCGGGACACAACCCATACAAAATTACATTCATGCCCTTTACAGTTGATAATAACTCTATAGTAATCTGTCGAGGTCTAAATAGCCTTTTCATCTTTAAGTCGGTTTCACTTTCTGCTGTCACGCCGAAGCTTTCCTGCTCACACCTTCGGCGCTGTACCAACCTTCGTATTATTCTGGTCTACTGTGATGCCGACTTGAGTCCGAAGATACCTGTTCACACATTATACTCCAGAAATACTGTTAAATCCTGTTTTTGAGGACCTTCGGATGCCGAAGGTCCCCAACAGTACTGCCACGTGTTGGTCAACACCGGAGGAGATGTAACGTCCCCCAAGCACCATCCAGAGCCCTAGCCAAGGGTGGTCTGGACCTATCATGAGGAAGGGCAGTCCCAATCACTACTCCCCACACAAGGCGAGGCCTGGTGCTGCCACGTGTTTTATGACGCGTGACGTAAGCCATCAGGGCAGGCCTAACGTCTGCCTCTAAGTGTGAAGCACATATGCATTAACTGTGGACGAGACATATACATGCCCAACCCAGTGGCAGGCAGTGCGTCCACGGCCCGCACAGTAACTCGCACGTTACTGAGGCAAGACCATTGACTCTCTGTGTCGCTTGGGCTGCTGTCATTATGACTCCCACTATAACCTGCACATTACCGAGGTAAAGGGAAATAGTCGAAGAAGACAGGACAACATCGCTTGAGCACCCCTACATGAGGTAGCGCATCAACCTACGCCACAACCTACTTCTGCGCACTGCTCCGATTAGACGAGGCAAGGACATGACAAGACAGAAGATCTATACGAAGACCAGGAGAAGATATTCGTTGTCCACGAACTGCCACTCCACTTACTCCATATATAGCAATAGATTATTTGTCCCACATGTCGGGGCTTGGTCACCATGTACGTGCCTTGCTTGGGTTTTAAAAGGGAGGGCACACACACGATAGAACTCGGTCTCGTAGAGGGCCAACTAAGGCTTCTCTAACGAACACTGACAAACACAGAGACTCCCAGGCAATACAACTCATAGTGGATGTAGGGTATTACGCTCTAGCAACCCGAACCACTCTAACCCTTGTGTTCCCTCGTGCCCTCCTTCTAGCGCCAAATCCTATGCCATTGGCTTGTTCTTAGTCCAACATTTGGTGAGCTAGGTAGGGGCTTAGGCTTAGATTTCTTGCCTGTTTTCTATGCTCGGCATGATGGTACAGATCGTCGAGCACCACGACTTGTCCTCCGGGGACTTCCCGATGGGGGGAAGAGGCGACATCTTCCGCGCCATGGGGCACTTACTGGAACACTCCTGGTGTTACGATAACTAAAACCTTGACATGTCATCATCTGTACTTGCATTAACTGCTTGATACACCTATAATGCATTCACTAGGTCAAAACTTTTCAATGAATGTGGTGTTATGTATTAGAGTATAGGGCTCATATTAAGAACTTTGCTTAAGACATGGGAAGAGAAGTCATCTCTTGATCAAGTAATAAGTTTCCTTGGAATTTAAAGAATTAAAGGTAAGACTTAGGACCTAGAGCAACTTTGCTTTCAAAGGTGGGTTAAGTGGAAGAATTAATTGATGAACTGGATTAACCTTAAAAACCTTAAGTGAGATTTGAAAACCTTGCTTGTAAAAGTGAATAACTTTCTTATTTGGAGATTCCCAAGTTGTGTGGAAGAATTTGGAGTTAAGTACAAAAATTCATTTTTGGGTTCATTTTGGAATTTCTGAAAATAATATAAACTAGTCAACTTTGAACCCTTGTAACTTATGATCTAGAACCATTTTGAAGATGGTCATTATAACAAAGTTATAGAGCTACATGAGGAGTATAAGTTTGGTTGAGTCACCTAGCTCTAAAGTTGTTTAGAACTTAAAGAAAAACTAGTCCAAAGTAGAGCTAATAGAGTTTCTGGATTTCAGACTTGGTAGAATTGAGAGTCTGAATTTCAGCAATTGGAGCAAACGTTGGGCTATTGTAGTTTGGAATCTAAGAGGTTTTGGTTAATGACCGCTATAGCAAACTTGTAGAATAAGTATAGGAGAACAACTGTTATTTAGTGTCACAACTCTGGAACTATATCAACTAGGAGAAAAAGGTGATCCAAAGTGAGGCTGTCAGACTTTTGAGTTTTCAGATAGGGAACAATGAACTGAAACTGAGATTCAGTATATCTAGCTATTTTTGGAGCTCAATTGTGCCTAATCCATGAGGTTTTGGGCTGTAGAGTATATATAGGAATTAAAGACCATATGATGGTGAACAAATTCTCTTATTTGAGTTTGGCTTGATCTCACCCAAAAAGTAGAGTAAATTGTACTCAAAGTGGACTGTCAGGTTGTACTGTCTGAATTTGGGTTCAGTAGCTGAAAGCTGAAAGGCAGTGTTTGGTGCCAAGTTTGAAGCACTTTTCTGATTAATCCATTTGCTTTTGGACAAAAATTTCCATAGCAACGTTGGATACCACAGTATAGTAAACAAGTTTTCTAGAGTGAGATAGACTTGATTCTACATAAACTTAGGCAAAAAGTATATCCAAACTTCGGTTATCAGACTTAAAATGTGACTCTAGTTAAATGTTGCTGAGAGAATTTGTGTGTTTTTACCCACCTTAGGAGCCTTGTGGTATTTAATCCAAGGAGATTTGGGTTAAGAGTTATACATCAAGGTGAAAGGACAGGTATGGGTGAACAAGTTCATGCAAAGAATTGGTCTGGTTACTGTGTGAAATTTGGAGATAATAGTGTTACAAAACTCCCTGTCAGACTGGGCGCAGAGCTGTTTCAGACACCCGAAAGTGGACATTTCAGTATTTTGCCCAACTTTGGGGTACCACAACTTGTGTTATGTGTCTTGCCCATCTTGGGGTGCTATACCAAAGTGGAAGAGCTAATGAGCTATATCCAGGGAATAACTTTGGTTGAGAAAGGTTGGTATGTTGCTATGGAAAACTGTGAGATATCAGGAATTGAACAGAGAAGAGAGCAAAAGGAGCAGCAGTGCTGATGAATTGTATTCAGTGTTCGATTGATAAACTAAAGAAGAATCTTCCTACCTTGCTGAACTCCACTTATGTTTTTAAGTTGACATATGGATAAGTGTTGGTGGGGGTGAAGTGGATAACTCAGGTGCTGAAGGCCTCTCACTACTAGAAAAAATATAGGAGTGGGACTGTTTTGGGGATAGTGGAGAGAGTAATTTAGTTAACTGAACCTTGGATTAGATTCAGGGTGAAGAAAAGATCTCCTCTCCCTGCTGGTCTCCTTGTGTGTTTGGGTGGAGATAAGGTCGAAGTGCATAGCCAAGGATCTAGTGACCTCAACTCTATTGAGAAATATCAAAGCTTTGGTTTGGTTTGGGAGCTGTGGGCAGGGGATATTTCTGGGTTTGTTTGCGATCTACAGTAGAGGACAAAGGAGATACTTGTGTGTGTTGTTGAGGTGTGTGTAAGGAAAATGGACCCTAGGCCATTTGGCTCAATAGGTTTTGGTGTTTGACGATCAACATAACCTGTGGACTAATGTGAATACTAGTGTTTGTGTTTGTAGTTCACAGGATGCTAAAGTTACTTGGACCAAGGCATTGAGCAAAGAAACAACTCAAAAGAAGACATTATGAAGATCAATTGAAGTCCAAGAAATAAAGGAAGTGTTGCCTGCGGACTGTCTGGTCTGGAGCACCGGACTATCCGGTGGCACACCCTGTCACACCCGGATTTAAGGGGTAAAGCCGGGTGCGTCTCATATGTGCGCCAAAGAAGAACAACACATGTAATGACCAAGTGTATAAAGATAAATGTCACAAATATTATTACATAGTGGAAGTATCTTAAAAAATAAATGATAACAATAAAGCGAACTAATATTATTCCTTGGCGCCATTAAGCTAACTGGGAGATGCCACCTAGACTTGCTCGTACTCCTCGTGGTAGTCCTCCTCCTAGGCTACCTGCTCTTCACTTGTGGGGGGTTTATATATCGCAAGGGTGAGCTCACAAAAGATCATAGCTCAATAAGTTGTGGGGAATAATGTGCATGAACTCTCCAAAGGTGGGAGCCCATGCGAAGTGTAAGGCTAATCAAAATAATGGTTAAAGCTGAGCACTGCTTTTAATAAGTTGGTCAAATTTTATTAGCAGTTATTAAATGTAAGTGTATACCTGCCCAAAGTAATAGTAGATCAAAATTAATAATAAAACCACAATGCGATGCAAATGACAAATTGAATTTACTTCCATAAATTAATCATGTGAGTGTCCCAGCCGCTCATGACCGTGAGCAGGGCTGATATACCAGTTTTACACTCTGCAGAGGTTACGCATGTTTACCCACAAGCCATGCTACCCATTTGCCAAGGGGTCTAAAAGTTCCATTCATCTCTACAGAGGAGACAAGGCAGGGTAGCACTACGAGGCATTTCCAAAGTTCCACTAGTTTGAGAAAACCGCTACAGATTCAGGAAGAAGGAAGCATAGGAATCTCCCGTTCGGAAATCTAAATAGACAGTCCGACCCAAGAACATCCCTATACTCTGCAGCGATGCCTCCCCGCTTGCCCCTTTCAGGTAAGGTAGTCTCTTGGCCAAGGGTGTCCCATTCCACCTTTATGTTAGCACTGTTTTTCCGGGTGGGTCTCCATGTTCCAGTTAACACAGTAATCTTATCATGAACAATAAATAACCAACAGTAATATAAAGAATGATCATGTTTCAAATTTATCTCAACACCCAAAACCACATATAGCAATAGCAGGACTACCCAAAAGTTCAGTGGTGATCAAGCCATAAGGTAAAGCAAATTAGGGTGACCTATTTGGTCCCATCAAAATTAAGCCTAAACATGCCAAAGTGATTATAGAGAACATTATTGGGTAAATAAAAGTGGTCAAGGGCACAACTTGCCTTCAATGAGCTCCTGCTCAGAATTCTCCACCTGCTGAGTACTAGGGTCCTCGGTCGCTTGCTCGTCTACTCGCAACAATACAAACAAACATGGTACAAGAGCAATTAACATCACAACAAACATCAGAACAGGACACATGATAATATTTTACACATCGTAATGAGATTGTAGGTTCGAGAATCACTAAATTTGGAGTTACGGTTAAAGAGTTAAGATTTTCCGAAGATATAGTTGTTAGACATAGAACAAATTAAGTGCATTATTTTAATCTATGTTTCATAACAAAACAAAGTTACCAGGTGATAAACAATATTGTGATGAATTTATTGCAACTTGAATGGTTCAAAAAGGAGTTAAAATGAATTAGTTTTGAATTAAACAAGATTCTAGCATTATTTATGTATTAGAAATCATTTTAGAATTAGTTTTATCAATAAACAGAGAACAACAGACTGTGGATATAATAACAGGAAAGTCCAGCGGTCATTTTATAAGAAACCAGGGCCCTGTTGTAATTACTTTACACTGATTGTGGACGGCGGGTTTATTCCTTAAAAACAAAGGGGTTCTTTTGCTTATTTCCCTGGCCGAAGCGGTATCTATGAATCCTGGTCGTTTGATATGCATTGAAGGTCCCAGATTAAATTCGCCTATGATCTGAACCGGCGCACCCAGACACTGTTGGATCATAGAGACACTTCTTGAGTTGGGATACATGGAACACATCATGGACATTAGATAGATGATCTGGTAGCTCAAGCTGGTAGGCCATCTCCCCAACTCGATTAAGGATTTTGAAGGGTCCAATAAAGCGAGGGGATAGCTTGCCTTTAACTTTAAATCTCCTCATACCATGAATTGGTGACACCTTTAGGTTTACGTGATCACCCTCTTCGATTTCGAATGGTCTTCTTCAGTTATCAGCATAGCTCTTCTGTCGAGTTTGTGCTATCCTCAAGTTTTCCCTGATCATCCGAACCTGTTCTTCTGTCTCTTGAATAATTTTAAGCCCAAAGACCTGTCTTTCACCAGTCTAATCCCAATACAGAGGGGTTCTGCACTTTCTGCCATATAAAGCTTCAAATGGAGACATCTTTAGACTGACTTGATAACTGTTATTGTAAGCGAACTCTGCATATGGTAGACTCTTGTCCCAAATGCCACCATGCATAAGAGCACAAGCTCTCAACATATCTTCAAGTACTTGGTTGGTTTTCTCGGTCTGGCCATCAGTTTGGGGATGATAGACCGAGCTGAAATTCAACTTTGTGTCTAGGCTCTCATGTAACTTCTACTAGAACTAAGATGTGAGCTGGGATCCCCGGTTAGACACGATCTTCTTAGGTACTCCATGTAGATAAACTATTCGTGCCATATACAACTCAGCTAGCTTGGCCCCCATGTAATTAGTTCTCACAGGAATGAAGTGAGCTACTTTGGTTAGTCTGTCCACGATTACCCAATGGAGACATACCCAACAGAAGTGCGGGGTAGACCAACGATGAAGTCCATACCAATTTTTTCCCACTTCCACTCAGGTATCTTCAGTGGGTGGAGTAATCCAGCTGGCCTCCGGTGTTCCGCCTTTACCCTTTGGCAAACATCACATACTGCCACATGTGAGGCTACATCTCTTTTTAGCCCATACCACCAATACTTTTGCTTCAGATCTTGATACATCTTGGTGCTACAAGGATGAATAGAGTAATTAGAGTCATGAGCTTCCTTCAGAATGGTTTCACGGAGGCTATCAATCTCAAGAACACATATCCTGTTCTTGAACCATATTGTGCCTTGCTCATCCTCCATGAAGTCTGTACCTCTACCTTTTGCCATCAGATCTTTGATTTCTTGAATTTTAGCATCACCTATCCCACCCTTGCGTATCTCTTGCTCCAAGGTAGGTTCCACTTCTATGGTGATTCCTTCAGTATGTGCAACTACCCCCAAGTTGAGCCTTTCAAATTCTTCAACTAACTCATCAGGTAACTGGGTGACTATAGCTGCTTGAACATCTTCCTTCCGACTCAAGGCATCCGCAACCAGATTGGCCTTGCCCGGATGATAGTGGATCTCCAAGTCATAATCTTTGATGAGCTCCAACCAACGACATTGCCTAAGGTTTGAGATCTTTTTGAGTGAAGATATACTTTAAGCTCTTATGATTAGTATAGACTTGGCACTTGGTCCCCATTATATAATGCCTCCAAATCTTGAGAGCATGCACTACGACATCCATTTCTAAGTCATGAGTGGGGTAGTTCAACTCATGTTTCCGCAACTGGCGAGACGCGTAGGTAATGACATGTCCTTCTTGCATAAGAACACATCCCAAGCCCCAGCGACACGCATCACAATATATATCAAATCCCTTCTGTAGATCTGGCATAATCAATACTGAGGGTGACATCAATCTAAACTTTAGTTGATTGAAACTTCTTGGCATTCATGAGTCCACTTAAACCATTTTCCCTTCTCCAATAGTGAGGTCATAGGTGTAACACCCCTGGTGTTACTGCCACTAAAATTTCAGCATAACATCATAAGCATTGGCATATCATGTGTTTGTCACACCTAGAGTGCATTCACTAGGCAAAAAAAATTTCAAACAAGTTGTATTGATGTAACATTTTATGGGTGAAACCCTAGGATACAGTACTTAACCCTAAACTAGGCCCAGAAGAATAAACAAAGCTTAACTAAGAGAAAACTTCAAAACTTAGTTGAAATGATCATAAAATATCACCATGGATGGACTTAAGTAGCATCCAAACCCTAGAAGCACCAAAAACCCTAAATAGACCCCTGGAAAACCCTGGAATGAAACCCTAGGGGGTTATCTGTAAAAGTGTGCACATTTTGGACCTAAGTGCAAAAACCATGAAATTAGGATACCTTAACTCATGTGATTCACATGTATGTGGATTTGCAAAGTAAACCTTGAGATTTGGACTTATTTGCAAAAAGCCCCACTTAAACTCTATTAAGTCTGAATTTTAGTGAATTAGGGTCAACTTTGAAGCCCTATATCTTCCAAATTATGAAGGTTTTCCCATAGGTCAACACATCAAGTTTGTAGAGCTATAAAAAGAGGACAACTTTGCTATAGGGATTATGCCTTGGTGCCATGAAATGTTTTGAGATAATTAGACCCAAAGATGGGCTGTCAGACTGCCTTAAGTCTGAATTCAGACTGACAGTGTGATTGAGCAATCTTTGAGCTGGGATTCGAGCATGATTTAGTAAGAATTTGGGAGTCATTGCTATAGCAAGATTGAAGCTGGATAGTAGAACAACAACTTTCTTAAAGATGGATTAGTAAGTTGCTACAGGGAAAATTGAGATCCAGGCCTTGCAAGTTGGGCTGTCAGGCGCACTGAATAGGAATTCCATGGTACAATAAACAGATAGGATCAGGTTCAGATCCTGAAAGGTAAATGTGCCCTTGGGCCATTTCTAAGTATTTTGGTGATTAAGTGTCCAACACAAGTGCCTAAGTGTTAAATTGTGCCAAGAACTCAAGAAGTGCAAATCAAGATTAAAGGTATGTTTCTAGACTTAGTACATTGTTTTGAAGACTAATGTATTGTGTCTAAGTGCTAGAAACAGGAGAAACAATTTTGGAGAAGTTGGCTGTGTACAGCCAAAAGGCTGCTCGGTCTGCGTGCAACGAACTGTCCGGTGGTGCACCGGACAGTGTCCGGTGGTGCACCGGACAAAGCCGATCTCGGGACTTCGTCGGCGGTGTACGGCTATAAATCACCGGACTGTCCGGTGGTGCACCGGACTGTCCGGTTGTGATACCCAATTTTCAGAAAAGAAGTTAAATGTATTTTTTCCTTTTCTTTCGTGATCTGTGTAGTTGGGGTTGGAGTTTTTTAGGAAGCATTCACCAATAAAACAGTAGAATACTTGTTGGATTTGTGCATTGGGATCGGGAGCAGACGTGAGAGCGAGTTTGGGCCATGGATCTCGATCCGGCGGTGGGGAGCCCATTAGTTTCCCCCCCTAAACCCTAGCCGCCCCCTCCCTCTCACTCCCCCACCCCTTTGGCCGCCCCTCCCCTCTCTCTTCCACTCTTGCAGCCGCCCCAATCCCTCTCCTTCTTCCCCAAGTGATTGCAGCGCCACCCTTCAACCCTAGCCCCCCCCACCTCTTCCTCTCCAAGGTGGAGCCTCCCCGCTTGGTGTCCGTCGTGTGGGTGCGAGTCTTCCATGGGAGTTTGGAGGGAGGAAGAAGGAAGAAAAGAAGGAGGGAAGGAGGAACCCAAGGTGATTTTCATGATCATTTTGTTGTATTTGTGCTGCAATCTAATTGGTTACATGTTTACCTATGCGATTTGGTAGATGTGCTGTCCAGAATTTTAGTGGGTGGACAAACAGCAGTAGTTCTAGTGATTTCTGGGAATTTTTCGTGGGCAATTAGTAGGGATCAGTGGGAGAATCATGTAGAGCTTTGTCATACCTTTCCAACGAGTACTTATGCGCTCGATTTGGAGTTATAATTTAGGAGATATCGTTGTTTGAATCCGGTTATGTTGCTGTCCAAAAAAACAGATTTTTTAGGTGGGTGAATAGCAGTAGTATTAGCAGTTTCTGTGAATTTTTCGTGGGTAATTAGTGTTAACCAGTATGATAATCATGTAGGGCTTTGTCTTATCTTTTCAATAAGTACTTATGTGCTTGATTTGGAATTATATTTTAAAAGATATCGCTGTTTGAATCCGGGTATGTCGCTGTCCAAAAGACAAAAAAACAGATTACAGGGTTCATCTTGTGGACTGTTTTGGGCTAATTAGATGTTGGAATTTAATTATAAATTGTATACAAAACTTGTGGGTAATTTCATGTAGATGCCTCTGGAGTTTTTGTTTGTTACCACTGCTGTCATAATTTTAAAGTTATGAAATTATTAAGCAGCGCCGCTGCAGTTTGGTGGGTGTGGGGAGAGATGTAACCCGCGGCGGGGTTTGAGTTTGTGCGTAGGTGCGGCGTCGTTTATGAGCCTGATTATGTGAAATTGGTGCACTAAGTTGTGTGTCAAAAACAGGTGGTGGACTTCCGGATCGTACTTAGGGATTTGCCCGAACTTCCGGTAAAGGCAAGTAAATACAGTGGTGGTTGCTACCGTTTGGGTTGCATCCTATTCCCTGACATTGAGTATGCATAAGTTTTAATTATGTTAATCATTGAATTCTATGATGAAGTTTATTTGTTTGGAAGTATTAATTCTCAATTGTCTAATATTGTGGATGATCATAATTTGGTAATGATATATGTGGTTGATTCCCATCTTGGATGAAGTTGAAGTATTTTTTTGAATCACGTTATATGAAGTGTTGTAGGCATGACATGCTCATCGCATCATCCATCTTGCATTTTGAAGTTATGTCGTGATCTTATGGTCTGACCGTACCGGTACATTTTTAGCATCGTACGTTGCCCGAGGAGGGGTACGATGCGGCTTCATATCCTTAGAGGTATGAAGGCAGAAGTCATCCTTGCATTTGCAGACATTTGCACTCATGAGGTATATATGAAGTGTGACATTACTATGTTACTATTGTGGTTTCTACCTGCGAGGTGTGGTGACTAGGTGTGTTATACGTTGTATACGTGCTGCACCTTCGTAATAAGAAGGTTGTGGAATCAAGTGGTGGTAAAACAATGTTCTTAGGTGGTTAAACAGTTTGATATTATTTTACTTGCTGAGATGTGTCATCTCACTCTTGCATTACTCAATGCAGGTACTTGATACATGTTGGGAATGAGGGGAGTAGCAGCACGTCCAGTTTCACTCTCACAATAACGCTGCCCAGGCGCAGCCATGATTTAATTAGAAACTTATTGTCAAAGGAAGTTTGTTTTTTAACTAGTCGTGCGCACTAGTTAATTCACTTCATGTCGTATGTTTAACTTCTCTTTGCTAGCCGATTAATAATACTTAGTATGTTTTTGTCATGATATATGTTTATACACTGTTGCCCCCTCATTTATGCAATTTTGCAAGGGGGATGCTGCCGAAATTTTATATATAGATGTCAGAAGTGTTGTTTAGTAGCATTCCGGGGTGTTGGTGGACCCCGGGGTGTTACACCGGTGAGCCAACAGTCGGCCAGGCCAACGGTCGGCCGCGTAATCCGCGCGCGACGCGTGGCAGAGCCAACGGTCAGAAGGGGGCACCGGACTGTCCAGTGCGCCAACGGCTCTGAATCTCCAACGGTCGGCTTCGCCAAAGAAGGAAAGAAATCCGCACCGGACAATGTCCGGTGGTGCACCGGACTGTCCGGTGCGCCAGGCGACAGAAGGCAAAAATTGCCTTCCTGGAATGCTCTCAACGACTCCTAGCTGCCTTGGGGCTATAAAAGGGACCCCTAGGCGCATGGAGGAATACACCAAGCATTCTCTAAGCATTCCTAAGCACCAAGACTTCAATTCCGCGCATTCGATTCTTTGTGATAGCAACTAGAGCTCCATTTGAGTAGAACACTCTTTGAGTTGTGTTGAGAGCTCGTGTTGCGACTTATGTGCGTATTGTCGCTCTGATTTTGTGTCTTGCGTGCGTTGCTCATCCCTCCCTTATTCCGTGCTTCTTTGTGAACACCTTTGTAAGGGCGAGAGGCTCCAAGCTGTGGAGATTCCTCGCAAGCGGGATATAGTAAAGTGAAAGCAAAACACCGTGGTATTCAAGTGGGTCTTTGGACCGCTTGAAAGGGGTTGAGTGCAACCCTCGTCCGTTGGGACGCCACAACGTGGAGTAGGCAAGTGTTGGACTTGGCCGAACCACGGGATAAACCACTGTGCCATCTCTGTGTTGATATTCTTGTGGTTATCGTGTTGTGCAAGAACTCCTTTCTAGCCACTTGGCTTTATTGTGCTAACTCTTAACCAAGTTTTGTGGATTAAGTTTCAAGTTTTTACAGGATCACCTATTCACCCCCCTCTAGGTGCTCTCAATTGGTATCAGAGCCATTCTCTTCAAGAAAGGGACTAATCGCCCGAAGAGATGGATCCCAAGGGCAAGGGGATGGTGGTCAACGATAAGGAGAAGGAGTCCTTCGTCAATGATCCAAAGGATGACAAGCCTACTGACTCAGGCTCGGGCCACAAAAGAAAAGACGGGAGGAAGAAGAAGACAAGGCGCATCAAGGAGATAGTCTACTACGACAGCGACGAATCTTCCTCTTCCCAAAAGGACGACGACAACGACTACGAGAAAAAGAAGACGGTTAATTCAAACTTTTCCTTTGATTATTCTCGTATTCCGCAAAGTTCCAATGCTCATTTGCTTTCCATTCCCCTCGGTAAACCCCCCCACTTTGATGGAGAGGACTACAGATTTTGGAGTCACAAAATGCGTAGCCACTTGTTCTCTCTCCATCCAAGTATATGGGAGATAATAGAAAATGGAATGCACTTTGATAGTACGGATAGTCCCATGTTCATTAATGAGCAAATTCACAAAAATGCACAAGCTACTACTGTTTTTCTAGCTTCATTGTGCAGGGATGAATACCATAAGGTGAGCGGCTTGGATAACGCCAAGCAGATTTGGGACACCCTCAAAATCTCACATGAAGGGAACGACGTCACCATGCTCACCAAGATGGAGTTGGTGGAGGCCGAACTTGGGAGATTCGCAATGATCAGGGGCGAGGAGCCAACCCAAACGTACAACCGGCTCAAGACCCTTGTCAACAAAATAAGGAGCTATGGAAGCACGCGATGGACGGACCACGACGTCGTCCGCCTAATGCTAAGGTCTTTTACTGTCCTTGATCCACATCTTGTGAACAATATTCGTGAGAATCCTAGGTACACCAAGATGACGCCCGAGGAGATACTTGGAAAGTTCGTAAGCGGGCGGATGATGATCAAGGATGCTAGATACGTTGATGATGCGTTGAATGGCCCAATCCAAGAGCCTCAAACCATTGCTCTCAAAGCAACGAGGAGCAAGGAAGTGCTACCTAGCAAGGTGGCACAAGTTGAGGCGGCGGGACTCAATGAGGAAGAGATGGCCCTCATCATTAAGCGGTTCAAGACGGCGCTAAGGGGTCGCAAGGAGCATCCCAACAAGAACAAGACGAAGGGGAAACACTCATGCTTCAAATGTGGTAAGATTGGTCATTTTATCGCTAATTGTCCCGATAATGATAGTGACCAGGAACAAGAGAAGAAGAGGGAAAAGAAGAAGGCTTACAAGAAGGCTAAGGGCGAGGCACACCTTGGAAAGGAGTGGGACTCGGATTGTTCGTCGTCCGACTCCGACAACGAAGGACTCGCCGCCATCGCCTTCAACAAGTCGGCCCTCTTCCCCAACGAGCATCACACAGCCTCATGGCAAGGGAAAAGAAGGTAAGCACTCATAACACTAGTACTTACGCTTCCTCAAGTGATGAAGAATCTAGCGATGATGAAATAGACTATTCATGTTTATTCAAGGGCCTAGATAGAACTAAGGTTGATAAGATTAATGAATTAATTGATGCATTGAATGATAAGAATAGTTTATTAGAAAAGCAAGAGGATCTTTTGTATGAAGAACATGATAAGTATGTAGAAGCACAAAAATCCCTTGCTTTAGAAATTAAGAGGAATGAAATGCTTTCTTGTGAATTGTCTACATGCCATGACTCTATTTCTAGCTTAAAGAGCATAAATGATGATTTGAATGCTAAGTTAGAAATAGCTAATAAATCAACATCTTGTGTAGAACATGTTGCAATTTGCAATAGGTGTAAAGATTTTAATGTTGATGCTTGTAGTGAACATCTAGTTTCAATTTCTAATTTGAATGATGAAGTGGCTAGTATTAATGCCCAACTTAAGACTAGCAAGAGTGAATTTGACAAACTAAAATTTGCAAGGGATGCCTACACGATTGGTAGACACCCCTCAATTAAGGATGGTCTTGGCTTCAAGAGGGAAGTCAAGAACTTAACAAGCCATAAGGCTTCCATCTCCGCCAAGGAGAAAGGGAAGGCCCCTATGGCTAGTAGTGCTCAAAAGAACCATGCTTTCATGTATCATGATAGGAGACATTCTAGGAATGTTTATAGAAGTTATGATACTTTTGATTCTCATGCCATGATTGCTTCTAGTTCTTCTATTATGCATGATAGAAATTTGGCTAGGAAAAATGTTGTTCATCATATGCCTAGAAGAAATATTGTTCATGCTCCTAGGAAAGTAATGAATGAACCTTCTACAATTTATTATGCTTGCAATGCTTCCTTTGCTATTTGTAGAAAGGACAAGAAGGTAATTGCTAGGAAATTAGGAGCCAAATGTAAGGGAGACAAGACTCGCATTTGGGTCCCTAAGACTATTGTAACTAACCTTGTAGGACCCAACATGAGTTGGGTACCTAAGACCCAAGCCTAAATTTGCCTTGCAGGTTTATGCATCCGGGGGCTCAAGCTGGATTATCGACAGCGGATGCACAAACCACATGACGGGGGAAAAGAGGATGTTCTCTTCCCACGTCAAGAACAAGGATCCCCAAGATTCAATCATATTCGGTGATGGGAACCAAGGCAAGGTGAAAGGGTTAGGAAAAATTGCTATTTCATCCGAGCACTCTATTTCTAATGTGTTCTTAGTTGAGTTGCTTGGATATAACTTGTTGTCTGTGAGTCAACTTTGTAATATGGGATATAACTGTTTATTCACAAATGTAGATGTGTCTGTCTTTAGAAGAAGTGATGGTTCATTAGCTTTTAAGGGTATACTAGATGACAAACTTTATTTAGTTGATTTTGCAAAAGAGGAGGCCGGTCTAGATGCATGCTTAATTGCTAAGACTAGCATGGGCTGGATGTGGCATCGCCGTTTAGCACATGTGGGGATGAAGAACCTTCACAAGCTTCTAAAGGGAGAACACATGATAGGTCTAAATAATGTAACTTTCGAAAAAGATAGACCTTGTGCAGCTTGTCAAGCAGGTAAATAGGTGGGAAGCTCTCATCATGCCAAAAATGTGATGACAACATCAAGACCCCTGGAGTTACTTCATATGGACCTCTTCGGACCCGTCGCCTATCTAAGCATAGGAGGAAGTAAGTATGGTCTTGTTATAGTTGATGATTTTTCCCGCTTCACTTGGGTATTCTTTTTGCAGGATAAATCTGAAACCCAAGGGACCCTCAAGCGCTTCCTAAGGAGAGCTCAAAATGAGTTTGAGCTCAAGGTGAAGAAGATAAGGAGCGACAACGGGTCCGAGTTCAAGAACCTTCAAGTGGAGGAGTACCTTGAGGAGGAAGGGATCAAGCACGAGTTCTCCGCTCCCTACACACCACAGCAAAACGGTGTGGTAGAGAGGAAGAACAGGACGCTCATTGACATGGCAAGGACGATGCTTGGAGAGTTCAAGACCCCCAAGCGATTTTGGTCGGAAGCCGTGAACACGGCTTGCCACTCCATCAACCGGGTCTACCTTCATCGCCTCCTCAAGAAGACTTCATATGAGCTTCTAACCTGTAACAAACCCAATGTATCTTACTTTCGTGTATTTGGGAGTAAATGCTACATTCTAGTGAAGAAAGGTAGAAATTCTAAGTTTGCTCCCAAAGCTATAGAAGGGTTTTTGCTAGGTTATGACTCAAATACAAAGGCGTATAGGGTCTTCAACAAATCATTGGGTTTGGTTGAAGTCTCTAGCGACGTTGTGTTTGATGAGACTAATGGCTCTCCAAGAGACCAAGTTGTTGATCTTGATGATGTAGATGAAGAAGACGTTCCAACGACCGCAATACGCACCATGGCGATTGGAGATGTGCGGCCACAGGAACAAAAGGAGCAAGATCAACCTTCTTCCTCAACAATGGTGCATCCCCCAACTCAAGATGATGAACAGGTTCATCAAGAGAAGGCGTGTGATCAAGGGGGAGCACAAGTTGATCAAGTTATGGAGGAAGAAGCATCACAGGCCCCTCCAACCCAAGTTTGAGCGACGATTCAAAGGAATCATCCCGTCGACCAAATTTTGGGTGATATTAGTAAGGGAGTAACTACTCGCTCTAGACTAGTTAATTTTTGTGAGCATTACTCTTTTGTCTCTTCTATTGAGCCTTTCAGGGTAGAAGAGGCCTTGCTAGATCCAGACTGGGTATTGGCCATGCAGGAGGAGCTCAACAACTTCAAAATAAATGAAGTTTGGACACTGGTGCCTCGTCCCAAGCAAAACGTTGTGGGAACCAAGTGGGTGTTCCGCAACAAACAGGACGAGCACGGGGTGGTGACGAGAAACAAGGCTCGACTTGTGGCAAAAGGTTATGCCCAGGTCGCAGGTTTGGACTTTGAGGAGACATTTGCTCCTGTGGCTAGGCTAGAGTCCATTCATATTTTGCTAGCATATGCCGCTCAGCATTCTTTTAGGTTGTTCCAAATGGATGTGAAGAGCGCTTTCCTCAACGGGCCAATCAAGGAGGAGGTGTACGTGGAGCAACCCCCTGGCTTCGAGGATGAACGGTACCCCGACCACGTATGTAAGTTCTCTAAGGCGCTCTATGGACTTAAGCAAGCCCCAAGAGCATGGTATGAATGCCTTAGAGACTTTTTAATTGCTAATGCTTTCAAGGTTGGGAAAGCCGATCCGACTTTATTCACTAAGACTTGTGATGGTGATTTATTTGTGTGCCAAATTTATGTCGATGACATAATATTTGGTTCTACTAACCAAAAGTCTTGTGAAGAGTTCAGCAGGGTGATGACACAAAAGTTTGAGATGTCGATGATGGGCGAGTTAAGCTATTTCCTTGGGTTCCAAGTGAAGCAACTCAAGGATGGGACCTTCATCTCCCAAACGAAGTACACACAAGACTTGATCAAGCGGTTTGGGATGAAGGACGCCAAGCCCGCAAAGACTCCAATGGGAACCGACGGACACGTCGACCTCAACAAAGGAGGTAAGTCCGTTGATCAAAAAGCATACCGGTCCATGATAGGTTCGTTGCTTTATTTATGTGCTAGTAGACCGGATATTATGCTTAGTGTATGCATGTGTGCTAGATTTCAATCGGATCCAAGGGAGTGTCACTTAGTGGCCGTAAAGCAAATTCTTAGATATTTAGTCGCTACGCCTTGCTTCGGGATCTGGTATCCAAAGGGGTCTACCTTTGACTTAATTGGATATTCAGACTCTGATTATGCTGGATGTAAGGTTGATAGGAAAAGTACATCGGGGACGTGCCAATTCTTAGGAAGGTCCCTGGTGTCGTGGAGTTCTAAGAAACAAACTTCCGTTGCCCTATCCACCGCTGAGGCCGAGTATGTTGCCGCAGGACAGTGTTGCGCGCAACTACTTTGGATGAGGCAAACCCTCAGGGACTTTGGCTACAATCTGAGCAAAGTCCCACTCCTATGTGATAATGAGAGTGCTATCCGCATGGCGGATAATCCTGTTGAACACAGCCGCACAAAGCACATAGACATCCGACATCACTTTTTGAGAGACCACCAGCAAAAGGGAGATATCGAAGTGTTTTATGTTAGCACCGAGAACCAGCTAGCCGATATCTTTACCAAGCGTCTAGATGAGTCGACCTTTTGCAGGCTACGTAGTGAGCTAAATATCTTAGATTCGCGGAACTTGGATTGATTTATAGCATACATGTGTTTTATGCCTTGATCATGTTCCTTAATGCATTTTGTTGTTTATTTATGGTGCTCAAGTTGTACAAGCACTCCCCGGACCTCACAAGTCCATTTGCAAGTGATGCACATATTTAGGGGGAGATGTGCTACAACTTGACCCTTTGAGGCTAACTGTGTGCTTGAGTTTGCTTAATTTAGTCTCAAAGGAGGTTTGAAAGGGAAAAGGTGGACTTGGACCATGCAAGACTTCCACTGCACTCCGATGAAAGAGTAACTGATTCCAAGTTCATCTTTGTACTCCTATTGCCTTTTTACTCTTAGTTGAAGATTTTGGTGAGGCAATGGGGTTAAAGGGCCAAGATTGATCCCGTTTTGGTGCTTGATGCCAAAGGGGGAGAAAATAAGGCCAAAGCAACAAATGGATCAGCTACCACTTGAGAATTTTGAAAATAATAGAATAGAGCTTTTTGCCTGTCAAAAATCTCTTATTGTCTCTTTTGTCAAAGGTTGGCCTCTTGTGGGGAGAATGGTTGATTATGGGAAAAAGGGGGAGTTTTTGAAATCTTTGATCAATTTCTCTTGGAATACCTTTCTCTATGTCTCAACAAGTGTGTTTGACTTAGAGATAGGAAATTGAGTATGATTTGCAAAAACAAACCAAGTGGTGGCAAAGAATGATCCAAATATGCCAAATTTGAATCAAAACAAATTGGGTTTTCATTTGCATTGATGTTGCACTTCTTTTAGTTGCTTTTTATCGTGTTGGCATAAATCACCAAAAAGGGGGAGATTGAAAGGGAAATGTGCCCTTGGGCCATTTCTAAGTATTTTGGTGATTAAGTGTCCAACACAAGTGCCTAAGTGTTAAATTGTGCCAAGAACTCAAGAAGTGCAAATCAAGATTAAAGGTATGTTTCTAGACTTAGTACATTGTTTTGAAGACTAATGTATTGTGTCTAAGTGCTAGAAACAGGAGAAACAATTTTGGAGAAGATGGCTGTGTACAACCAAAAGGCTGCTCGGTCTGGGTGCACCGGACTGTCCGGTGGTGCACCGGACAGTGTCCGGTGCGCCAGGCTGGCTCTGGTGAAAAGGCCGCTCTCGGGACTTCGTCGGCGGTGTACGGCTATAAATCACCGGACTGTCCGGTGGTGCACCGGACTGTCCGGTGGTGCACCGGACTGTCCGGTGAGCCAACAGTCGGCCGGGCCAACGGTCGGCCGCGTAATCCGCGCGCGACGCGTGGCAGAGCCAACGGTCAGAAGGGGGCACCGGACTGTCCGGTGTGCACCGGACAGTGTCCGGTGCGCCAACGGCTCTGAATCACCAACGGTCGGCTTCGCCAAAGAAGGAAAGAAATCCGCACCGGACTGTCCGGTGCGCCATGCGACAGAAGGCAAAAATTGCCTTCCTGGAATGCTCTCAACGGCTCCTAGCTGCCTTGGGGCTATAAAAGGGACCCCTAGGCGCATGGAGGAATACACCAAGCATTCTCTAAGCATTCCTAAGCACCAAGAATTCAATTACGCGCATTCGATTCTTTGTGATAGCAACTAGAGCTCCATTTGAGTAGAGCACTCTTTGAGTTGTGTTGAGAGCTCGTGTTGCGACTTGTGTGCGTATTGTCGCTCTAATTTTGTGTCTTGCGTGCATTGCTCATCCCTCCCTTATTCCGTGCTTCTTTGTGAACACCTTTGTAAGGGCGAGAGGCTCCAAGCTGTGGAGATTCCTCGCAAGCGAGATATAGTAAAGTGAAAGCAAAACACCATGGTATTCAAGTGGGTCATTGGACCGCTTGAAAGGGGTTGAGTGCAACCCTCGTCCGTTGGGACGCCACAACGTGGAGTAGGCAAGTGTTGGACTTGGCCGAACCACGGGATAAACCACTGTGCCATCTCTATGTTGATATTCTTGTGGTTATCGTGTTGTGCAAGAACTCCTTTCTAGCCACTTGGCTTTATTGTGCTAACTCTTAACCAAGTTTTGTGGATTAAGTTTCAAGTTTTTAAAGGATCACCTATTCACCCCCCTCTAGGTGCTCTCAGATCCCCTCGCCGCTGGCGAGCCGTGCGTTCGGATTCGCGCTCGTCGTGGTGATTCGCTCTCGGATCAGTTGGATAGCACCAGGGGTAAGTAAATATCACGCCGTGGATACACTCCGGCCATCATTTTACTCCGGCCACCGTACCCGAGCAGATCACGGCTTCTTCGGATGGGTTCACCGGAGATAGCCACTTCGCGGCCTTGCGCCACGTGCCTTGGCACGTTAACCTCACCGCCGTGACTCACGTTAGCCCATCCTGTGGTCGCGGGGGAGCTTGCCACGGTAATTGCCACCGATCGCGCGCGCCAGTGACCCCCTCTTTCTCCGTCCGCCGCGTGTCTCCCTCAAATTCACTGGCCACCGCTAAAGCCTGCTATAAATTGCGCATACCCACGACTCCATTAAGTAGTCAAGCCCCTCATCCAGCAACTCGTGCCTCGAATCATCCACTAGAGCTTCCCAATTTGGGATTTCCCCCAAATCAACCAAGAACACCGTGCGGTGTGACCTCGCCGTGGCTTAAGTGTTTCAGTTCCGTTCATGCCCCCTGTCCTCTTGTTTCAGCACCCTTACTTGCTCCTGATACTCGCTGACCCATTCAATTTAGCTAGGCGGTCCTAGATCACTGGGAACGCATTTGAATGTCCGTCGTGCCCGCTGTCACCGTGGATAGAGCGTTTTCGAGCTCCGAAAGTGAAATTAGTTGAGGGGAAACACTTGTTAGGGCTTGAATTAGGTCTGCGCCGAAGTAGAGCACCGATCATTGCGTGAATCGGCCGGTGTAGGCTCACCGGAGCTCGGCCCAGCGCCGTTCGCCGTCGTGGACTGCAAGCTGTAAAGAGATAGAAGTCCAAGGGCTTATTCACAAATGTCAGTGACTCAGTTAAATAGTGCGCAAGATTCTTCTTTAGATATTCAAACCCCTGAGGGCTTCGGTGTAAAACCGCCTTGCGGGCGCGGGCGCGCGTGGGTTTTTCCCTTCTGTAGGCCGGTTGGGCTGAATTCAGCCCAACACTATTCATTGTTTTTCCTTTTCTTTTTCTACCAGGGTTAAAGAATTTCTAGAAAATTGTAGAAAAATGCTAAAAAAATCAGACCAATTTTGCTAGACTTCTAATTTTCTATAGTATTTAATAAAAATAATTTCATGATTTTTAGTTCCAATAGAGAATTATGGGACATTTAAAACAGCCAAAAAACCATACTTCTGGAATTTTAGAAAATAATTTATAATCCCAAAATTCACCAAACTTTTTAAACAAGCTTTAAGTAATATTTAGAAGCCTTGGGTAAAGTTTGGCATGATTTGGACTATGTTTGGTACTTAGAACCCTAAACCCTAACCCCTGCCCTATGAACTTCACTATAGACTCCGAAAACCCTAGTTTCTCGAAGATCCGTGAAGGAAAGTTATATTCAAAACATTAGATAATATACTTTTATTATCTTTGCATTTTCATGAGCATTCATGACTATATATGGTTATATCTAGAAAACGAGGAGGAAATAGAAGTTGAAGAAGCGAGGACTTCACCACCACCACCACCACCTGAAGAACCTCAGGCAGGAAACTATTTTTACTTTGATATCTGTGGAGCAGAGCCTGATTCACCTATCACACAAGGCAAGCCCCAGTGCATTTGCCACCTCCTTGCTATTTTAAAATCTTTCTCACTTACTTGATGCATTAGGTGATAGGAGTTGTGTGCTAAACCAGTTGCTGCATTTCCTTCCTTGGATTTGATTACTTCTCCTTAATCCCCTGTTTTACAAAAAGGTTTTTCTTATGCTTAGCATTGCTCTAGAAAAACAAAATGTTTTATTTTGACAAAAGATGATGCTTCAAAGTGGGTGGGATGTTTTCAAAAACAAAACTTGATGGTGGATCCATCATGGCCATGATGGGTTCAGCATCGGAAAAGATGTACCTCTGCCATGTACCAAACTTTGTGTTTGAAATGATAAAGCTGAGACCGGGCGGGTGACTTGCACGAGAAGAGAGTCTCGGTGTAGTGTCTCCGTCTGAGTCGATTAAGGACCTTGTCGATGTAGGCTTGCTGATCGAGACCCTTTAACTGGTCACATGCCTCATCATGGGTAAGCTTTGCCTCGGGCAGACTAATACCAGAATAAAATAACACGCAATGGGAGTGGAGAGATGGCGAGAGTAGCGTGTTCCCTCCGTGGCAAGAGGCTGGACGGTGGTGTATCTGTGCTCTCGGTTGGCGTGAACCTGATCTGGTCTTAAGAACCCCGGTGGCGAGTTGACATATGCAAGGGTTAAGTGCTACATATGTCGTGTGATTGGAGATCCTCAGCTGAGTATAATTGATTCAGATCGCCGTAACTTCGCGGACATGAAGACTTGGTCACTGCCCTACACGTAGCATTCCAGTGAATAAGAAGGGTTGTTAAGAAATTGGCTAGTATAGGCAAGTGATTGAACTAGGGTAGAAAGAACTCTAGATACAGGTAACTTTACTTAACCTGAGAAGTAAAACTGGATTTTAAGGATCCACTATTAGTAAGCATTTATGCAAACAAAGTCTTTGATTATTGATAAGCCATACCTTGACTCCTAAAGGCCAGCATATCCTTGAGAGTCTTTTATTTTGATGGGTAAGACTTGGGAAAGTACATTTTGTACTCAGGGCTTTGTCCCATGTCGTTTTAGGTGAAGAAGCAGCAAACTTTTGTTGCTTCTGTTCCAAGGTGGTACCAAAAAAAGAAAATCAAGACTGAAGCTGCGGGAGGAAAGGTCCTCCGTTAAGAAAAACTTTTACTTTTTATCGGGAGGGTTTTTTTCCTCCCAGGTTATGTAATAATAATACTCAGCACTCTTATATTTGTTCTAGTCTGTAATAAATACTACTCTTCCTTACTTTTAAATAAAGTAAGTTATTGTAACTGCTTCCGCATTTTCGTACCTCCGATGTATTGTAATGTCTGCGTGAAGGGTGAAACGCTCTTGGGAAAGGTAAGGAATACATATACCGAACTTGTCAAGTGATCAGGGGCACCTGCAGGGTTGTCTGAGGTCTGTTGGACAAGGACAACTGTAGGTGGGCCTAATGACTTGGGAGGTTCCGTTACAGATGGTATCGGAGCGAAGCCCATCTCTGCAGATATTATGAGACATTTTCAAAAAGAATTTTCCAACTTACCTAGAAAATTTCTTTCCTTCTTATCTAACTACCTTCTGAAGAACTTATTTTAAAGACCAGATAGTAGAGTGCAATGTATAGAAGGTTGTGAATCAACTAAGGTTGATTCTGTAATTATGCATGCATCATACTAAAAACTATGCTAATAAGATTTCCCCCCTCATGGAGATATGCCGCCGCGCACAAGGAAAACCGCGCGCAAGTCTACCGGACCAATTGGCGTACCTCGCCATCAACTAGCTCCAAGGCATGAGGACAATAGTAGTGGTAGCAATGATCCTATCGGAGATCTGGAAGCTCAAGTAGAACAGCTTTGAACGGAGCTCCATCACGGGAACGAGGTATGGGTCGAGGATGGTCAGCGAATAAACGAGTTAAGAACTGACATCTGACACTTGCAAGACCAACTTGTTGAACGAGATTTAGCGCTCGATTGGGCTGTTAACTCACGTTCACTTGCTTGGGCCAAAGAAGCCAAAGCTCGATCCCGCGTGGAGGAGCTTAGCACAATCGTGGACAACTTGCAAGTGTATTGTAATACACTACATGAGGAGGTTCATGTATTGTATTCGCAACTGCACCCTAACGTGCCTGTGGATCCTACCGGAATGGGAGCCGGACCTTCTGGAGCAGTGGGTGAATCCCTTGGTGGTGAACTAGACCTTTTCAGGCCCCCTCCTTCAATGAATCTGGTGGATGAATGGTCTCCTACACCCGACAGTGAAGCTACCAAAAGTGATAAGAAGCTAGAGTAGTGTAGTATAGAAATAGTGATAATGTGTAATAGGTAATGTAATACTATTGTAAATTCGAATCTGTATCATTACCCTTTCAAGTAATGTAAAATGGATGGTTTGCTTTGGCATATTATATTTTCCAAATGTTCTTTGCCTCAGATGCCGTCCAGGACTCATGGACAGGATGGTGCGAGAACCTCCCATGGGAGGGAAGCTACTCCTAACCCGCCACCAGTACCCCCCAACCTTGGCTGAGGCTATCGCTGCCTTAGTCAATGCAACAGCCGATAACACCCGCTTTCTGCGGGAAATGGCGGGACAACAAATGCAACAGCAAGCGCGGGCGAGCGTATCCGCAAGGACCCCGTGAAACTTCATATTTGGACTTCTCGGAGACACGTCCCCCATTATTTGTCAAGGCTGAAGATCCTCTTGAAGCAGATGAGTGGATCCGGGTTATCGAACAAAAGTTTGGGCTTCTCCGATGCACGGAGACTCAAAAGCCCTTATTTGCGGCATAGCAGTTGCGAGGCCTTGCCAGCACTTGGTGAGGAAATTATGTGGCTATCCAGCCTGCTGGTCATCAAATTACCTGGGACAAATTCAAACTGGCTTTCTGGGAGCACTATATTCCTGAAGGGGTGCTCCATATGAAACATGAAGAATTTATGAAGCTCAAACAAGGTGGAGATACTGTTACTCAGTATCTCAACAAATTCAACCACTTGTCCCAGTATGCTATTGATCAAGTCAACACTGATCTAAAGAAGAGAAATTGCTTCATGAGAGGTCTTAATGACCGGCTGCAGCGAAAAATGGCCACCTGCCTCGACCTCACTTACAGCAGGGCTTTCAGCACGGCGCTGGCAGTCAAAGCCAAATATGCAGGCCTAGGAAAAACGAAGGGCTATGGAGGCGACAGGCCCAACCAGGGGCCTGAGAAGAGACAAAGGTTGGTGATCCGACCTTTTAATCAGAACCGTTCTTCACCACGCCCACCCTCCCACACTTTCAAACAACCTGTCTTTATCCGTCCTGCCACTGCCCCCACCTCAACAAATCAGCCGAGTGCCCCTAGTACTCATTTCCCTGCCCTCCCAAGCTCTTCAACAGGCTGCTTTAATTATGGAAAGTCTGTACATTTTATTAAGGACTGTCCATATCCGAAGCAGAACAGATCAAATAATCAGCAGAGTTCTGGGAGTTCCGCTCAAGGCAAGGGAAATGCGACGAATAATACCGCGGGCAAAAATATGAAGAAAACTGGGCGGATTTATTATATGTAAGTGGCCACGACACCGGAAGGAGAACCGGTTATGATGGGTATGTTTCTCATGGCCAAACACCCTACAATTATTCTTTTTGATTCTGGCGCTTCACATACATTCATAAGCAAGAAGTTTGTGGAGCAACATTGCATTCCATACAATGAATCAAGGGAAGGGTTTATAATTCAAACGCCTGGGGGTCAAATATTCACTAAGGAAGTGGCTTTCCATGTGCCCGTAACATTGGCTGAACGAGACTTTCCTACCAACATGATTGTTCTAAAAGGTCAAGATATAGATGTAATTCTGGGCATGAATTGGTTAGCCCAACATAAAGCTATCATCAACACTGATCTGAGAACCATCAGGTTGAGTTATGGCCAAGAAGAGGTTCTCTTGTCTATCCCTGTAGCTATTCCAGCTAAACCAATTGGCAGAGTATATGAAGCCATCATACCGGAGATCCAAGATATCCCGGTAGTATGTGAATTCTCGGACGTCTTTCCGGAAGATCTGTCTGGATTGCCTCCAGAAAGAGATGTAGAATTTGTGATTGAGTTGAAGCCCGGTACAGCTCCTATTTCTAGAAGGTCGTACCGAATGCCTCCGAATGAATTGGCAGAACTCAAGACTCAATTACAAGATCTACTAGAAAAGGGATTCATCCGACCAAGCTCATCACCTTGGGGTTGTCCAGCCATCTTTGTCAAGAAGAAGGACCAAACACTTCGGATGTGCGTGGATTATAGACCCCTTAATGAGGTCACAGTCAAGAATAAGTACCCTCTTCCTCGGATTGACATCCTATTTGATCAACTTACCGGAGCTCGGGTATTTTCCAAAATTGACCTCAGGTCGGGTTACCATCAGATCCGTATCCGACCCGAAGATATACCCAAGACCGCATTCACTACGCGGTATGGATTATTTGAATATCTGGTTATGTCTTTCGAACAACAAATGCTCCTGCCCACTTCACATATCTTATGAACTCGATATTCATGCCCGAGTTGGATAAATTCGTGGTGGTATTCATTGATGATATCTTAATATATTCCAAGAATGAAGAGGAGTTTGCTCGGCATTTGCGGATCGTATTAACGCGCTTAAGGGAGCACCAATTATATGCTAAGTTCAGTAAGTGCGCGTTCTGGCTAGAGGAGATCCAATTTCTGGGACACGTATTGTTTGCTAACGGGATTGCGGTGGATCCCAGCAAAGTCAAGGATATTTTGGAGTGGAAACCCCCAACCACTGTACATCAAGTCCGAAGTTTCCTTGGACTGGCTGGTTATTACCGCCGATTTATTCCAGATTTTTCCAAGCTTGTGAATCCAATCACAAGTTTATTGAAGAATGATACTAAATTTAATTGGTCTTCAAGATGTAGTGAAGCTTTTGAGCAGCTAAAAGTATTACTGACCACTGCTCCGGTATTAGCTCAACCGGACATTGAAAAGCCCTTTGATGTGTATTGTGATGCATCAGGCAGTGGTCTAGGCTGTGTTCTAATTCAAGAGGGCCGGGTGATAGCTTATGCTTCAAGGCAGTTGCGCCGGCATGAGGAACATTATCCAACTCATGACCTGGAGTTAGCTGCTGTGGTTCATGCCCTAAAAATATGACATCATTATCTGCTGGGAAATATCTGTCATATTTATATAGATCATAAAAGTTTGAAGTACATCTTTACCCAGTCAGAGTTGAATATGAGGCAGAGGAGATGGCTTGAGCTGATTAAAGATTATGAATTGGAAATTCATTATCACCCAGGCAAGGCTAATGTAGTGGCATATGCGTTAAGTCACAAGGCTTTCTATCATTGTCTTACAATGAAGACTTCTGACATTACGTTATGCCAAGAAATGGAGAAGTTAAACCTGGGGATGATTCAACATGGAACTTCAGATCACTTGAAGCTTGAGTCAGTCCTCCTGCAAAGAACAATTGACGCACAAAGAAATGATAAGGGAATGAAACACATTCATGAGAAAATGGAGGCCGGTAAAGCCAACTGCTTCAGAAGAGATGATCAAGGTGTTGTATGGTTTAACAACCGCATAGTTGTGCCTAAGAATGATGAAATCCGCCAACAAATTTTAGATGAAGCACATCTTAGTCGCTATTCTATTCATCCCGGAATCACTAAGATGTATCATGATCTAAAATAGCATTATTGGTGGACGAAGATGAAGATTAAAATTGCACGCTATGTGGCAAGATGTGACACTTGTAGACGTGTCAAGGCCATACACATGAAAGCTGCTGGTCCATTGCAATCTTTACCTATACCAACATGGAAACGGGAGGATATAAGTATGGGCTTTATTGTGGGATTGCCCAGGACAACAAAAGGGTATGATTCCATCTGGGTCATTGTTGATTGACTTACAAAGATCGCCCACTTCCTTCTAGTCAGGGTAAAGTATACAGTGGCCACATATGCAGAGTTTTACATTGCCTGTATTCTCAGTTTGCATGGTGTTTCGAAGACTATAGTGTCGGATCGTGGACCGCAATTCGTGTCCAAATTTTGGGAAGAACTTCACAAGGCTTTGGATACTAAGTTGCTCCATAGTTCGGCCTATCATCCTCAAACCAGTGGGCAGACTAAGAGGGTGAATCAAATACTTGAGGACATGTTACGAGCTTGTGCTCTAGAATTTCCACAGAAATGGGACGACTGTTTACCATTAGCGGAGTTCTCATACAATAATAGCTATCAATAGAGTATCAAAATGGCACCCTTTGAAGCCTTGTATGGACGATGGTGTCGTACTCCGTTAAACTGGTCTGAACCAGGTGAAATAAGTTTCTTCAGGCCTGATATGGTAAAGGAGACAGAAGAGAAAGTTCAACGAATAATTCATAATTTGAAAGAAGTTCAAGCTCGTCAGAAGAGTTATGCAGACAAGCGATGAAAACCCTTGTACTTTCTAGTTGGAGATTATGTCTACCTCAAAGTCTCATCGATGAAGGTTATATCACGTTTCGGGGTAAAAGGGAAGCTTGCACCCCGGTACATTGGTCCTTTCCCTGTTCTTGAACAATGTGGACCAGTGGCATACCGACTCTAGTTACCCGAAACATTGTCTGCTGTACATAATGTGTTCCACGTGTCTCAATTGAATAAGTGTCTTCGGGTTCCCGATTGAACCATTGAAGTAATAGATGTTGCCTTAGAACCAAACTTGACATATCCAGAACATCCTATTCGAGTCTTGGATCAAAAGGATAGAATTACCCGAAGGAAAACTCTCAAGTTTTACAAGATACAGTGAACCAACATACAGAAGATGAAGCTACTTGGGAAACTCAAGACTTTTTAGATAAGAATTTCCCAGACTTTTTAGCTTCGTGTAAGTTGTAAGATAAGTACATTTGTTGTAACAAGAGGAATGAACCCCATACCACCCCTGTCTTGTACCAAAAATAAGGAAATAAAAGTATGACACATTTCCTTTTCCATTACTTGCCCTAGACTTTTAATCTCGGGTCGAGATTCTTTGATGGTGGGAAGGATGTAAAACGCCTGGTGTTACTGCCACTAAAATTTGAGCATAACATCATAAGCATTGGCATATCATGTGTTTGTCACACCTAGAGTGCATTCACTAGACAAAAAAAATTTCAAACAAGTTGTATTGATGTGACATTTTATGGGTGAAACCCTAGGATACAGTACTTAACCCTAAACTGGGCCCAGAAGAATAAACAAAGCTTAAATAAGAGAAAACTTCAAAACTTAGTTGAAATGATCATAAAATATTACCATGGATGGACTTAAGTAGCATCCAAACCCTAGAAGCACCAAAAACCCTAAATAGACCCTTAGTAAACCCTGGAATGAAACCCTAGGGGGTTATATGTAAAAGTGTGCACATTTTGGACCTAAGTGCAAAAACCATGAAATTAGGATACCTTAACTCATATTATTCACATGTATGTGGATTTGCAAAGTAAACCTTGAGATTTGGAATTATTTGCAAAAAGCCCCACTTAAACTCTATTGAGTTAAGTCTGAATTTCAGTGGATTAGGGTCAACTTTGAAGCCCTATATCTTCCAAATTATGAAGGTTTTGCCCTAGGTAAACACATCAAGTTTGTAGAGCTATAAAAGGAGGACAACTTTGCTATAGGGATTATGCCTTGGTGCCATGAAATGTTTTGAGATAATTAGGCCCAAAGATGGGCTGTCAGACTGCCTTAAGTCTGAATTCAGACTGACAGTGTGATTGAGCAATCTTTGAGCTGGGATTCGAGCATGATTATTAAGAATTTGGGAGTCATTGCTATAGCAAGATTGAAGCTGGATAGTAGAACAACAACTTTCTTAAAGTTGGATTAGTAAGTCGCTAAAGGGAAAATTGAGATCCAGGCCTTGCAAGTTGGGCTGTCAAGCGCACTGAATAGGAATTCCATGGTACAGTAAACAGATAGGATCAGGTTCAGATCCCCTCGCCGCCGGCGAGCCGTGCATTCGGATTCGCGCTCGCCGTGGTGATTCGCGCTCGGATCAGTTGGATAGCACCGGGGGTAAGTAAATATCACGCCGTGGATACACTCCGGCCATTATTTTACTCCGGCCACCGTACCCGAGCAGATCACGGCTGCTTCGGATGGGTTCGCTGGAGATAGCCACTTTGCGGCCTTGCGCCACATGCCTTGTCATGTTAACCTCACTGCCGTGACTCACGTTAGCCCATCCGGTGGTCGCCGGGGAGCTTGCCACGGTAATTGCCACCGACCGCGCGCCAGTGACCCGCTCTTTCTCCGGCCACCGCGCATCTCCCTCAAATTCACTGGCCATCGCTCAAGCCTGTTATAAATTGCACATACCCACGGCTCCGTTAAGTAGTCAAGCCCCTCATCTAGCAACCCGTGCCTCAAATCATCCACTAGAGCTTCCCAATTTGGGATTCCCCCCAAATCAACCAAGAACACCGTGCGGTGTGACCTCGCCGTGGCCAAAGTGTTTCAGGTCCGTTCATGCCCACTGTCCTCTTGTTTCAGGATCCTTACTTGCTCTTGATACTCACTGACCCATTCAATTTAGCTAGGCGGTCCTAGATCACCAGGAACGCGTTTGAATGTCCGCCGTGCCCGCTGTCACCGTGGACAGAGCGTTTTCGAGCTCCAATAGTGAAATTAGTTGAGGGGAAACACTTGTTAGGGCTTGAATTAGGTCTGCGCTGAAGTAGAGCACCGATCGTCACGTGAATCGGCCGATGTAGGCTCATCGGAGCTCGGCCCAGCGCCATTCGCCGTCGTGGACTACAAGCTGTAAAGAGATAGAAGTGCAAGGGCTTATTTGCAAATGTCAGTGACTCAGTTAAATAGTGCGTAGGATGCTTCTTTAGATATTCAAACCCATGAGGGCTTCGGTGTAAAACTGCCCTGCGGGCGCGGGTGCGCGTGGGTTTTTCCCTTCTGTAGGCCGGTTGGGCTGAATTCAGCCCAACACTCATTGTTTTTCCTTTTCTTTTTCTACTAGGGTTAAAGAATTTCTAGAAAACTGTACAAAAATGCTAAAAATACCAGACCAATTTTGCTAGACTTCTAATTTTCTATAGTATTTAATAAAAATAATTTCATGATTTTTAGTTCTAATAGGGAATTATGGGACATTTAAAACAGCCAAAAAACCATACTTCTGGAATTTTAGAAAATAATCTGTAATCCCAAAATTCACCAAACTTTTTAAACAAGCTTTAGGTTATATTTAGAAGCCTTGGGTAAAGTTTGGCATGATTTGGACTATGTTTGGTACTTAGAACCCTAAACCCTAACCCCTGCCCTATGAACTTCACTATAGACTCCGAAAACCCTAGTTTCTCGGAGATCCGTGAAGGAAAGTTATATTCAAGACATTAGGTAATATACTTTTATTATCTTTGCATTTTCATGAGCATTACATGAGCATTCATGACTGTATATGGTTATATCTAGAAAAGAGGAGGAAATAGAAGTTGAAGAAGCGAGGACTTCACCACCACCACCACCACCTGAAGAACCTCAGGCAGGAAACTGTTTTTACTTTGATATCTATGGAGTAGAGCTTGATTCACCTATCACACAAGGCAAGCCCCGGTGCATTTGCCACCTCCTTGCTATTTTAAAATCTTTCTCACTTACTTGATGCATTAGGTGATAGGAGTTGTGTGCTAAACCAGTTGCTGCATTTCCTTCCTTGGATTTGATTACTTCTCCTTAATCCCCTATTTTACAAAAAAGTTTTTCTTATGCTTAGCATTGCTCTAGAAAAACAAAATGTTTTATTTTGACAAAAGATGATGCTTCAAAGTGGGTGGGATGTTTTCAAAAACAAAACTTGATGGTGGATCCATCATGGCCATGATGGGTTCAGCATCGGAAAAGATGTACCTCTGCCAAGTACCAAACTTTGGTTTTGAAATGATAAAGCTGAGACCGGGTGGGTGACTTGCACGAGAAGAGAGTCTCGGTAGTGTCTCTGTTTGAGTCGATTAAGGACCTTGTTGATGTAGGCTTGTTGATCGAGGACCCTTTAACTGGTCACATGCCTCATCATGGGTAAGCTTTGCCTCAGGTAGACTAATACCAGAATAAGATAACACACAATGGGAGTGGAGAGATGACAAGAGTAGCGTGTACCCTCCATGGCAAGAGGCTGGACGGTGGTGTATCTGTGCTCTCGGTTGGCGTGAACCTGATCTGGTCTTAAGAACCCCGGTGGCGAGTTGACATATGCAAGGGTTAAGTGCTACATATGTTGTGTGATTGGAGATCCTAAGCTGAGTATAATCAATTCGGATCGCCGTAAATTTGCGGACATGAAGACTTGGTCACTGCCCTACACGTAGCATTCCAGTGAATAAGAAGGGTTGTTAAGAAATTGGCTAGTATAGGTCAAGTGATTGAACTAGGGTAGAAAGAACTCTAGATATAGGTAACTTTACTTAACCTGACAAGTAAAACTGGATTTTAAGGATCCACTATTAGTAAGCATTTATGCAAATAGAGTCTTTGATTATTGATAAGCCATACCTTGACTCCTAAAGGCCAGCATATCCTTGAGAGTCTTTTATTTTGATGGGTAAGACTTGCGAAAGTACATTTCATACTCAGGGCTTTGTCCCATGTTGTTTTAGGTGAAGAAGTAACAAACTTTTATTGCTTCTGTTCCAAGGTGGTACCGAAGGAAGAAAATCAAGACTGAAGCTACGGGAGGAAAGGTCCCCCATTAAGAAAAACTTTTACTGTTTATCGGGAGGGGTTTTTGCCTCCCAGGTTATGTAATAATAATACTCATCACTCTTATATTTGTTCTGGTCTGTAATAAATACTACTCTTCCTTACTTTTATATAAAGTAAGTTATTGTAACTGCTTCCGCATTTTCGTACCTCCGATGTATTGTAATGTCTGCGTGAAGGGTGAAACGCTCTTGGGAAAGGTAAGGAATACAGATACCGAACTTGTCAAGTGATCAGGGGCACCTGCAGGGTAGTTTGAGGTTCGTTGGACAAGGACAACTGTAGGTGGGCCTAATGACTTGGGAGGTTCTGTCACAATAGGCTTCGCTATCTTGGAGAATCCTTCAATAAAACACCGGTAATAACCCGCGAGTCCCAGGAAACTCCAAATCTCTGTGACCAAACTCGGTGTCTTCCATCCTACTATCTACCTTACTTTAGCCGGGTCCACTGATATTCCACCATTGGAGATGATATGCCCAAGAAATGGCACTTCGTCAAGCCAGAACTCACACTTGCTAAACTTGGCATAGAGTTGATTATCCCTTAGCTTCTGTAGTACCAATCGCAGATGTTCCTCATGACCACTATCATTCTTGGAATAAATTAGAATGTCGTTGATGAATACCACGATGAACTTATCAAGATACTACATTGTCACACCCGATTTTGGAAGGCAAACCGAATGTGAACCACGTACGTGCCAGGATCAGAACTCACGTACACAGTGATTACATAATTGGACATCATCACACAATGTTCAAAGTAAATAGCGGAAAAGTACTCTATTACAACAAGATGTCCAAGACATCCACTGAGTCTATAACATAGTCATTAACATCAAAGTGCCGAAATACGAAACGTAGAAGATAAGGCCTTCACAAGCAGCTAACTGGGGGTTTGCCACTAAGATAAACTAGAACTCACCATAGTTCTGAAACTCCTCAAAATCCTCCATGTTGCCAACATCTCCTCCTGAGCACTGAGTACAGTGAGGACAACCTGGGGTGGGGTAGTTTGTAAAGAAAGGGTGAGTACACATCAACGCACTAAGCAAATATCCCGTTTGGCTAAAGTGGACTAGCTGTATATGGAGTTAAGGTTAAGCGGTTGCTTTTAGTTGGTCAAGTATTTATTACTACTAGTAGAGCCATGTTTTAGTAATAAACCCAGTTATTACCCAAATGTACTCCCTCCAATAGGAAATACCAAAGATCATAATTATACCGTCATCATTAATCATCATCGTAAAAGTAACCAAAGTTCTTCTAATCAAAGAGGATCCCAAGGCCGCTCTTAACTGTGACCACGACTGATATATCAGTTTCTAACACTCTATAGAGGTCGCACACTTTACCCACAAGCCATGATTCCCATTCTTCCCGGAAAGAGCCAATCTCCATTGACCGCTACCTAGGTGGCCTGACAGGGTATCACTACGTAGCTTTTACAAAGATTTCCCAGAGGTCATAGCCGCCTGTTAGGTTTCTCCAGTTTGATAAACACAGTACATCTCCCCAAAGGAAGGGTGACTAACAAAACCAAATCAAGAACCTCTGCAACTAGCCTTGGCAGAGCAAGTACTATACCTGTACCCCATTGACGACCCTATGGCGAAGCCAACTACTCCTTTGGTTCCTCTAATTAATCAGCTAAGGGCATCCCATTCCACCCTCATGGTTGCACTGTTATCCCGAGTGTCACTCCCCAAATAGGTCCTTACGGAGAGGCACTCAGGAAAATGGCCTGAGTCCCCTAAAGTATCACAAAATCATTATCGGGATAACATCATCGTATCATAAGTATTCACATCATATTCATTGATTAAATTAAAGCAATAGCATAAAGCTAACCATGATAACCCAAAAGGTAAACAAGGATAAGGTAAATATAGACTAGTCAATCCTTAGGTTTCAATAATGTAATGCAGGACGATGAATTATAAGTAAATAGGACATAATGGGTCAGATGACACTTGCGTTCACCAGGTTGTTGCTCAGGAACATCTTTGGCAACACACTCAGGAACCACGGGCTGCTCGTTGTCTAAATAAAGCGATCATACATTCAATACATTTGGAAAGTACAAATGAACAACACACCAAACATGTACAATCAAGTGAGGACAAGTTTGATAAGATACTATGAGCATAAAGGGTAGACTTAAATGTTAGGGTTTAATATAATTAGAGATCAGTGATTCCCTATATATTATGGACTATATTGTTTAGTGCCATTAATTTTAGCGAGACACAAAATTATACCAGGGATCAATTCATGCACAACATTTTATAAATCTCACAAAATTAAACATCTAAGTACCATTAGCATTTCTTTTTATTTATTCTCTTAAATAAATAAATCAACTCATAAACTAGCCTATAGCTTAGACCAAAAATTAGAGTACTGAGGCTGTGGATGAACATAATTTATTTGGACAGAGAATATTTCTATGAACATTTTGCAATTTGAACCACTAAATTTGGAGTTCATATGAAAAAGATATGAAAGAAACAAGTTTTGAAGTTTAAAATATGAAACTAAGCCCAATTCTGTGATTATTTAAAAGGTTAGGGGTCTGTTTAAAATAAGTCAGGGGCCTACGCGCTAAATCGCGGGACGGCGGGTTGACTCTCGGAAACCCAAGGGTCTCTTAAGCAAAACCGCCACGGGAAGGGGTATCGGGTAATCTGTACCGCACGATCACAAGCGAACGGCTGAGATTAAATCCCACGGGCGAGTGCGTGACTGACATGTGGGGCAGGGAAGGGCTGAGGTACTGGCGCACGGGGCCCACAGGTCAGCGGGGGTGGGGGGCTGAGAGCGCGAGGCGCACTAGCCGCTAGATCGTGGATCAATGGCTCCACGGTCCACGCGAAATGTTATCCACGCATCCGGACCATTCGATGAAGTCTGGACGGTTTGGATCGGCGCTAAGGACTTTGTCCTCTCCGGCCAACTAGGAGCTGTGCCATTTTCACCCGCGACGGCGCAGCCGACGATGGCGAAGTGGACTGGGGCTCCTAGGGGCGCTAAGGGTGGTCTAGGTGGCCAGGGAGGTTAGGGAGGACCTGGCGAACACTATGGAGGGATCGGGGTAAAAGGAACGGGGGTGAGGTGACTGTACGACGGAGGGGGAGGTCCTCAGCGGAACGGGGCACTCCGGCGAGCAATCACAGGCGAGAAAGTGCACGGTAGGGGAAAATAAGGGCAAGGTTAAGACAGTTGCCTCAAGTGGAGACTCAGGGGCTCACGAACGGCGTCTGAGGCGTAGCGAGGACGCGGGTCGACGACGATGGATCTCCAGCTACGCAAGAAACGCTCTGGTGAGCGCAGACCAGATGAACTAGAGGGGGAGAGGGTGAACCAAGGGGTGTTCCAGGTGGCGGGTGATAAGGCGGAGCTTACCAGGGCAAGAGACACCGCGGGGGGTTGGATGGCAACCGTAGAACGGCAGCGAAACCACGGCGAGCGGCAGAACTTCCTGGGCGTGCGCGCAGGTCGAGAGAGAGAGTGAGAGTGCTCGGCTGAGGGTGCAAATGAGCTGGGGGGAGTGGGCGAGCGGGGTGCGGGCTCTAAAGGGTCGAGGGCGTGCGGAGGTGGCCGGGGAATGCACGGACGTGGGCGCGTCCACGGCGGGAGTGTGGGCGAGAGGTTTGGGAAGCGGAGGGGACTGACGGGTGGGTTCCGCGGGGCAGAGAGAGGGCATTCGCGAACGGGCGGTCAACGCTGACGGAAGGGGTCCATCGGGCAGTGAGAGAGAAGGGGCGCGAGCACGAGGGGATCGGCGCTGACAGGCCTGGCCCACCGGACAGCGGGAGGGAGAGAGAGGGAAAGAGAGCGCGCGTGCTCGGAAGCAGGCGGTTGCTGGCAGGTGGGGTCCACCTATCAGGTGACGCGGGCATGCGCGCGGGCCTGGCTGGGTCGAGCTCGGCCGGCTGGGCTAAAATGTCCTTTTCCTTTTTCTAGGGAATTTCTAATTGCTCTTCTTTTTATTTTCTCTAGGGTTTTCAATTCAAATTCAAACCAAGTGTAACACCCCTGGTGTTACTGTCACTAAAACTTGAGCATGACATCATTAGCATTTAGCATTTCATATGTTTGATACACCTAGAATGCATTCACTAGGCAAAAATTTCAAACAAGTTGTATTGTTATGGCATTTTGCAAATAAGACCCTAGTATAGGATACTTAACACTAAATAGGGATCTGAAGGGTAAAATAGGAGCCAAATAGAGAAAACCCTAAAGTTTAAGAGTAATAATCATAAAATGTTACAAGGAATGGACCTAAGTTACACTCACACCCTTGAAATACCAAAAACCCTAAAAAGGACCCTAGAAAACCCTAAAACCAAACCCTAGGGGGTTGAGTCTTTTGGGCTAAAGTGCAAAAACCAGGTTAATAGGGTATCCTAAGTCATATGGTTCACAAGAAGGTGGATTTGCAATCTAAACCCTAAGTTTTGGGCTTATATGCAAAAAGCCACACTTTTTCTCAAATGACTAAGTCTGAAATCAGTGATATGGGCTAAACTTTGGAGTTTTGTAACTTTCAAATTCTAAGGTTTTTGCCCTAGGTCACCACATCAAATTTGTAGACCTAACAAAGGAGAACAATTTTTCTTAAGAGTGTAAGCAAGGTTGTTATGAAGAATTTGGAGATAATCACACTCAAAGTCAGGCTGTTGAAGTCTGAATTTCAGACTGACAGTGGCCTAGAACCAAGTTTGTGAGCCATTTCGACCATAATCCAGTAAGAATTTGTCTTGGAATACTATAATAAAGATGAAGATGGTATATTGGACTACAATTTTGCTGCAGAGCCTCGGATGGGTTGCCAAATAAAAATAGGAGAAAATCAAGCTTCAAATCGGTCTGTCAGGCCAACTGAATGTCATTCGCCATGGTACAGTGCTTTGAGTGGATCAGACCGCCAGCACAGCAACCTCGCCGCTGACGATCTCTACGCCGTGATTCACGCCGCCGCCTGGATTCGTGTTCACTGGCGGGTGGATAACTACGGCAAAGAAAAGATCTCACGGTGGGGAATGGATAGGATCGCGAATTGCAGTTTATCGCCGTGATTATAGTCGCTGCGACGTGGCCGGACTACCAGAGTCGCCGTGGAAGCGCCGGTGACCTCGGTTGCGCCACGCCGAAGCTTGTTACTATGCGGTAGTAAGCGTGGCACCCTTAGGAGTATTCTCCTTGCGCCGTTACACCGGTGACTGCCACGGTTACAGCCACCGTGTTCTTCCCTATCTCCGGCCGCTAACACATCATGGTCAAATTGAGAGCTACCGACCTCGGGGTCTATTAATTGAGTGCACCATCAACTTCGTGATGTAATCACACATCTAGCGCACTCACCCGTACCTCAAATACTCCACCAGAGAGCTTCAATTTCACATTTCCCCCAATCTGCTCAAGAACACCGCGTGTTCTGACCTCGCCATGGTCCGCTCAAATTAGGTCCGATTTTGCCAATTGTGTTCTTGTTTCAGCACCCATGCTTGTCCTTGATACTCACCGACCCGCCCAATTGAACTAGAAACCCACTGGTCGTTGGGAACACGATTGTCTGTCCGCAACGCCCACGGTCACCGTGGCCAGAGCCAACCAGACACCCATTTGCGAAATTAAGTGAGGGGAAGTGTTCGGTAGGGGTTCAATTGTGTCCCTGTCGCCCGGGAGCTCCAGCCGTGGCGTCATCCGGCCGGAATAAGCTCGCCGGAGTGCGGCAAGGGCTGTTCCTTGTCGTGGACTTTGGTCTGCGAAAGAATAGAACATGGAGGTTCTTTTTGTAAACCGTCAGTGACTCATCTCAATTGTGCGTCGGCCTTGCTTCTGGATATTCAAAAAGGTGGGGATCTCGGTGCAAAGTTGGCATGGGCGCGGGCGCGCTTTCACCCGAAGTTGGGCCGACCTGGGTCAGAATCGGTCCAATACTATTATAAGTTTTTCTTTTTCTTTTTCTTCCAGAGCCAAATAAATTCTAGGAAATTGTAGAAAAATCCTAAAAATATAAGACCAATTTTTTAGATCCCTAATTTCCTATAGTATTTAATAAAAATAGTTTCTTGATTTTTAGTCCAAATAGAGAATTTTAGAGTATTTAAAATAGCCTAAAACCTTGTTTCTGGATTTTTAGACAATAGATAATAATTCCAAAAATCCCCAAACTTTTTAGATGACCTTTATATAATATTTAGAAGCCTTGGGTAGATTTTGGTATGATTTGGACCTTGTTTGATAATTAGAACCCAAAACCCCCACCCCCCTGCTCTTTGAACTTCACTGTTGACTCCAGAAACCCTAAGTTCTCGGAGTTCCGTGAAGGAAAGTTGTATTCAAGACTTTAGATAATAAACTCTTATTATATTTGCACTCTCATGAGCATTCCATGGCATTCAGTCTTATATATATATTGTTATATTTAGAAAATGAGGAAGAAGTTGAGATAGAAGAAGAGAAGACTGCACCACCACCACCTGTGGAACATCAGGCAGGGAATTGTTTTTACTTTGACATCTGTGGATCCGAGCCTGACTCACCTATAAACGAAGGCAAGCCCCGATGCATTTGCCACCTCCTTGTGTTTTAAAAATCTTTTTCACTTGCTTGATGCATTAGGTGATAGGAGTTGATTGCTAAAACAATTCCTGCATTACCGTCCTTGGATTTGATTACCTTCCTTGAAGTCCCTGTTTTACAAAAAGATTTTGATGCTTAGCTTTGCTCTAGAAAAACAAAAGGTTTTTGTTTTTACAAAAGATGATGTGGCAAAGTGGATGGGATGTTTTCGAAAATAAAACTTGATGATGGATCCATCAAGGCCTTGATGGGTTCAACATCGGAAAAGATGTACCTCTGTCAGGTACCAAACTTTGGGTTGAAATGATTAAGCTGAGACCGGGCGGGTGACTTGCACGAGAAGAGAGTCTCGGTGTAGTGTCTTCGTCTGAGTCGATTAAGAACCGTCTCGATGTAGGTTTGCTGACCGAGGACCCTTTAACTGGTCACATGCCTCGTCATGGGTAAGCTTTGCCTCGGGTAGACTAAGGACAGAATAAGATAACACGCAATGGGCGTGGAGCGGTGGCGAGAGTAGCGTGTACCCTCTGTGGCAAGAGGCTGGACGGTGGTGTATCTGTGCTCTCGGTTGACGTGAACCCAATCTGGTCTTAAGAACCCCGGTGGTGGGTTGACATATGCAAGGGTTAAGTGCTACATATGTCGTGTGATCAGAGATCCTTAGCTGAGTATAATCGATTCGGATCGCCGTACCTTCGCGGTTATGAAAACTTGGTCACTGACTTATACGTAGAACTCCAGTAAAGATGAAGGGATTGTTAAGAAATTGGCTAGTGCAGGTCAAGTGATTGAACTAGGGTAGAAAGAACTCTAGTTACAGGTAATTTTACTTAAACTTGACAAATAAAACTGGATTTTTAAGGATCCACTTTTAGTAAGCATTTTTGCAAAACAGAGTCTTTGATTATTGAGAAACCTTACCTTGACTCCCTTATAACCATCATACCCTTGAGAGTCTTTTCTTTAGTCGGGTAAGACTTGCTGAGTAATTCCATACTCAGGGTTTTATTCCCCGTTGTATTTAGGTGATGAAGCAACAAACTTTTGTTGTTTCTGTTCTAATGTGGTACCGAAGGAAGAACACCAGGAATAAAGCTGCGGGAGGAAAGGATCCTCCATAAGAACTTTTGTGTAAAAACTTATCGGGAGGGGTTTTTGCCTCCCTTGGTGTGTAATAATATTACTCTGCACTCATAAGTTATATCCTGGTCTGTAATATATAACTTTGTCTTACTTTTAAATAAAGGTAAGTTCATGTAATTGCTTCCGCATTCTCGTAACTCCGATGCTTGTAATGTCTGCGTGACAGGTGAAACGCTCTTGGGAAAGGTAAGAAAAGCAGATACCGAACTTGTCAAGTGATTCAGGGGCACCTACAGGGTTGTCTGAGGTCCGTTGGACAAGGACAACTGTAGGTGGGCCTAATGACTTGGGAGGTTCCGTCAGAGCTGGTATCGGAGCGAAGCCCTTCTCTGCAGATATTATGAGGCATCTTCAAATAGATTTTCTAAAAACTTATCTAGAAAATCTCTTCCCTTCTTACCTAAGTATTTCTGAAGAGTTTATCTTTAAGACCAGATAGTGGGAGTGTAACATATAGAAGGTGTGAATCAACTAAGGTTGATTCTGTAATTACACATGCATCATGCTAAGAACTATGCTAATAAAATTTCCCCCCTTAGAAAAATGCCGCCGCGCATGAGGAGAATTGCGCGCAAGCATACTGGCCCAATTGGTGTGCCATGTCATCAACTGGCCCCAAGACACGAGGATAGCAGTAGTGGGAGTAATGATCCGATCGGGGATCTTGAAGCGCAAGTGAATCGGCTTCAAACAGAACTCCGACGCAGGACTGACATATGGGTCGCGGATGGCGACAGAATCAATGAATTGAGAAGCGACGTCCGCCGCCTGCGAGATCAGCTCGCGGATCGAGATTTAGCACTCGACTGGGTGGTTCAATCTCGTTCGCTTGCCTGGGCTAAGGAGGCAAAAACTCGAGCCCGAGTAGAAGAGATTAGCTCGGCCATTGATGACCTGCAGGCCTATTGCAATACTCTGCATGAAGAAGTTCATGTACTGTATTCACAATTGCACCCCAGTGAACCTGCGGATCCTGTCGGGACAGAAGCCGGACCTTCTCATGTAGCGGGAGAAGCTTTTGGTGGCGAATTAGACCTTTTCTGGCCCCCTCCCTCTATGAGGTTGGTCGATGAGTGGTCTCCCACGCTCGACGACGAGGCTGCCAGGAGCAACATTGCATTCCATACCATGAATCAAGGGAAGGGTTTAAAATACATTCGCCTGGGGGACAACTCTTTACCAAAGAAGTGGCTTATCAAGTGCCCGTAACATTGGCCGGACGGGACTTTCCTACTAATATGATTGTTCTGAAAGGCCAAGACATAGATGTGATTTTGGGCATGAATTGGTTGGCCCAACATAAAGCAACCCTCAACACTGATCAGAGAACCATCAGGTTGAGTCATAACCAAGAGGAAATTCTTTTGTCTATCCCCATTCCAGCTAAAACTGCTGGCAGATTATATGAATCCATTATACCGGAGATCAAGGATATTCCGGTAGTATGTGAGTTCCTAGATGTCTTTCTAGAAGATTTGCCTGGATTGCCACCTGAAAGGGATGTAGAATTTGTAATTGAGTTGAAGCCCGGTACAGCTCCCATTTCTAGAAGATCGTACCGAATGCCTCCAAATGAGCTGGCAGAACTGAAGATTCAATTACAAGATCTACTAGAGAAAGGATTCATCCGGCCAAGCTCGTCACCATGGGGTTGTCCAGCCATATTCGTCAAGAAGAAGGATCAAACATTGCGGATGTGCGTGGATTATCGACCCCTGAATGAGGTCACTATCAAGAACAAGTACCCTCTTCCGCGGATTGACATTTTATTTGATCAACTGACCGGAGCGAGGGTATTCTCCAAGATTGATCTCAGATCGGGCTATCATCAGATCCGTATTCGGCCCGAGGATATACCAAAAATCGCATTCACTACGCGGTATGGATTATTTGAATACTTGGTAATGTCTTTCGGACTGACAAATGCTCCTGCCCACTTCACTTATCTGATGAACTCGGTATTTATGCCCGAGTTGGACAAATTCGCGGTGGTCTTCATAGATGATATCTTAATATATTCCAAGAATGAAGAGGAGCATGCTCAACATTTACGGATCGTATTAACGCGCTTGAGAGAACATCAGTTATTTGCCAAGTTCAGTAAATGCGCATTCTGGATGGAAGAAATCCAATTTCTGGGACATGTGTTATCTGCAAGGGGGATTGCGGTAGATCCTAGCAAGGTCAAGGATATCTTGGAGTGGAAACCCCCAACCACTGTTCATCAAGTCCGAAGTTTCCTTGGACTGGCTGGCTATTACCGCCGATTTATACCAGATTTTTCTAAGCTTGTGAAGCCAATCACAAGTCTATTGAAGAATGAGACTAAATTCAATTGGTCTTCAAAGTGTAATGAAGCTTTTGAGCAATTGAAGATATTATTAACCACTGCTCCGGTATTGGCTCAACCGGACATTAATAAGCCTTTTGATGTGTATTGTGACGCATCAGGCAGTGGTCTCGGCTGCGTATTAATGCAAGAAGACCGAGTAATCGCATATGCTTCAAGGCAGTTATGCCGGCATGAGGAGCATTATCCCACTCATGATCTGGAGCTAGTTGCAGTGGTTCATGTCCTGAAGATCTGGCGTCATTATCTGCTGGGTAATATCTGTCATATTTATACAGATCATAAAAGCTTGAAGTATATCTTCACCCAGTCAGAGTTGAACATGAGACAAAGGCGATGGCTTGAGCTTATTAAGGACTACGAATTGGAAATTCATTATCACCTAGGCAAGGCCAATGTAGTGGCAGATGCACTTAGCCGTAAGGTTTCCTGTCACTGTCTTACGGTGAAGACCTCTGACAATACACTATGCCAGGAGATGGAGAAGTTAAACCTGGGAATGATCCAACAAGGAGCCTTAAGTCAACTAAAGCTTGAGTCAGTCCTTTTACAAAGGATAATGGATGCTCAAAGGGATAATGAGGGTATGAAACACATCTAGGAGAAAATAGAGGCCGGAAAAGCCAAATGTTTCAGAAAGGATGATCAAGGCATTGTATGGTTCAACAACCGCATAGTTGTGCCGAAGAATGAAGAGATCCGCCAGCGAATATCAGATGAAACACATCTTAGTCGCTATTCTATTCATCCCGGAAGCACTAAGATGTATCAAGATATGAAACAACATTATTGGTGGACGAAGATGAAGATTGAAATCGCACGCTATGTGGCAAGGTGTGACACCTGCAGACGTGTCAAGGCCATACACATGAAGACTACTGGTCCATTACAATCTCTACCAATACCAACATGGAAATGGGAAGATATTAGTATGGACTTTATTGTGGGATTGCCCAGAACTGCCAAAGGGTATGACTCTATCTGGGTTATTGTTGATCGGCTCACGAAAATTGCCCATTTTATGCCAGTCAAGACAATTCACCCGGTTACTGTCTATGCCCAATTATACATTGTTCGTATTCTCAGTTTGCACGGTATTCCAAATACTATAGTATCGGATCGTGGACCTCAATTCATATCCAAATTCTGGGAAGAACTTCATAAATCGTTGGGTACCAAATTGCTCCACAGTTCGGCCTATCATCCTCAGACCAGTGGACAGACTGAGAGAGTCAATCAGATACTTGAAGATATGTTACGGGCATGTGTTCTGGAGTTTCCACAGAAATGGGATGAATGTTTACCATTAGCGGAGTTCTCATATAATAATAGCTATCAAGAAAGTATCAAGATGGCACCCTTCGAAGCTTTATATGGACGACGATGTTGTACTCCGCTAAATTGGTCTGAACCTAGTGAAAGGTACTTCTTCAGGCCTGATATGGTGAAAGAGACTGAAGAAAAAGTTCAAAGAATAATTCATAATTTGAAGAAAGCTCAAGCTCGTCAGAAAATCTATGCAGACAAACGACAGATGCCCTTATACTTTCTGGTTGGAGATTATGTCTACCTGAAAGTTTCACCAATGAAGGGCGTAACATGTTTCGGGGTAAAAGGGAAGCTTGCACCTCGGTACATTGGTCCTTTTCTCATTCTTGAAAGATATGGGCCAGTGGCGTATCGACTTCAACTATCCGAAACCTTGTCTGCCGTACATAATGTGTTCCACGTGTCTCAGTTGAAGAAGTGTCTTCGGGTTCTTGATCGAACCATTGAAGTGACAGATGTTGTCCTAGAACCAGACTTGACATATTCAGAGCACCCTATTCGAGTCTTGGATCAAAAGGACATGATTACCCGAAAGAAAACTCTCAAGTTTTATAAGATACAGTGGAACCAACATTCCGAAGATGAGGCTACTTGGGAAACTCAAGACTTCTTAGATAAGAATTTCCTAGGCTTTTTAGCCTCCTGTAATTTGTAAAGTGTATAAAGTGGTTGTAATAAAGGAGTGAGCCCCAAACCACCCCTGCCTTGTACCAAAAATAAGGAAATAAAAGTATGACGTGTTTCCTTTTCCATTACTTACCCTAGGACTTTTAATCTCGGGACGAGATTCTTTTATGGGGGAAAGGATGTAACACCCCTGGTGTTACTGTCACTAAAACTTGAGCATGACATCATCAGCATTTAGCATTTCATATGTTTGATACACCTAGAATGCATTCACTAGGAAAAAATTTCAAACAAGTTGTATTGTTATGGCATTTTGCAAATAAGACCCTAGTATAGGATACTTAACCCTAAATAGGGATCTGAAGGGTAAAATAGGAGCCAAATAGAGAAAACCCTAAAGTTTAAGAGTAATAATCATAAAATGTTACAAGGAATGGACCTAAGTTACACTCACACCCTTGAAATACCAAAAACCCTAAAAAGGACCCTAGAAAACCCTAAAACCAAACCCTAGGGGGTTGAGTCTTTTGGGCTAAAGTGCAAAAACCAGGTTAATAGGGTATCCTAAGTCATATGGTTCACAAGAAGGTGGATTTGCAATCTAAACCCTAAGTTTTGGGCTTATATGCAAAAAGCCACACTTTTTCTCAAATGACTAAGTCTGAAATCAGTGATATGGGCTCAACTTTGGAGTTTTGTAACTTTCAAATTCTAAGGTTTTTGCCCTAGGTTACCACATCAAATTTGTAGACCTAACAAAGGAGAACAATTTTTCTTAAGAGTGTAAGCAAGGTTGTTATGAAGAATTTGGAGATAATCACACTCAAAGTCAGGCTGTTGAAGTCTGAATTTCAAACTGACAGTGGCCTAGAACCAAGTTTGTGAGCCATTTCGACCATAATCCAGTAAGAATTTGTCTTGGAATACTATAACAAAGATGAAGATGGTATATTGGACTACAATTTTGCTGCAGAGCCTCAGATGGGTTGCCAAATAAAAATAGGAGAAAATCATGCTTCAAATCGGTCTGTCAGGCCAATTGAATGCCATTCGCCATGGTACAGTGCTTTGAGTGGATCAGACCGCCAGCGCAGCAACCTCGCCGCCGACGATCTCTACACCGTGATTCACGCCGCCGCCGTGATTTGTGTTCACTGGCGGGTGGATAACTACGGCAAAGAAAAGATCTCACGGCGGGGAATGGATAGGATCGGAAATTGGAATTTATCGCCGTGATTATAGTCGCTGCGACGTGGCCGGACTACCGAAGTCGCCGTGGAAGCGCCGGTGACCTCGGTTGCGCCACGCCGAAGCTTGTTACTACGCGGTAGTAAGCATGGAACCCTTAGGAGTATTCTCCTTGCGCCGTTACACCGGTGACTGCCACGGTTACAACCACCGTGTTCTTCCCTATCTCCGACCGCCAACACATCGCGGTCAAATTGAGAGCTACCGACCTCGGGGTCTATAAATTGAGTGCACCATCAACTTCGTTATGTAATCACACATCTAGCGCACTCACCCGTACCTCAAATACTCCACCAGAGAGCTTCAATTTTGCATTTCCCCCAATCTGCTCAAGAACACCGCGTGTTCTAACCTCGCCGTGGTCCGCTCAAATCAGGTCCGATTTTGCCAATTGTGTTCTAGTTTCAGCACCCATGCTTGTCCTTGATACTCACCGACCCGCCCAATTGAACTAGAAACCCACTGGTCGTCGGGAACACGATTGTCTGTCCGCAACGCCCACGATCACCGTGGCCAGAGCCAACCAGGCACCCATTTGCGAAATTAAGTGAGGGGAAGTGTTCAGTAGGGGTTCAATTGTGTCCCTGTCGCCCGGGAGCTCCAGCCTTGGCGTCATCCGACCGGAATAAGCTCGCCGGAGTGCGGCGAGGGCTGTTCCTCGTCGTGGACTTTGGTCTGCGAAAGAATAGAACGTGGAGGTTCTTTTTGTAAACCGTAAGTGACTCATCTCAATAGTGCGTAGGCCTTGCTTCTGGATATTCAAAAAGGCGGGGATCTTGGTGCAAAGTTGGCATGGACGCGGGCGCAGGCGCGCTTTCACCCGATGTTGGGCCGACCTGGGTCAGAATCGGTCCAATACTGTTACAAGTTTTTCTTTTTCTTTTTCTTCTAGAGCCAAATAAATTCTAGGAAATTGTAGAAAAATCCTAAAAATATAAGACCAATTTTGTTAGATCCCTAATTTCCTATAGTATTTAATAAAAATAGTTTCTTGATTTTTAGTCCAAATAGAAAATTTTAGAGTATTTAAAATAGCCTAAAAACCTTGTTTTTGGATTTTTAGACAATAGATAATAATTCCAAAAATCTCCAAACTTTTTAGATGACCTTTATATAATATTTAGAAGCCTTGGGTAGATTTTGGTATGATTTGGACCTTGTTTGATAATTAGAACCCAAAACCCCCACCCTGCCTGCTCTTTGAACTTCACTGTTGACTCCGGAAACCCTAAGTTCTCGGAGTTCCGAGAAGGAAAGTTGTATTCAAGACTTTAGATAATAAACTCTTATTATCTTTGCACTCTCATGAGCATTACATGGCATTCAGTCTTATATATATATGGTTATATTTAGAAAACGAGGAAGAAGTTGAGATAGAAGAAGAGAAGACTACACCACCACCAGCTGCGGAACATCAGGCAGGGAATTGTTTTTACTTTGACATCTACGGATCCGAGCCTGACTCACCTATAAACGAAGGCAAGCCCCGGTGCATTTGCCACCTCCTTGTGTTTTAAAAATCTTTTTCACTTGCTTGATGCATTAGGTGATAGGAGTTGATTGCTAAAACAATTCCTGCATTACCTTCCTTGAAGTCCCTGTTTTACAAAAAGATTTTGATGCTTAGCTTTGCTCTAGAAAAACAAAAGGTTTTGTTTTTACAAAAGATGATGTGGCAAAGTGGATGGGATGTTTTCAAAAATAAAACTTGATGATGGATCCATCAAGGCCTTGATGGGTTCAACATCGGAAAAGATGTACCTCTGTCAGGTACCAAACTTTGGGTTGAAATGATTAAGCTGAGACCGGGCGGGTGACTTGCACGAGAAGAGAGTCTCGGTGTAGTGTCTCCGTCTGAGTCGATTAAGGACCGTCTCGATGTAGGTTTGCTGACCAAGGACCCTTTAACTGGTCACATGCCTCGTCATGGGTAAGCTTTGCCTCGGGCAGACTAAGGCCAGAATAAGATAACACGCAATGGGCGTGGAGCGGTGGCGAGAGTAGCGTGTACCCTCCATGGCAAGAGGCTGGACGGTGGTGTATCTATGCTCTTGGTTGACGTGAACCTAATCTGGTCTTAAGAACCCCGGTGGCGGGTTGACATATGCAAGGGTTAAGTGCTACATATGCAAGGGTTAAGTGCTCTTGGTTGACGTGAACCTAATCGCCGTACCTTCGCGGTTATGAAGACTTGGTCACTGACTTATACGTAGAACTCCAGTAAAGATGAAGGGATTGTTAAGAAATTGGCTAGTGCAGGTCAAGTGATTGAACTAGGGTAGAAAGAACTCTAGTTACAGGTAATTTTACTTAAACTTGACAAATAAAACTGGATTTTTAAGGATCCACTTTTAGAAAGCATTTCTGCAAAACAGAGTCTTTGATTATTGAGAAACCTTACCTTGACTCCCTTATAACCAGCATACCCTTGAGAGTCTTTTCTTTAGTCGGGTAAGACTTGCTGAGTAATTCCATACTCAGGGTTTTATTCCCCGTTGTTTTTAGGTGATGAAGAAACAAACTTTTGTTGTTTCTGTTCTAAGGTGGTACCAAAGGACGAACACCAGGGATAAAGCTGTGGGAGGAAAGGATCCTCCATAAGAACTTTTGTTTAAAAACTTATCGGGAGGGGTTTTTGCCTCCCTTGGTGTGTAATAATATTACTCTGCACTCATAAGTTATATCCTGGTCTGTAATATATAACTTTGTCTTACTTTTAAATAAAGGTAAGTTCATGTAATTGCTTCCGCATTCTCGTAACTCCGATGCTTGTAATGTCTGCGTGACGGGTGAAATGCTCTTGGGAAAGGTAAGAAAAGTAGATACCGAACTTGTCAAGTGATTCAGGGGCACCTACAGGGTTGTCTGAGGTCCGTTGGACAAGGACAACTGTAGGTGGGCCTAATGACTTGGGAGGTTCCGTCACACCAAGCTTGAAATTCAAACTAATTCAAACATGTGAACAATTCAAAGAATATTTAAGCTCAGCATGATGCAACATTTCATGACTCATATTGTTTTGACAAAATAAAATAATTAATCCCTCACTAATTAAGCTAAATCTACCCAAAAGAAAGAGAGAGAGTGGAACTAGAGAGAGAGAGAACAGTAACACCTGAATTTGGTAGGTAATTAGAAAAAAAATTTACCCCCAAATTTGGGTGTTACAGACCTATCCCCTTAAAAAGAATCTCGCCCTCGAGATTTAGGGTTGGCTAGCAAAGAGTTCAGGGTACTTGGCTTTCAAATCATCCTCGCTTTCCCAGGTTGCTTCTTCTTCTGAGTGATGGCCCATTTGACTTTGCACATCCGAATGGTGCTCCTCCGAGTGACCCGATCTGCTGTCTCCAGAATTTGAGTTGGCTTCTCAATATAAGTCAGGTCTTCTTGAACTTCAAGGTCCTCTATTGGCAACAACTCTTCTGGTATGCGCAAGCATTTCTTCAACTAAGACACATGGAACACATCGTGCACGGCGGGCATATTTTCTAGTAAGCTGAGTTGATATGCCACTTCTCCACGTCTTGCTTGAATCTGGTACGGTCTGATGTATCGAGGTGCTAGCTTGCCTTTGACTCCAAACCTTTTGGTTCCTCTGATCGGTGATACTTTCAAGTAGACATAATCTCCAACTTCAAAACTCAGTTCTCTTCTTCGGGTGTCAGCATAGCTTCGCTGTCTTGACTGCGCTATCTTCAGATTCACTCGGACCATTCTGATGTTCTCTTCAGCTTCAAGCAAAATATCTGGACCGAACACCTGCCTTTCGCCGGGTTGGTCCCAATGCAACGGAGTTCTGCAATTCCTCCCATAGAGTGCTTAAAATGGTGACATCTTCAGACTGGCCTAATAGCTGTTGTTGTAAGAGAATTCTGCATATGGTAGCCTCTTATCCCAACCTAACTTGTCTTGCAAAGCACAAGCTCTCAACATATCTTCAAGAATCTAGTTGGTTCTCTCTCTGTCTGACCGTATGTCTGCGGGTGATAAGATGAACTGAACTTCAAATGTGTGCCCAAAGCTTCATGTAGCTGCTGCCAAAAATGAGAAGTGAACTGGGTGCCTCTGTCTGATACTATCCTCTTTGGAACCCCATGCAAACACACAATCCGAGACATGTATCATTCTGCTAGCACTGCACTGCTATAGGTGGTCCTGACCAGTATGAAATGAGCCACCTATGTTAAATGGTCTACTACTACCCAGATGGAGTCATAACCAGCTCGAGTGCGAGGCAGACCGACTATAAAGTCCATCCCAATCTCATCCCATTTCTATTGAGGAATCTGCAACGGCTGCAACAGACCTGTGGGTCTTTGATGTTCTGCCTTGATCCTCTGACAACTGTCGCATCTAGCAACACACTCTGCTATCTCCCTTTTCATACCATACCACCAGAATCTTTTCTTCAGGTCTTGGTACATCTTCTCGCTACCAGTGTGTAAAGAATATGCTGTCTCATGAGCTTCCTTAAGAATCAGCTCCCGGATCAATTTGATATGGGGAACACACAACCTATCCTTGAACCATACCACTCCTTCAGCATCTTCGTGGAAATCTGGACCTTTCCCATCTATGATCAGCTGTCGAATCTCATTGATCTTCTAATCGTCTTTCTGACCTTTCCTGATGTCTTGCTCCAGGGTGGGTTCCAGCTCGATTGTCACTCCTTGAGTGTTGTTCAGAAATCCGAGACTCAGCCTATCGAATTCCTTTGCTAGCTCGTACGACATCGGGTGAGCGGCCAACATATTAACTTGACTCTTTCTGCTCAAAGCATCTGCAACTACATTTGCTTTGCCTGGATAATAATGTATCTCCAGCTCATAATCTTTGACCAACTCTAGCCATCTTCGCTGCCTCATGTTTAGCTCTGACTGGGTAAATATGTATTTGAGGCTCTTATGATTCGTGTAGATATCACACTTCTACCCATATAAATACTGTCTCTAGGTCTTCAGTGCATGAACCATTGCTGCTAACTCTAGATCATGAGTGGGATAATTCTTCTCATGAACCTTCAACTAGTGAGACGAGTATGCCACTACTTTCCCTTCCTGCATTAACACACATCCCAGTCCGGTGTACGAAGCATCACAATATACTGAGAATGTCTTGTGAACATCTGGCAGAATCAATACCGATGCTGTTGTCAACTTCTGCTTCAACATCTCAAATGATTCTTGGCACACGAGGGTCCACTTGAACTCAACCTTCTTTGCCAGCAAGGCTGTCATTGGCCTGGAAATCTTGGAGAAACCCTCGATGAAACGCCGATAGTAATCGGCCATTCCGATGAAACTCTTGATTCCTCGGACATCTTTTGGTGCTTTCCAGTCCAAAATCGCTACTACCTTCTTTGGATCCACAACTAGTCCATCTCGGTTTATAATATGACCCAAGAACAGAACTTCACTGATCCAGAACTTGCACTTGCTAAGCTTGGCGTACAGCTGACAATCTCGTAACCTATGTAGTACTTTCCTCAAATGTTCTTCATGCTCTTGCTCATTCTAGGAACACCACTGAAAGCCGCCTAGAGGGGGGGTGAATAGGCAAAACCTGAAATTTATAAACTTAAGCACACACTAAAGCTGGGGGTTAGCGTTAGAATTAAATTCAAGTCTAAAGAGAGGGGAAAACAAATCAAACAAGAATCAAGGCGAGTGAACACGATGATTTTTTATACCGAGGTTCGGTTCCGAAGAACCTAGTCCCCGTTGAGGAGGTCACAAAGACCGGGTCTATTTCAACCCTTTCCCTCTCTCAAATGGTCACTTAGACCGAGTGAGCCTTTTCCTTAATCTCCTGGGCCACTTAGACCCTGCAAGGACCACCACACACTTAGGTGTCTCTTGCTTCGATTACAAATCACTTGAGAAAAGAAATGAGAAAGGAAGAAGGCAATCCAAGCGACAAGACCACAAATGAACACAAAATCTCTCTCTCACAAGTCACTAAGTGTTTGAGATGAATTTGGGACTTGGAGAGGATTTGTCATTTTGAATTGTGTCTTGGAATGAATGCTAGAGCTCTTATATTGAATGTGATCTTCAGAAAACTTGGATACCAAAGGATGTAGTGGTTGGAGGGTATTTATAACCCCCAACCACTTTGTAGCCGTTGGCCAAGGCTGCTAGCGACGGGCGCACCGGACAGTCCGGTGCGCCACCGGACACCCACTGTTCATTGTCCGGTGCTCCACCACGTTAGCTAACCGTTAGGGTTCGGAGCTAGTCGACCGTTGGAGCCTTTGTCTTCTTGCGACACCAAACAGTCTGGTGCCACACTGGATAGCCCGGTGCCCTCTGACTTTGCTGCTCTGACTCTGTCGCGTACTGTTCACCGTGACAGGCGCTTTTGCAGTCGACCGTTGGCACTGGATAGTCATTGCTCCGCTGGCACACCGGACAGTCCGGTGAATTATAGCAGAGCGTGCCCTGGAATTCCCGAGAGTGGCTGGTTTGGAGTTGTACGGCCTGGTGCACCGGACATTGTCCGGTGCGCTATTTTTCAGCACACTCAAATTCTTTGCTGCAATTAAATCGTGCCCCTAACTTGATTTCTTTCTTGGTTTTTGTTGAACCTTATGCACCTGTAATACATGAATTCTAGACAAACTAGTTAGTCCATGGGTTTGTGTTGATAATCACCCACCAAAATTAATTATAGAAAATGGTTAGCCCAATTTCCCTTTCAATCTCCCCATTTTTGGTGATTGATGCCAACACAAACCAAAGCAAATATAAAGTGTAGAAATGTAACTAGTTTGCATTTATGATGAATGTGCATAGGTTACTTAGAGTTAAACCAATTGAAAGTATTACTAAGAATAAGAGTGAATGAATTGCCTTTCTTTTATTTAACATTTTGGACCACATTTGCACCACTAGTTTTGTTTTTGCAAATCTTTTGGAAATCTATTCAAAAACTTTTGCTAATAGTCAAAGGTATAGGAGAATGATTGCAAGAAGCATTTTTAGGATTTTGAAATTTCTCCCCCTGTTTCAAATGCTTCTCCTTTGACTACATAAAAAACTCCCCCTGAATGAAATTCTCCCCTTAGCTTTCAATAGGGTTTTGAAGTAGATACTAATTGAATTTTTTCTTTCACATGTGAGTTGAGGAGTTGGATACCAATTGCAATTATACTATTTGAAATTCTTTCATGCTTAATGTGAAGTTTTGAAGATACCAATGAGAAATTTTCTTCACATGCCAATTGAAAATTCATTTTGATTAAGTACTAATAGAAATACTTATTTTTGAAAGATACCAAATTGAAAAATATACTAAATTTTTTTAAATGGTGGTGGTGCGGTCCTTTTGCTTTGGGCTTAATATTCTCTCCCCCTTTGGCATTAATCACCAAAAACGGAGAACCTGAGAGCCCTTATTATTTTTCTCCCAAATGGTAAAGTAAATATGAGTGAAAAGTCATACCATTGAGAGTTTGTGGAATACCGGCAAAGGGTAAATATCGTTAGAGTTGAGTGGAAGCGTTATCTTTGTCGAATACTCCATTCCCTTTTAATCTACAACTTAGTATAGAAATACACTTGAAAACACATTAGTCGTAGTCTTGGCACAAGAAGAATAAGAAATATGCAATTGTACCAAATGAAAGAGACATGATCAAAGGTATATGAAATAGCTATGCGTGCAATGTTTCAATCAAAGTTCCGAGAATCAAGTATATTTAGCTCATTCCTAAGTTTGCTAAAGGTCTTCTCATCTAGTGGCTTGGTAAAAATATCGACTAATTGGTTGTGGGTGTTAACATAAGCAATTTCGATATCCCCCTTTAGTTGGTGATCTCTCAGAAAGTGGTACCGGATGTCTATGTGCTTAGTGCGGCTATATTCAACGGGATTATCCATCATGCGGATTGCACTCTCATTGCCACATAGGAGAGGGACTTTGCTCAGTTTGTAGCCATAGTCCCTAAGGGTTTGCCTCATCCAAAGTAATTGCGCACAACAATGAACTGCGGCAATGTACTCAACTTCTACGGTGGAAAGAGCTACTGAATTTTATTTCTTTGAAGCCCATGACACCAGGGATCTTCCCAAAAACTAACAAGTCCCTGATGTGCTTTTTCTATCAATCTTACATCCAGCCCAATCAGCATCGGAATACCCAATTAGATCAAAGGTAGATCCCTTAGGGTACCAAAGCCCAAACTTAGGAGTGTAAACTAAATATCTCATGATTCTTTTCACGGCCCTAAGGTGAACTTCCTTAGGATTTGCCTGAAATCTTGCACACATGCATACTGAAAGCATAATATCCGATCGAGATGCACATAAGTAGAGTAAAGATCCTATCATTGACTGGTATACCTTTTGATATACGGATTTACCTCCCGTGTCGAGGTCGAGATGTCCATTGGTTCCCATGGGTGTCTTGATGGGTGTGCCATCCTTCATTCCAAACTTCTTAAGAATGTCATGAATGTACTTTGTTTGGCTGATGAAGGTGCCCTCTTGGAGTTGCTTGATTTGAAATCCAATGAAATACTTCAACTCCCCCATCATAGACATATCGAATTTCTGTATCATGATCCTACTAAACTCTTCACAAGTTGACTTGTTAGTATACCCAAATATAATATCATCAACATGAATTTGGCATACAAATAAGTCTTTTGCAACAGTTTTAGTAGAGTAGATCGGCTTTACCGACTTTGAAGCCATTAGTGATAAGGAAATCTCGCAGGCATTCATACCATGCTCTTGGGGCTTGCTTGAGCCCATAAAGCGCCTTTGAGAGTTTATACACATGATTAGGGTACTCACTATCTTCAAAGCCGGGAGGTTGCTCAACGTAGACCTCTTCCTTGATAGGTCCATTGAGGAAGGCACTTTTCACGTCCATTTGATAGAGCCTAAAGCCATGGTAAGTAGCATAGGCAAGTAATATACGAATTTACTCAAGCCTAGCTACGGTGCGTAAGTTTCATCAAAATCCAAACCTTCGACTTGTGAATATCCCTTTTCCACAAGTCGAGCTTTGTTCCTTGTCACCACACCATGCTCATCTTGTTTGTTGCAGAATACCCACTTGGTACCTACAACATTTTGATTAGGACGTGGAACTAAATTCCATACCTCATTCCTCGTGAAGTTATTGAGCTCCTCTTGCATATCCACCACCCAATACGGATCTCTTAGTGCATCTTCTACCCTGTATGGCTCAATAGAGGACACAGAAGAGTAATGTTCACAGAAATGAGCTACTCGAGATCTAGTGGTTACCCCCTTATGAATATCACCAAGAATGGAGTTGACGGGGTGATCTCTTTGAATTGCTTGGTGGACTCTTGGGTGTGGCAGTCTTTGATCCCTTATTTCTTGATCATCTTCCTTGTTTTGATCATCTTCATCCCCCTTGATCCATGTCCTCCTCTTGAGGTGGCTCATCCTCTTGATCTTCATCTTTATCATCTTGAGCCTGATCCTCGTCTTGAGTTGGTGGAGATGCTTGCATGGAAGATGATGCTTGATCTTGTGCTTGTGTGGGCTCTTCAGATTCCTTTGGACACACATCCCCAATGGACACGTTCCTTAGTGCGACGCATGGAGCCTCTTCATCATCTAGTTCATCAAGATCAACTTGCTCCACTTGGGAGCCATTAGTATCATCAAACACAATGTCACAAGAAACCTCAACTAATCTAGTGGATTTATTGAAGACTCTATATGCCCTTGTGTTTGAGTCATACCCTAGTAAAAAGCCTTCTACAACCTTAGGAGCAAATTTAGAACTTCTACCTCTTTTAATAAGAATAAAACATTTGCTTCCAAAGGCTCTAAAATATGAAACATTGGGCTTTTTACCAGTGAGGAGTTCGTATGATGTCTTCTTGAGGATTCAGGGAAGATATAACCGGTTGATAGAGTAGCATGCGGTGTTAATCGCCTCAGCCCAGAACCGGTCCGGTGTCTTGTACTCATCAAGCATGGTTCTTGCCATGTCTAGTAGAGTTCTATTTTTCCTCTCCACTACATCATTTTGTTGAGGTGTGTAGGGAGAAGAGAACTCATGCTTGATACCCTCCTCCTTAAGAAATCCTTCAATTTGAGTGTTCTTGAACTCCGTCCCATTGTCGCTTCTTATCTTTTTGATTCTCAATCCGAACTCATTTTGAGCCTGTCTTAAGATTCTCTTTAAAGTTTCTTGGGTTTGAGATTTTTCCTGTAAAAAGAACACCCAAGTGAAGCGAGAATAATCATCTACAATAACTAGACAGTACTTACTCCCGCCGATGCTTATGTAAGTTGTTGGGGACTTGTTCTCAAATGCTATGAGTCAAGAACAAGGCAACACAAAACATTAATGGTTAAAGTCCTTCGTCCTTCGAAACATTATTTCCCTTAGGATATAATGATCTTCAGACAAAGATTATGAAGGACATACCTTCATCATCACAGTGCATAATAATGGAAGTAGAAGCATATGAAACATGAGAAGTATCATGAATAGTCATACGATATCATTTATATATCTTTATTATAGTATTATCAATGAATATGAACAATATTGAATTACATTTATACCTTCGACTTGATAGAAGGCGGAAATTCAAGTGTGACGTGCGAGTAAATACAAGTCAGCGTGAACAGTACAGGGTTACTGTTCACCTATTTGTAGGCGCGGGACGCAGCCCGGTCGAAATTACATTTGTGTCCTTGACGACAAATTACAAATGTGGCACAAACTATTAAGGACTGAACAGTCTTTTCCTCTTTAAGTCGGTGCCGCCCTTCGTATCAAAACATGTCACTATACCGAAGCTCCCTGGATCATAGCTTCGGTCTGTACCTTCGTGCTGTGTCTGCTTATGTGCCAACTTGCCGAAGGTGTTGTTGCTTAGAGGACCTTCGGCGACGAAGCAGGCCCCCAACAGTAGCCCCTTCGCGGTGGTAGATCGTTTTTCGTAACGAGCTTGATCCGTGAAAAAATCTCAAAGGCTTCAGAATGCTGAATGTCCGAAAAACACCTTCCTTGAGCTCGTTACCGAGAAACGATTAAAATATTTTGAGCACCAGGTACCCACCACGCAGTGGGTACGAGTGTTCTGGCGATTCACCTTCCAAACGCCGAGTGGTCCACCGTTCAGCGGGTGCGGGCGACTGTTCAGCGCGTGCGGGCGACTTGGCGATTCACCTTCCCACCTGCAGCTCTATATAAACAGACGGGTAGGTGTGAAGTTACCACAACATTCATTGCCATTGCACTATTGTGCTGTTAAAAAATTTAACCATAGCCAAAGCTTTTCCACTGCACTCTCCTGCGGACCATTATTTTGAGTTAGCTTCATCAAAAAAGAGAGCTTCGTCAAAACTGTAAAAGACATCAACTTCGTAAAAACCGCAAAATATCCATCAGATGGCCAGAGTACGCTCGACTGCAAGGGTGACTCGTGAAGGAGAGGAGACCGAGGCCACCGAGACAGCTCCAATTTCCAAAGTCATGAGACAGTCGGACCTAGTTGTGACAGAAGGAACCATTGACAAAGGCACACCTGCTGCCGAAGCTGAACAGGTTGACATTGAAGAAGAAAATGTTGATGAAGAAGAGGAGGATTATAGCATTTTGATCCCGTCAAAACCCAGTCACCTGGATTTTGAGAAATCTACTATGTCTGAAGCCGACGTGCCCATGATGATGAAGCTGGGTTACTTCGGAGAGGCAGAACGAAAACTGATCCGATTTACCAGAGAAGAGACCACCCCAGTGCCGAAAGATGATGAAGTAATTGTTTTCAAGAGTTTTTCAGAGCCGGACTGCGGTTCCCTCTGAACGAGATGATAGGAGAAGTGTTGAAGAATTTTGAAATTTATCTTCATCAGCTGACCCCTAACGCTATCGTTAGGCTTAGTATCTACATCTAGGCCCTTCGAAGCCAAGGGATGGACCCAGATGCCGAAGCATTCTGTCGACTGCACGAGCTGCACTACCAAATGAAGGCCAGGCTATCGTACCAAGTGGCCAATTGGCTGGAAGAGTGAATGGTTTTATATCAAGGCCGATGAAAAGAAGAGGGGGAAACTGATGACGATGGTCATGTGCCCGCTGGTTTTAAGCTTCGGAATGATAAGACCTTTGTGCATAAGACCTTTGTGCAACATGCAGCTAGCGTCAACATGCCAGCTGGCCGCTGTAGAATTCAGGGTGGTAGCTGAACAGATTAGCACCAGAGACCTGGTACAAGAATACTTGGCCAACATGACATCTCCAACGTCAAGTGATTGGAGCATGCTGAAGCTGAAAGGAACAAAGAAAAAAATATGAGCTTGTTCGTTTGCCTTATCGTATCAAGTTTGAGAAACAATTCAAAGAGCCTTGCCAAGAATGGCTGGAGATGATTGAAACTATGTGCAATGAAATTTTGGGGAACTACACTAAAAAGGAAGACCAACTAATGACAGCAGCCTTCGGCACCCGACCAAAACGAAGGTTAAACCGCGTAATGGACGCTCTAAAATTTGAATATCCTGATTATGAGCGACTCAATAAGGGTGCCGAAGGGACAAAGAGAAAAAAGGTTGTCAGCGTTCTGAGCAGGCAGGCTGCCAGAATGGTGAAGGAAGATGAAAAAACTTTAAAGAAGAGAAAATCCAGTCCTGAGCTGAAGGTGGCGCCTTGAAGAAGAGAAAGGCTTCAACTCCGGAGCCGAAGGTAACTGAGATGGAAGAGGAAATTCCTTCAACACCTCCTGCTGCCAAAGTAGAAGAGATTTTAAAGGTAATGACTGAATCTTTACCTATCAAGCTGGTAAGCCCTCTGGGACCGGAACTGATAAAGCTTTTTTAGAAGAAAGGAGAGCCGTCGGCTAAGAAGAAGACAGATGGGCTAAAGAAGCAAAGAATTGGTAGCGTAATGCAAGCTATTGAGAAGACGCCACCATCGGCCTCGGCATCTAAGATAGCACCTACTGTAAGCACCGAAGCCGCCGCCGAAGCAAACATGTCAGCCGAAGCTGCAGCTGCTGCCGAAGCTGCTAACTTGGAGAGCACATTATCTGGAATTGACAAACTGCTATTGGATATGCCTATAGAAGAAACAGTTGTAGCTGCTGAACAAGTCATGGCCCAGTGCCTGACAAAGGAAAGAAAATTGCTGATGCTGCTTCGGAAGAAAAAGATTTTGAGCTTCGGAACCTGATCGGTCAAGAACTATCTGAGGCCGAGAAGAAGGAGCTACAGGAATATGGCATTTCCTGTGGCTACCAGCCAGGAGCCATGCTCTTTGGTGGAATCAATGAAGAGGCCTTGGGATGTGTTTGTGACCGTATCGGGGCGAAGGTAATCGACACTCTATCGAAGAGTGTCGGTTTTCCGAAGCTTGAAGCCAATATTAGCAGCTACCGACAACAACATATCGTCGGTAGTTTGTTTTATTCCAACTTTAAGGTAAGATTCTTATAATAAAACAAAATTTTATAATGATTGTCACCATGGTGCGGGTATCCCCTGCAACTTGGTGTAGTTATTAATAAAGTCAGTTATTTAGTTGGGTAATCCATTTATTTCCACTTTCCTCTTTATCTAAGAAGTTGTCAGTGAAGATGATCAATTGTTCAGTGCTATGAAGATTTTCATATATCTTTTCTTATGCTGAAAGACTGCAGAGTCAGATCTGATATGTGTGTGGTTTCTATAGATGTCTAAGAACAGGCGCAGAGGTGCGAGGCGTGCTCGGCTAGAACAGCAGGCACCCCAGGAATATGCAGCCCAACAACAGTAGTTGCCACCGCCACCCCCGATGACAGTTGAGCAGATGTTCATGATGCAAACTCAGGCAGTTCAGACAATTGGTCCGACTTTAGCAGCGATGCAGCAGGTGCAGCAGCAGCCACCCCCACCACAGCCTCCAGTGCAAGTTTAGATGCCACAAGTGCCCAGAGACAAGCTGGCAGAGTTCATGAGGGGCTATCCCCCTGTCTGTAACACCTAAATTGTAAGAGATCATATAAAAGGAGAAAAGTGATTTCCTTTATCTGTTTATGTGAATTGCACCTATTTGTCATCAGGTGAACACCATCTTTAAACACAAATAATTAATAAAAATATATGCCACTAAATTACGCATCATGCTGGATTTTATTTTGTGTGTATTTTGTGGCAATACAAAAATAAAATAAAGAGAATATATTAATACCTAGATGAGAATTTAAGATTTAAAGGGAACTCTAGAAATGTGGAGAGAAGAAAAAAAGATAAAAGGATATGAATGAATAAATAATTAAATATCTCCAGATTTAGTACCTCTAATTTCACAAATATAAAATTGTAATGAAGGGCCAAAAGGTTTGAATTAAATCTGAATTCAAATTGAATTTGAAAAGGGAGAAAAGAAAATGGAAAAAAGAGAAAGGAACCTTACCTGGGCCGCACACCACCAATCCGGCCCAGTTTCCCATTCCCCCTCCGTGCAGCCCAGGCGAGAGCATTGCTTGCGCTGCTGGCTCCGCTGACGCATGGGACCCACCTGACGGTCTCTCGCTCGCGCTCGCGCTCAGCGTCTCACGGCATGCGCGGGCCCACGGATCAGCTTCTCAACCGTGCGCCTCCGCTTTCCCTCCCACTACGCCACTTCCACGGGGGTCCCACCTGTCATCTCGCTCGGCTATAACCGATCGCGCGCACCTGCCGGGTTGTTGGAGCTCAAGTCAGCCTTCTCCTCCCCTCTCTGTGGTACATATTGACTCCGCCGCCTGGACTGGGGCTCCCCGCAGTCCCCATGCGCGACCCTAGGTCCGTTCTCCCCTTCCTCTACCTCCTCGCGCGAGTTTAGCTCCCCAGAACCACCGCCGCTACCACTGCTGGGCCCGCCGTCATCACCTTGAGCCATCAGCGTCGCCCGTGCTCCGGGAAGGAGTCCAGGGACTTCGTTTGGCGCTGTTGAAGCTCACCGGGCATCGAACGTGACAATTAATCAACTGCACCGTCGGCAATTGCTCATCGGAGTGTGCAAACCGCCGCGGCTTCAACCGCGCCGTGGACCTACCTCGCCGTCCCTCGATCGCCGGTATGATGCCCTTCCACGTGCCCATCCTTACTTCATGATCGTGTATCATTCAACCGCGCTTCGAATTTGGCCCTTTGTGTCGCGGAATTGCTCGCCTGAGTTCCAACTCCGCCCATCCCCGCCGCGTCGCGTGGCCTGCCTCATCCATTGCCTTTCGCCTGCTCACGGTGCCTCGATCGAGTTCGCCATATACTCCTCTACCTGTGGCGCGTGTTGGGTCAGCGGATAGGGCCCCGGGAGTCACTGGGGGCAATTCCGGTGAGGTCCTCCTCTGTTCACGAGGGGCGGTGCCGCCGCTGTCCGATATTTAGGAAGGGGATTGGGGAAGCTTGCTCTCGACCGTTGATCAACCGTTGTAGGGCTAGGATTAGATCTGTGGGAAAGGTTGGCCCTGGCCGTTGATCGGAAGGGCAACGGCCATGATCAAGTCAGCCAAACCGCTTCGGTCGAAACAAACGTCAGCCGTAGATCTCAGATCCGGTGGTCTGCGCTGCATACCGCTTCATAGATTTAATGATCTAATCTGGTGTGTTCATAGCAGATCTGGCGGCCGAGATTGACTCATACCCCTTCGCCGTTTGATTTTGTAAAAGAGCCCCTGTAGAATCTAGTAATCAACCCGTCGTCCACCCTAGGGTTGGACTGAGTCTGGTGAATTATTCAAATTAGCCCCTGTATTTCTTAGTAAATGACGTGCAGTCCAGAGTATTATAAAATAAGAGAAAATTAATTGGAAAATAGATTTTTAATACAAAAATAAATGCTAGAACTTTAATAATTCATAGAAACTTCATATGAGCTCCAAATTAACCCATTCCACTTTCTAAAATTTTGTAATATTATTCTCTACCACTGGAAATCTCTGTTTTGTCATTAAATCAATATTAAAATTTATTTATCACTTAATCCTATTTTAAGCACATAAAACCTTTGGAAATTCATATATCAAAATCTATAACTCCAAAAACTATGGTTCCTGTTCCTAAGATTTTATTTTAATGTGTAGATTATCACTGTGTATTTTGTTTATATGTTTGGTGTGATGTTAATTTTCCCTATATATTGTGCTTGTTTGTATTGTGGCGAGTAGAAGAGCACGTGACTGAGGATCCTGGTGAGCAGCAGATAGAAGTAGCTGAGCAGGAGCTCATCGAAGGCAAGTTGTGCCCTTGACCACTTTTTACCCAATAATGTTCTTTAATACCATTTATTCATGCATAGGTTAATTTTGATGGGACCCGATAGGTCACCCTAGATTGTTTATCTCATTACCTTGTTTACCCCTGAATCACTTGGGTAGTTTTGCTATTTCTTTACATAGTTTTGGAATAATCATTTATTATATCTATGTTCCAATTCTTTTGTTATTCTATTTATGTTCATGTCAAGATCATTAATGTTAATTGGAACATAGAGCTTAACTTGAGTAACACGTGCCACCACAAGGGATTAATGGGACGCCCTTGGCTGACTAATTAGGAAAGCTAGTGGAAGACTACCTTACCTAAAAGGGGCAAGGGCAGTAGGGGAGTTGCATGCAAGGAGGTTCTCGGGTTGATTTAGCTGCGATGGCGGTCAGACGGGGGATTCTTGCAAGTGCTCTTCCCATAAACTGTAGCGGGTTTTCGGAAGCTAGTGGAACTTTGTAAAGGCCTCATAGTGTTGCCCTGCCTCGCCTCCTAGGTAGAGGTGTATGGGAGTCGCGACCCCTTGGCAGATGGGTAACATGACTTGTGGGTAAAGGGTACAACCTCTGCAGAGTGTAAAACTGGTATACTAGCCGAGCTCACGGTCATGAGCAGCTCAGGACTCTCTGATGATTAAATTATGGAACTTAAATTCAATTTTGTCATTTGCATTTGCATGGGATTATTATTAATTTTGTCCTATTACTTTATTTAAGGTTTGGTATTCACTTACATCTAGTAACTGCTAATAAAATTTTGACCAACTACTTAAAAGCAACGCTCAGCTTTAACCCCTATCATTGATTAGCCTTACACATCACATGAACTCCCACCTTTGTGAGTTCATGTCCACTGGTTCCCCACAACTTGTTGAGATATGATCATGTGTGAGCTCACCCTTGCTGTCTCACACCCCCCCACAGGAGAAGAGCAGGTGGTTCAGGAGGAGCCACAAGGCGAGGAGTTTGATCTGATCTAGGTGGCGTTTCTCAGTTGACATTGGCGCCGACGATCCTTAGTTTGTTTTATATTTATTCTTTTATTTTGTAATAAGACTTCCGCTATGTAATAAATACTCTGATTATTGTGACATTTATCTCTATACACTCTGTTATTATATATGTTGTCTTCTTGGCGCATGTATGAGATGCACCTGGCTTTGTTCCTTAAAGCCGGGTGTGACAGAAGTGGTATCAGAGGAAAGGTTGACTGTAGGACGAAACCTAGATAGAAATGGACAAAACCCTTACTTACTTATCTTATTCTAATTCATTCTATACTTACCTTACTCTGATTCTTTCTATACTTATCTTTACCCTATCTCATCTTCTACTATTCCACTCTGATCATTCTTATCTCTTCTACTCTAAGACAAGATGGTTTTCACACCTTGGAACCCTACATATATGACCTTTTTAAGAGATAGGAGACCTAAGACAAAAAAATTAAAATTATTTTTTGTATTAAAAAATGTTGGTTGATTGTTCTGATGATCAATGCTTGATTTGCTTCTTTGATTGATTGAAATAGTATAGACGGGCATCTTAGCATGTACCACCATAAGGTAATGTATTAGCTTTAGTACGTGACACACTTAGCTAATAAATTCCCCATAGTAACATGCCTCGTAATTACATGCCTTGTCTATAATCCTTTCTTTCGTACCCTGTGTGTCTAACCCAGATGGGCTACCCCTATAGTGTTAGAAGAGAGCACTATAGACGTGATCCTTGGTATGTCATGGTTAAGAAAGGCAAAGGCAGTTTATACACTGTGCTAAAGGAACCATAGAACTCACCAGTTCCAAAGGAGAAAGATTTGAAGTTGGAATTGCAGTAACTACCACCACCAGACTAGCGGCATTCTTAGTAGATGGGAAGTTCGTTGGTGTCAACATCCGTGTGGTTAGAGATTTTCCGAATGTCTTCCCACAAGAGTTACCACGGATGCCACCATATAGGGAAGTTGAGTTTGTCATTGATCCCTTACCTGGACTGCCCCTACTTTCAAACGGCCGTACAAGATGTCTGTAGAAGAGTTAAAGGGACTGAAGAAGCAGTTAACGGAATTACAAGAGGCTGGGTACATTCGTCCGAGTTCCTCACCTTGGGGAGCGCCGGTTCTGTTTGTACATAAGAAGGATGGATCATAGCGGATGTGTGTGGATTATAGATCACTTAATGATGTTACTATGAAGAACAAGTATCTGTTACCCCATATTGAGGAATTAGATCAAATGAGAGGTGCTAGGGTATTCTCGAAGATTGATCTTCGATCGGGATACCATCGATGAGGATTAGACCATCGGATATTCCCAAGACAGCATTCTCGACTCAATATGGATTATATGAGTTCACTGTTATGTCGTTTGGATTAACTAATGCACCAACTTATTTCATGAACTTGATGAACAAGGTGTTTATGGAGTATTTGGACAGATTCGTCGTAGTATTCATGAATTTGGATTAACTAATGCACCAGCTTATTTCATGAACTTGATGGACAAGGTGTTTATGAACAAGTTTCTTGCCCTGAAGCAAGGTCCCCTGTCCGTCAGTGAGTACAGGATAAGGTTTTGCAACTGTCACGCTACGCCCTAGAAGACGTCAACACAGATGCCAAGAGGCAGTACCGCTTTCTGAGAGGATTGGTTGATCCCCTCCATTATCAGCTGATGAATCACACTTTCCCCACCTTCCAACATTTGATTGACAGAGCAATCATGACAGAAAGGAAGCGTTGGGAGATGGAGGATAGGAAGCGCAAGATTGATGGGCCTCAGGCCGGGAGTAGTAGTCGTCCCCGCTACTCAGGCAACTCGCCCCAGCAATTCAAGCAAGGTCATCAGCACCAACATCAGCATCAACACTAGCACCAGTACCAGAGGCAGTTTCCTTAGCAGCAGTAGTAGTACCGTCAGCACACCCAATCTAGAGGAAATCAGTTCCAACGTCAGAACAACCAGGCAGCTCGTCTTCCTGCCCCAGCAACCAACCAGAATGGTCAAGCAGCCGCAACACAAGTAGGAGGTCGTGCATGCTTCTACTGTGGATAACAAAACCACTGGTGAAGAACTGTCCAAAGAAAGCAGCTCAATAGCCGCCAGTAGTCAATGCCCCAGCAAGACAAGGAGCACCACAACAAGCACCAGGAGGCCGTGGTCAGGCCTACAATTGTGGAAAGGTGAACCACCTAGAGGCCGAAGCATTCCAGGATGCCTAGGACGTGGCAGTAGGTATGTTTCCAGTCGAATCCTACCCAGCAAAAGTACTATTTGATACTGGTGCCACACATTCTTTTGTTTCTGCATCTTGGGTAGAATCACATAACATCCCCATAGAACCAATGATCCCACCTTTAAGAGTTAATTCAGTTGGGGGAAAGTTCAGTCCGATAGGATTTGTGCAAATCTAAGGATTGAAATAAGGGGGATAGACTTCTCCGCTAGGCTAGTAGTAATGGGAACTCAAGGGTTAGATGTCATCCTAGGGATGAATTGGCTACACAGAAATCAAGCCACTATCAGTTGTGACAAGAGAAAAGTCAAGTTGGTGTCCCCATCCGGAAAGGAAGTAGTAACCAAGCTGTACTTACCTGAACTAGAAGAAGGAGCCTGTCACCATTTATCAGTAGATGACAAAGAGTCCAATCCGATTGAGGCAATTAGAATTGTTTCAGAATTCCCCGATGTATTCCCTGAAGAGTTACCAGACATGCCACCTGAAAGGAAAGTTGAACTTGCCATAGAGCTTATCCCAGGCACCGCCCCTATTTCCAATAGAGCTTATCGAGTGTCCGGACCAGAGTTGGTGGAACTCAAGAAGCAAATTGATGAGTTGTTGGAGAAAGGTTACATCAGACCAAGTACCTCACCTTGGGCAGCCCCAGTATTATTTGTGGGGAAGAAGGATGGCACGAAGAGGATGTGCATTGATTATAGAGCTTTGAATGAAGTCACTATCAAGAACAAGTACCCCCTGCCGTGAATTGAGGACTTATTGGATCAGTTAAGAGGAGCCAGTGTGTTCTCAAAGATAGATCTGAGGTCAGGTTACCATCAGCTCAGAATCCGACCCGCAGACATACCGAAGACAACATTCATCACCAAGTATGGACTATATGAGTTCATGGTTATGTCATTCGGATTGACGAATGCGCCAGCTTACTTCATGTACCTGATGAACAGTGTGTTCATGGACTACCTCGACAAGTTCGTAGTGGTGTTTGATGATATTCTCGTATATTCCCAGAATGAGCAAGAGCATGAGGAACATTTGAGGAAGGTACTTCAAAGGCTATGAGATTGCCAGTTGTATGCCAAGCTTAGCAAGTGCAAGTTCTAGATCAGCGAAGTTCTATTCTTGGGTCATATTATAAACCGAGATGGACTAGCTGTAGATCCAAATAAGGTAGCAGCGATTCTGGACTGGAAAGCACCAAAAGATGTCCGAGGAATCAAGAGTTTTATTGGAATGGCCGGTTACTATCGGCGTTTCATTGAAGGTTTCTACAAGATTGCCAGGCCAATGACATCCTTGCTAGCAAAGAAGGTTGAGTTCAAGTGGACCCCAGCGTGCCAAGAATCATTTGAAATGTTGAAGCAGAAGTTGACAACAGCATCGATATTGGTTCTGCCAGATGTTCAAAAGCCATTCTCAGTATACTGTGATGCTTCGTACACCGACTAGGATGTGTGTTAATGCAGGAAGGGAAAGTAGTGGCATACTCATCCCGACAATTGAAAGTTCACGAGAAGAATTACCCCACTCATGATCTGGAGCTAGCAGCAGTGGTTCATGCACTGAAGACCTGGAGACATTATCTTTATGGGCAGAAGTGTGATATCTACACGGACCACAAGAGCCTCAAGTACATATTCACTCAGTCAGAGTTAAACATGAGGCAGCGAAGGTGGATAGAATTGATCAAAGACTATGAGCTAGAGATTCATTATCACCCAGGCAAAGCAAATGTGGTTGCAGATGCTCTTAGCAGGAAAGTCAAGTCAATATGTTGGCCGCTCACTCGATGTCGTTTGAGCTAGCGAAGGAATTTGACAGGCTCAGTCTCGTATTTCTAAACAACACTCAAGGAGTGACAATTGAGCTGGAACCCACCCTAGAGCAAGACATCAAAAAAGGTCAGAAGGATGATGAGAAGATCAACGAGATCCGGCAGCTAATCATAGATGGGAAAGGTCCAGATTTCCGTGAAGATGCAGAAGGAGTGGTATGGTTCAAGGATAGGTTGTGTGTTCCCGACATCACCTCGATCCGGGAACTGATTCTCAAGGAGGCTCATGAGATAGCATATTCTATACACCCTGGTAGCGAGAAAATGTACCAAGACTTGAAGAAGAGATTCTGGTGGTACGGTATGAAAAGAGAGATAGCAGAGTATGTGGCCAGATGTGACAGTTGTTAGAGGATCAAGGCAGAACATCAGAGGCCACAGGTTTGTTGCAGCCGTTGCAGATTCTGCAGTGGAAATGGGATGAGATTGGGATGGACTTTATAGTCGGTCTGCCCCGCACTCGAACTGGTTATGACTCCATCTGGGTAGTAGTGGACCGTTTAACAAAGGCGGACCATTTCATACCAGTCAAGACCACCTATAACAGTGCAGTGTTGGCAGAATTATACATGTCTCAGATTGTGTGCTTGCACGGTACTCCAAAGAAGATAATATTGGATAGAGGCACCCAGTTTACTTCTCATTTTTGGCAGCAGCTACATGAAGCTTTGGGCACTCACTTGAAATTCAGTTCAGCTTACCACCCGCAGACAGATGGTCAGACTGAGAGAACCAACCAGATTCTTGAGGATATGTTGAGAGCTTGTGCTTTGCAAGACAAGTTAGGTTGGGACAAGAGGCTACCATATGCAGAATTCTCCTACAACAACAGCTATCAGGCCAGTCTGAAAATGTCGCTGTTTGAAGCGCTTTATGGGAGGAACTGTAGAACTCCATTGCGTTGGGACCAACCCGGCGAAAGGCAGGTATTCGGTCCAGAGATTTTGCTTGAAGCCGAAGAGAATATTAGGATGGTCTGGGAAAATCTGAAGGCAGCACAGTCCAGACAACGAAGCTATGCAGATACCAGAAGAAGGGAACTCAGTTTTGAAGTGAGAGACTATGTCTATTTAAAAGTGTCACCCATCAGAGGAACCAAGAGGTTTGGAGTCAAGGGCAAGCTAGCCCCTCGCTATATCGGACCGTATCAAATTCAGGCAAGACGTGGAGAAGTGGCTTATCAACTTAGCTTACCAGACAACCTGTCCACGGTGCATGATGTGTTTCACGTGTCTCAGTTGAAGAAATGCTTGCGAATACCAGAAGAGCAGTTGCCAATGGAAGACCTTGAAGTTCAAGAGGATCTGACATACGTTGAGAAGCCAATGCAGATTCTAGAGACAGCAGATTGGGTCACTCGGAGGAACACCATCAGGATGTGCACAGTCAAATGGGGCCATCACTCAGAGGACGAAGCAACCTGGGAAAGAGAAGATGATCTGAGAGCCAAGTACCCTGAACTCTTTGCTATCTAGCCTTGAATCTTGAGGGTGAGATTCTTTTAAGGGGGATAGGTCTGTAACACCCTGAATTTGGGGGTATAAAATTTCTTTCTTATGACCATCCAAATTCAGGTGTTACTCTTCTCTATCTCACTCTAGTTTCTCTCTCTCTAGTTTTCTCTCTCTCTTTTTCTTTTAATTAGAGTTAGTTGCATTAGTGAAGGATTATTTAATTTATTTTGCCCAAAACATATGAGTCATGGAATGTTGCATCATATTGAGCCTAAATATTCTTTGAATTGTTGCACATATTTGATTTGGTTTGAATTTGAAACTTGATTTGAATTTGAATTGAAAACCCTAGAGAAAATAAATAAAAAAGGCAATAGAAATTCCAGGAAAAAGGAAAAGGCCATTTCGGCCCAAGCCAGCCCAATAAGCCCAGCCCGCGCGCGCCCGCGCCCGCGCGCCCCCTGAGCATGACAGGCGGGCCCCGCCTGTCGGCGCAAACCTGAGCGTGCTCACTTCCCTCTCTCTCTCTCTCTCGCTGCTCTGTGGGGCCGACCTATCGGGGCTGTTTCCCTCGCGCGCGCCCGCTCTTTCTCTGTCCCGCCGTCCCCACCTGTCAGCCATCCCTAACATCCCGCCCACGATCTCCTCATCGTCGACACGCCCACGACCGCGCATTCTCCGGCCACATCCTCGAGCCCGCGCCCCTTTTGAGCCCCGCGCCCTGCTCGCCAACCTCCCCTCACTCATTTGTGCCCTCTGCCAGATCCTCTCGCCCTCTCTCTCGCTTTGCCCACGCGTGCAGGGAGCTCCGCCACCCGCCTGCCATGGACCGCTGCCTGTTCTGTGGCCACCATCACGTCCGCGCCCCGTCCAGTGCCACGGTGAGCTCCGCCTCGCTGTTAGCTACTCGGGACACCCTTCGGTGTGCCCTCTCCCTCTCTGCTTAGTCCGGTCCGCGCTCACCAGAGCAATCTTCGCGCAGCCGGAGCCCCGCCGCCATCACCCCATCGAGTCTCTGCGCCTCCACCGTTGCTTTTCGCGACTGTTGGGACCATGCTTCGTCGCCGAAGGTCCTGCAGAAAGGAAACAGCTTCGGCTGAAGCTGCTTAAACGTAATGCCGAAGGTATCATTCATGAAGCTTCAGTATTACAACATGTCCGAAGATGAGGGATCGAACCGACTTAAAGATAGAATGACTTTTTAGTCCATAAGGGTCTGAGTCAATGTTGTAAACTTTTATGAGGGGCATGGTTGTAATTCTTCACAGGCTGTGCCCTGTGCCTATAAATAGTGAACAGTATTCCTTTACTGTTCACGCATTCCTGTAATTGCAAACACATCGCTCGAGAATTATCGTGTGTCAAGGCAGAGGTATAAATGTAGCTAAACTTTATATTCAAACATCTTAAATTCATATAATAAGATATGTGAATGATGTCATTTATTTCCAATATATTTATCTTCAATGTTTCACGTTTTACATTACTTTGTATTATCTTTATAAGTTTAATTACGAAGGTGAAACCTTCGTAACGTTATGCTCGTGACCTTCGTCCGACGTTCATTAAATCCTTGTGGAGATGATGCTTCGGCGGACGAAGGGCATTGATATTTAACATTTTATGTTGCCTTGTTCTTAATTCATAGCATTTGAGAACAAGTCCCCAACATTGGCGCCCACCTCCGGTCAACTCACTTCCACTTTTTGAGCTGATGGCTTCGTTCAACAATCAAGCTGGAGCTGCTTCGGCTCCGAAGCTGGTACTCCCGATAACAGGCGGTTCATGCTCAGAGCCAGCCAACAAGAAGCAGAAGAAGGAGGCACAGAGAAGGGTACAACATGTTGGGGTGCAAGGACCCTTCATCAAGTCAAGATGGTCTCACATTCCAATTACCTTCTCTCAAGAAGATCTTCAACTCAAGGATTACCCACACAACGATGCTATGGTTATCTCTTGTGTGATCAAAGGATTCCTGGTTCATAATGTTTTGGTTGATACAGGCAGCGCAACTGATATCATATTTGCTAAGGCCTTCAGACAGATGCAAGAGCCCGAAGACAAAATCCATGATGCCACACATCCCCTTTGTGGCTTCGGAGGAAGGCAGATCGTAGCACTTGGAAAAATCACAATGCCAATAACCTTCGGATTCATTAACAACACAAGGACTGAACAAGTTGTATTTGATATTGTTGACATGGAATACCCTTACAATGCAATCATTGGTCGTGGTACTCTCAATGCCTTCGAAGCAATTCTTCATCCAGCTTATCTTTGCATGAAGATACCTTCGGACCAAGGGCCCATTGCTATTCATGGAAGTCAGGAAGCTGCCAGAAGGGTCGAAGGAAATTGGACAGACTCAAAAGCAATCCATAACATAGATGGAGCTGAAGCTTGTGAGTAATACAAGTTCAGAAGGGAAAAAGCTGCTTCGGTCGATCAGCCGAAGCCCATGCTCTTGTGTGAGGATATAGCAGAGCAGAAGGTGCTCTTGGGATCTCAACTGTCCGAAGAGCAGGAGAAAACCTTACTAAGGTTTTTGTTAAACAACAAAGATGTTTTTGCTTGGTCAGCTAATGATCTTTGTGGAGTCAACTGGGATGTTATTGAACACTCGCTCAATGTTGATCCATCCTTCAGACCCAGAAAGCAGAGGCTTCAGAAGATGTCTGATGATAAGGCCGAAGGTGCTCGGAATGAAGTGAAAAGACTCCTCAGTGCCGGAGTTATCAGAGAGGTAAAATACCCAGAATGGTTGGCTAACACTGTTATGGTAAAGAAGGCCAATGGTAAATGGAGAATGTGTATCGATTTTACTGATCTCAATAAGGCCTGTCCGAAGGACGAGTTTCCATTGCCAAGGATAGATTCCCTAGTTGATGCAGCAGCTTCATCAGAGCTTATGAGTCTGCTGGATTGTTATTCAGGCTATCACCAAATTTGGATGAAGAAGGAGGATGAGCCGAAAACCAGCTTTATAACCCCTAGTGGAACATATTGTTACCTTCGGATGCCTGAGGGGCTTAAGAATGCTAGAGGAAGCTTCAGCAGAATGACAACGAAGGTTATTCATTCTCAGATAGGTAGGAATGTGCTAACTTATGTTGATGATATCATTGTAAAAATCACGAAGCAAGATAATCACATTGCTGATCTGCAGGAGACCTTCGCTAATTTTAGACATGCTGGTTTAAAGCTGAATCCAGAAAAATGTGTCTTCGGAGTGAAGAAGGGGAAATTTCTTGGTTGCCTAGTTTCAACAAAAGGAATTGAGGCTAATCCAAACAAAATCGAAGCTATCCTCCGAATGGAACCACCAAGTACAAAGAAGGGAGCTCAAAGATTGACAGGAAGACTGGCATCTCTCAACAGATTCATATCTAGATCAGCAGAGAGAAATTTACCATTTTTCGAAGTACTAAAGTCAGCCGAAGTTTTTCAATGGGGACCAGTCCAGCAGAGAGCCTTCGAAGAGCTGAAGCAATACTTGATAGATCTAACAACACTAACTCCACCAACGCCAGGGGCTCCTTTGTTGTTATATGTGGCAGCTTCGCACTCAGCGGTAAGTGCAGCACTTGTCCAAGAGAAGCTTGAAGGCCAAATCAAGAAGCAGGCCCCAATATACTTTGTATCCGATGTTCTTAGTTTATCAAAGAAAAATTATACAGAATTGGAGAAGGTACTGTATGCTGTTTTGATGGCCTCCAGGAAGCTTCGACATTATTTTCAAGCTTACAATATAATTGTTCCTTCTTCACAACCGTTGAAGGATATTATGAGAAATCGAGAAGCTACTGGAAGGATTGGAAAATGGGCTGCAGAGCTCAATGAATTTTGTATTGATTATGTGCATAGGTCTTCGATTCAATCCCATGCGTTGGCAGACTTCATTGCTGACTGGACTCCAGGGGCTCAAGAGGAAGAAACGAATAAAGATGCCGAAGTTTGGACAGTGTTTTGCGATGGGTCTTGGGGAACCTTCGGAGCAGGAGCAGTTGCTGTGTTGGTTTCACCTTCCAAAGTTAAAACTTGTTATGCGACAAGACTTGATTTCAGTTGCACAAACAATATCGCTGAGTACGAAGCTCTGCTCTTGGGTCTTCGGAAGTTAAAGGCAATGAGAATTAGGAGGGCCATTCTTAAAACTGATTCCCAAGTTATTTCTGGCCATATTGACAAGAGCTACAAAGCAAGAGATCCGAAGCTTCAAAAATATTTAGATACAGTCCGAAGGATTGAGGCTTCCTTCGAAGGATTGTTTGTTAAAAATATTCCTCGTGGAGAAAATGAATATGCTGATCTATTAGCTAAGTCAGCAGCACAGAGGCTGCCCTTACCTTCGAAGTATTTTTCGAAACAATAAAAGCACCTTCGGTCGAGCTTCTTGAAAGAGCAGTCCTCAATATATCCCCTGTCTATAGTGAAGACTGGAGAACTGAGATCATTTCTTTCCTTCAGGGTAATTTTCTTTCAGATGACGAAGCTTATAACAGGAGGATAGAAGCAAGAGCTCGACCATATGTCATAATAGAAGGGGAATTATACAAGCGGGGGTCTATTCCCCGTTACTCAAGTGTTTATCCAGAGCCGAAGGCATAGAATTGATGAAGGAAATACACGCAGGCCTGTGCGGATCTCACATTGGATCTAGGCCTTTGCTCGGAAAAGTTTTTCGTCAAGGATTTTATTGGCCCAAAGCAGCTTCGAATGCAGCGGATTTAGTTCAAAAGTGCGAAGGTTGTCAGAAATGTGCAAGAGATAAAAAACAACCTTCGTCTTTAACTCAATTAATACAACCCACTTGGCCGTTGCACAGGTGGGGCCTTGATTTGTTAGGCCCATTACCACCAGCACAAGGGAACTTAAGATATGTTGTAGTGGCAGTGGAGTATTTTTCTAAGTGGATTGAGGCAAAGCCTTTAGCCACAATAACTTTGGTTACTATTCAAAAGTTTTTCTGGCAAAACATTGTTTGTCGCTTCGGAATGCCGAAGGCCATTACTGTGGATAATGGGACACAGTTTGATTCTGAAGCTTTCAGAGAATTTTGCGATCAAATTGGCACGAAGATCCATTTCGCATCAGTTCGACATCTGGAGTCAAATGGACTTGTTGAATGAGCTAATGGGATCATAATGACAGGAATAATGAAGTTAATCTTCAATCAGCCCAGGGGAAAGTGGCCAGACGAATTAATCAAAGTGGTGTGGAGCCATAATACAACAGTGTCAAGATCAACAGGCTTTACGCCATTTAAACTATTATTTGGTGATGAAGCAATAACCCCGGAAGAAGCCAAAACAGGATCAATAAGAACAGTAGCTTTGGCAGAAGTCGAAGATGAAGCTGATTATTCTGTGGAAAAAGATGCTATAGAAGGGATCAGGCTTCAAGCTGTGGAAAACATCAACAAATATCAAGCTGAAACAATAAAATGGCGTGACAGAAAGGTTAGGTTGAAGAACATTGAACCAGGACACTTGGTGCTTCGAAGAGTAGCCAACCTTGAGACAGTGGGCAAATTACAGCTGAAGTGGGAAGGACCTTTTTTGGTAGTGTCTTCGTCAAGACCCGATTCCTACAGATTGAAGGATATGGACGGCAACGACATTCCTAGATCATGGAATGCGGATGAGCTTCGGCGATATTATGTTTAGCTTGATGTAATTTTTTCTATTCTTTTTTGTGGCACCCTTTTCCTTTCCAAAGGGGGAGAAAGGTTTTTAATGGGGCCACAACATGTAATTTTTCTTTTCCTCATTTCAATTCTATAAGAGTGATATCCCCCAAAAAATGTAAATGTAAACGCAAAGGAAAAAGAAAAGAGAACAGGGAGAAGCTCAAAAGTCGTTCCTAAGGGAATGCAGAGCTTACAGCGAAAAATAAACGCTGATTCCGCTGAAAGTAAAAGGCGAAGAAGCTCCTAAGGGAGGCTTACAGCGAAAAATAAACGTTGATTCCGCTAAAAGTAAAAGGCGAAGAAGCTCCTAAGGGAGGCTTACAGCGAAAAGTCAACGCTGATACACCGAAAAGTAAACGGTGAAGCCGAAAAGTAAACTGCAAAAAGATTTGAATCATTCCCAAGGGGATGAAGGGCTATGATTATGGTTTTTGAATATGTATTCTGATATTCATTTGCACGATACATTACATCATGTCATTTGCATTCATAAACATTCATTTAGACATATATAGAATCATCATCATCATCATACCACACAAAAAAGACAGATGCTTCGGCAATGAGGAAAAACTTCGAAGAAAGAGGAAATTTTCATGCTTCGTTGTGTACGAAAAGAAGGGAAGGTGTTTTTCGCCTTTGGCTCAAAGGAGAAGTTTCGTCCACAGCAAAGCAGATTGTACACGGGTAAAGTAGACAAGATACATTGCAAGTTATGTACAAATTTACATAAGTTTTTCCACAATTATATTACAAAAATCTCTCCAGAATTTTTTACAGAAAAGTCTATTATAGCAACTATTAAGCTTCAGGTCGTCATACTTCAGCTTCGTCATACTTCAGCTTCGTCAAACTTCAGCTTCGTCATCCTGCACATATTAAAGAACAACATAAGAAAAGGTGCAAATGTCAAGAAGAAGGTAAAAGTAACGAATATAAGTTTCTCACTGGCTTAAGGTGGCTTCGAGCTTCGTCACCAGCCATTTTTCGCCCGCCATTTACCCAAATTTGGGTCATAAATCTATTTCCGATGCTTCGGGCTAAGCTTGGGATATCAACCAAATCTGCTGCTGACAAGCTGAAGTTTGGCCTATTCACAATCTTTCCGTGCGTACAGCCAGCCTTCAGAAAAGCGGTAGCTGTGCCTCGAGAAGCTACCAGGGCGCAGAAGTCGGCATGCCCACCAATAACTTCGTCAAGAGCATCAACTTCGCCTTCAATATGTTCCAAGGTGCTGGGCAGGTTTTCGGCTGAAGGTGAAATTTTTTCAGAACTGGCTCCGACAGAGTGAAATACGTCCTTCAGCCGCTGCACGCATCGGCTGCCGAAATTTAAGCATTTCTCTTGGAGATCCTTCAATGATTTTTGCAAATTTGAATTTTTCTCGACCTCAGTCTTGAGACTTGCTTCAAGCTTCTCCTTTTCTTGCTCATATTTTTTCTGACTTTTTCAGTAATTCATTCTTTAAACTGTCATTTTCGGCTTGGGCTTCAGCCAAGGAGCCTTTCATAGACTGAATAATAAAGTCTTTCTTTTCTAAGACACCTTCGTGTTCTTTAGCCATGATTTCAAGGTCTTGAATGGTGAACTCTTTCTTCTTCAGAACAGCTTCGTAATTTTCAACTTTTTCTTCTAAATCCTTGATGATAGCTTTATTCTTCTCATCTTCAAGATCTTGTTGCATTTTTAGCACTTTACTTAACATTATACTCTGCCAAAACAACCTTCGTCAGAAAACGACATAAAAATAATAATAATAAAATAATAATATTTTTTACCGTAAATTAGCATAGAGCAGGCTACCGACGATATGTTGTCGCTGGTACCTGCAAAGGTCCGCTTCTATCTTCGGCAGGCCAACGCTTTTGGAGAAGGTCCTAACAACTTTGGCTTCGGTGCGATTCCGAAGGCATCTTAGCTTCCCTTCGTTGACCCCACCAAATAGCATAGACCCTGGTTTATATCCGCAGGATATGGCATATTTCTTCAGTTCTTCTTTTTCAGCACTTGTTAAATCTTGCACAAGTAAATCTTGAAAGTTAAAATTTTCTTCCTCCAAAATGTCTTCAACCTGCTCTTTTCCCTTTTCAGTAGCCGTGTTCACCGCAGCCACAGCAGCTTCTTCTTCAGCCATTTTCAGAAGAATATTGTCAATAACTTCCAGTGTGGTTTCCAGGTTTGAATCTTCGGTGGCCCCAGCTTCGGCTCCGGTAGCTTCGGCTCCGGTAGTTTCGGCGGCTTCGGCTCCAGTAGCTTCGGCTCTCGCAGTTGCAATTTCAGTGGTTTCAGCCCTGGTGGCTTCGGCTGCGGCGGCTTCGGCTTCGGCGGTCTCGGCAATAACAATTTTTGACGCCGGTACCGGTGGCGGCGTCTGATGAATTACATCTGTCACTTGGATAATTCTGCGTTTTTTCGGCTTTGCAGGACTTTCTGCTGCCGAAGCTTTTTTGTCCTTCTGAAAAAACTTTATCAGTTCTGGTGCCAGTGGACTTAGCTTGACAGGCAAAGATTCAGTCATTACCTTCAGAATTTCTTCTACTTCGGCAGCAGAAGGTGTCGCAGGAGCTTCCTCATCTCGGACCAATCTCTCTGGTTCTGGAGATGCAGGCTTTGGAGATGCAGGCTTTGGAGATGCAGCTTTTCTTTTTCTTGGAGCAACTACCTTCGGTTCAAATTTTTCTTTCTTCTTTTTTGGTTGATCTTCGTCGTCTTTAATTAAAGTGCTAGCCACTCTTTTCCTTTTCTGCCCTTCGGCACCCTTGTCTAGCCGTTCGTAGTCAGGGTATTCAAAGCCTATAGCATCAAGTACTCTGTTTAGCCTTCGTTTCGGCCGGGTGCCGAAGGCTGCTGTCATCAATTGATACTCTTTTTTAGAATAATTCCCAAGAATTTCAGTACTCATTACTTTGATTGTTTCAAGCCATTCTTGGCAGGGTGCTTTAAAATATTTCTTGAATTTATAGTTGTAGGGCAAGCGGACAAGCTCCCCCTCCTTCTTCTCCCTTTCGAGCTTCGGCATAGCCCATTCCTTCATAGTTGGAAATATCTTGAAAGCCAAAAATTCCTGCACTAAATCTCTAGTGCCAATGTGCTCTGCAATAATCCTGAATTCAGCCAACGCGATTTGCGTTGGACCTTCTGGTGTCATATTGCATCGGGGTCTGGTCTCTCCGAAGATCAGTTCAAGCGGACTCTGTACCAGCTTCTCCTTGTCATTGTCAACTTTGACGTAGAACCATTCCGATTTCCAGCCTGCCGGCCACTTGCTTCGGTAGCTGATCACAGGAAATTTTGTACTTTTCCGATAGGCAAAATTATAACAACCAAAATTTTCATGTAACCCATCTTTTCTGGCTTTGGTTTGGTAATGTAGCTCATGCACCCGGCAGAAACCTTCGGAAAACGGTTCCACCCCCTGGATTCAGAGAGCCCAAATATAAACACTAAGCCTAACAATAGCGTTAGGAGTTAGTTGATGAAGATAGATCCCAAACTTCTTTAGCACATCAGCAATCATCCTATTCAAAGGAAATCTCAAACCAGCTTTGAGGAAACTCTTGAAAATCACTATTTCATCTTTCTGTGGCTTCGGGGTAGTCTCTTCTCCGCCAAAGCAAATAAGCTTTTTCTCATCTTCGCTAAAGTAGCCCGACTTCACCATCTTAGGAAAATCAGCCTTAGAGATGGTTGACTTTCCGAAGTCCAAGTGGCTAGGCTTGCTTGGTACTGCGATACTGTGATCACCTTCAGAATCAGTCTCTTCAATATCTGCTTGTTCTGCTTCGGCAGCAGGGGTGTCTTCCGATGTCACCAACCCAGATCGCCTCATTGCTTCCGAGATAGGAACAGTTTCTGCAGCTTCGGTTTCGTCTCCTTCGCGCTCAGCTCTAGCAGTAGAACGCACTCTGGCCATTTGATTTTGAATTTCTTGAAAATTGCTTGGAACTTAATAACCTTTCTTCCGAAACTCTTCTTCTGACGAAGCAGACACTAAACCGGAGCTTCGTTTGAATGTGAAAGTCAAGCTTCGGCTATGGTTAAAATTTTTGGCAGCAAAACAGTGCAATAGCAATGAATGCTGTGGTAACTTCACACCTACTCGTCTGTTTATATAGTGCTGCAGGTAAGAAGGTGAATCGTCAGGATTTTTACACCAGGCAAACAGTTGCTCGCACCCGCTGCACGGTGGGCCGCAAAAACCAAAATAGTGAACTTGCATGGTGGGACCGCTACGCGCTCGAAAACTGTATCGTTTCTCGACAACGAGCTCAGGGAAGGTGTTTTTCGGACCTTCGGCTTTCTGAAGCCTAAGAAACTTTTTTCACGGATCAAACTCGTTACGAAAAACGATCTAGCACCGCGAAGGGGCTACTGTTGGGACCATGCTTCGTCGCCGAAGGTCCTGCAGAAAGGAAACAGCTTCGGCTGAAGCTGCTTAAACGTAATGCCGAAGGTATCATTCATGAAGCTTCGGTATTACAGCATGTCCGCAGATGAGGGATCGAACCGACTTAAAGATAGAATGACTTTTTTGTCCATAAGGGTCTGAGTCAATGTTGTAAACTTTTATGAGGGGCATGGTTGTAATTCTTCACAGGCATTCCTTTACTGTTCACGCATTCCTGTAATTGCAAACGCATCGCTCGAGAATTATCGTGTGTCAAGGCAGAGGTATAAATGTAGCTAAACTTTATATTCAAACATCTTAAATTCATATAATAAGACATGTGAATGATGTCATTTATTTCCAATATATTTATCTTCAATGTTTCACGTTTTACATTACTTTGTATTATCTTTATAAGTTTAATTACGAAGGTGAAACCTTCGTAACATTATGCTCGTGACCTTCGTCCGACGTTCATTAAATCCTTGTGGAGATGATGCTTCGGCAGACGAAGGGCATTGATATTTAACATTTTATGTTGCCTTGTTCTTAATTCATAGCATTTGAGAACAAGTCCCCAACAGCGACACCAACGCTTGCCCTCAAGGTGAGCAACCCGCCCTTACCCTTAATTTGGTCATCTTCGCTCTGTTGCTCGCGTGATTGCTCGCCGGAGCAATCCAGCGCCGCCGTTTGCCCGCCCTGTCGTGGTCTGCGCTCTCTGGTGCCCCTGCGCCAGCGTGAAGGCCATGGCCGAACCCGCCAGATAGCCCCGATCGCGCCTGGGCTAAACCCCGAGCCACTAGTGCCCCGTCGTGGCCAGCCTTCTCGTCTCCAGTGAACTCTCGCGCTAGACCGAGCGGCGCCACAGTGCCCAAGTCCGCCCCTGACTGTTAGATCCCGGCCGTTCGTCCGAGATCGGACAGTTTAGATTTAACCCGAGCGGATCTAATCCCATCCGTCCGAACTGGATCCAACCGCCTCTCTCTCTTCCCCCTCCCCCGCGTCTCTGCCTCTGGGCACAGCTAGTCAGTCCGCCCTGACCCATTGATGCCCTGACCCCGCTTGTCAGTCGCGTCCACCCGCACGCGCCCGCGCGATCTAATCTGGGCCGCTGATCTCTGATCCGATGGCCGAGATTACCCCGTACCCCTTCGCGTGTGAGTTTTGCTTAAGAGCCCCCTGGTTTTAGGAAATCAACCCGCCGTCCTCTGTTTTAGCGCGCAGGCCCCTGGTTTCTTTTGAATAGCCCCCTGTACTTTTATTTAATCACATATTTACCCCTAATTTCATATTTCAAACTTTAAAAATTGTTTATTTCATATCTTTATCATATGAAGTCCAAATTTAGTGGTTCAAATTGCAAAATGTTCACAAAATTATTCTCTGTTCAAATAAAATATGACCAACTGTAATATGTATACTTTAATTTTACACTTAGAATATAGGATTAAAGTATACGTTAATTTATTCATTTAATGAAATAAATAAAAGGAGAATTCTAGGAGTTAAAGTATATTTAAGCTTGTGAGATTAGTGTTATGCATTACATGGATTCATTTTTGGTTTAACCTTAAGGCCTTAATGAGATAAATAGAATTAGGTATGTAATTATGGATAACACTTAAAGAATAATCAAATTCCTAAATGAGAGTAGTTCATCTTATAATTTAATCTTTTCTTGGTATAATTACTACTTAACTTTTATTTGAATTATGTTTCAACACTTAGAGAGTAATCAATCCCCAATTAAGATTAGTCCATTTTATAACTTGATCTCATTCCCCTGTACTTAATACTATACCTTTTTGAGTTGTGTGCCAATGTTTGTACATGTTTGATGTGATGTTCATTTTTACATTCCAAATGTATTGAATGTATGCTCGCTTTATTTAGACAACGAGCAGCTCGTGGTTCCTGAGTGTGTTGCCGAAGATCCCTCTGAGCAACAACCAGGTGAAGGCAAGTGTCCTCAGACCTATCATGTCCTACTTTACTTTATAATTCACTGTCCCGCATTACATTATTGAAACTTAAGGTTTGACTAGTCTGTATTTCCCTTACCCTTGTTTACCTTTTTGGGTTAATCATAGTTAGCTTATGCTATTGCTTTAACTTAATCAATGAACATGATGTGATCTTTTATGATACGATGATGTTATCCCGATGAGGTCCTTGTGATTACTTTAGGAGGCTCAGGCTGTTTCCTGAGTACCTCTCTGTAAGGACCTATTTGGGGAGTGACAACCTAGGATAACAGTGCAACCATGAGGGTGGAATGGGATGCGCTTAGCTGATTAATTAGAGGAACCAGAGGAGTAGTTGGCTTCACCGTAGGGCCATCAATGGGGTTCAGGCATAGTACTTGCTCTGCCGAGGCTGGTTGCAGAGGTTCCTTGATTTGGTTCTGTTAGTCACCCTTCTTCTGGGGAGATGTACTGTGTTTATCAAACTGGAGAAACCTAACGGGCGATTATGACCTTTGGGAAATTTTTGTAAAGGCTACGTAGTGAGACCCTGCTAGGTCACCTTGGTAGTGATCAATGGGGAGGCTAGAACCCCGGGCAGAAAGGGAATCATGACTTGTGGGTAAAGTGTGCGACCTCTGCAGAGTGTTAGAAACTGTTATATCAGCCGTGCTCACGGTTAAGAGCAGCCTTGGGATCCTCTTTGATTAGGAGAACTTTGATTACTTTTATGATGATGATTAGCAATGATGATTATAATTCTGATCTCTGGTATTTCCTCTTGGAGGGAGTGCCTCTAGGTAATAACTGAGTTATTACTAAAATTTGGCTCTACTTATAGTAATAAAACTTGACCAACTAAAAGCAACTGCTTAACCTTAACTCCACATACAGCTAGTCCACTTTAGCCAAACGGGACATTTCCTGAGTACGTTGATGTGTACTCACCCTTGCTTTACAAACCACCCGACCCCAGGATGTCCCCATTGTACTCAGTGCTCAGGAAGTGAAGCTGGCAACATGGAGGACTTTGAGGAGTTCCAGGACTACGATGAGTTCTAGTTTACTTTAGTGGCAAACCCCCAGTCAGCTGCCTATATAGGCTTATCTTCTACGTTTCGTTACTCCGCACTTTGATATTATTATTGAACACTATAGATATGTAATTAAGTACCTTTTTGTTATTTAATTTGAGCATTGTGTGATGATGTCCAATTATGTAATCTCTATGTACGTGAGTTCTGATCCTGGCACATACATGGTTCGCATTCGGTTTACCTTCAAAATCGGGTGTGACATCCGTATACCCTCCCATCTACCCCATCCACGATGCCGTCTACCCCCCTAGACATCGCTCGTCTACCCCCTGCGTGCACGCATTCACACCGCTCACCTCGCTGTTGCCTGTGCATCACACGCTAAGTCGTCGTGTTGTGCTCGCTGCACGTCCTCGCTTGTTCGTGCACCATTGTAGATGTCGTCCGCGTGTGCTATTTCGTGCGCGTCTATTTCGTGGATGTTGTCACGTGTTGTTTGCTTGTGTCGCGTGTGCGAATCATGCGTGTCGTTCGTGCATTGTTTGCGCGTGTCATTCACCGATGTCGCATGCACCTTTTTTGTGTGCCACGCGCTTTGCCGTGCGTAGTTAATTGGCCTCACTTAGGAGTTAGAATTTCTCATGCTAAATAAATTACTTACCTAACCGACGATTATTCGAGTAGCAAATTAATCAAAACTAAGTAATAATTTTTTTTGCATATGATAAATACCTGTTAATATGACTAAGTCGAATTAAATATTCTAGTTCTTATTTTCTTTGTGTAATGTGATATCCCTTGGCCATCGCAATTCCCTTTCTAGCATGATCGTTAACGAGAGCTCTATGTCATGTTGCTTAATTAAATGATCTATTCTGTTGTATGGTGTATTGTTTCTTTCTGTTTTAAGAATGTTGAATGTATGTTTGCACTGACATAGATAACGATTTGTTTGCGGAGTTTGAAGGAGTTGTAGGAGAAGACCCTGGGCAGCGGTTGTTTGGTGAAGGCAAGTGTCCTCCGATCTATTTATGTCCTATACACATGATAATCCATTTCCCCGCATTACATAATTAAAACATAAGCATTGACTAGTTTCTATTCATATTGTCCTTGATTACCTTCTTGGACTAGACTGTTTATGATTAGCTTTATGCTAGCACTCTACTTTAACCAATGAACATGATGAGATTACTTTATGATATGCTGTTTTTATTCTGGATATGATGATGAGCTTGTGACACTAAAGGAGGCACAGGCTGTTTCCCGAGTACTTCTTTGTAAGGACCTGTTCGTTGGATGACCACCTGGGAAAACTGTGCAGACATGGTGGTGAAATGGGACGCCTTAGCTAATTAATTAGAGGAACTAGAGGTGTAGTTGCTTCATCGTCGTGTCGTCAATGGGGTTCGTGGCACAGTACCGTCTCTGCTGAGGCTAGGTGCTGGGATTCTTTTGTTTTGCTTGTTAGTCACCCTCTACGAGGAGAAGTATTGTGTTTGTCAAACTCGGAGAATGCTAACATGCGGCTATAACTTTAGTGAATCTTTGTAATGGCTACGTAGTGAAACCTTGCCCAATCACCTTGGAAGTGTTTAAGAGTCTGTACAACCTGAGATAAAAAGGGATCACAGCTTGTGGGTAAAGTGTACGACCTCTGCAAAGGGTTAGAAACTAGTATATCAGCCATGCTCATGGTTAAGAGCGGGCATTGGAGCTCCATTGATTAGAAATAATCTGGATAAATTTATGATGATGGTTTAATGATGATGACACCAATTATGAATTACGGTATTTCCTCTATGAGGAGGTAAACTTCAGGATAATAACTTGGGTTTTATGATAAAACTTGGCTATATTAATGGTTAAAACCTGACCAAGTAAAAGCAACCTACTATCAGCCTAACTGCACATAAAGCTAGCCCACTTCAGACAAATGGGGCTGAGTACATTGATGTGTACTCACCCTTGCTTTAACATAAAACACCAGGTTGTCCACACTGCAACCACTGCTCAGGAGAAGATGAAGGTAACATGGAGGACTTCCAGGAGTTCTAGGACTATGAGGAGTTCTAGATCTAGATTGGTGACAACGCCCAGTCAACTGCCTGTGAAGGCCTTATCTTTACTAAGTTTCACATTAGCACTTTGGTATTTGTTAAGTTGATGGCTATGTGGATGTCGTCGACATCATGATGTAATAAATTAATACATCTTATTTTATTAATCTAGCACTATGCAATGATGTTCATTTATATAATTGTTGTGTACTTGAGTTCTAATCCTAGCACGTACATGGTTCACATTTGATTTGCCTTCTAAAACCGGGTGCGACACTATCTTTGTCTTTTATTTTTTTATAAAGAACACTATGTCATAAATAATTATAAGGACTATTTATTTCAATTTTGAAAACATAAAAACTGGTCAAAAGCTTGTGTTGGAACATTTAGAATGTTAATATAATGCTAAAGAAACAAAAAGAATTTGATTTGGATTTAAAATAAACATTTTATGGCTAATAAACAAATCTGCATGGACCTAATGGTAAGTATCTATAGTTCTCAGGGTTACTTTTGAGTAAAATAGGGGTTGGTGGGTTGTTTCTTTAAAAGCTGAGGGCTATGGTGTAAAATGATCAGAGTTGGATGATGAGTTCTATATCCTGAAAGTGTAAGGGCTAACCGTAAACAAAAAAAACTTGTTGGTAAGGAGATTTGAATTACATAAAGATCGGGTGTAAAAATAATAAAGCACTTGAGCCTTATCACAAAATGGACAACATCTACCTTCATCTCACAGCGTCGGGCACTCTAGCGATGGTCGGGGGTGGCTTTGGTGGCCCGAGATCGAGATTGAGAGGACGTAGGTTTGAGAGAGGAGACAACGACGATCTCAGGGAGGCCTTTGACAGTGACAGAGGGGCTTCAAGGGGTGTTGGTCATGACGACGGCAGTCGACGGTGGACGGTGCTCACGAGCAGAGCAGAGGATGGTTCGAGAGCGAGAATGGGAGTGCGGGGTGAAGAGTAGGGGCTCATGGCTCCATTTATAGGGCCAATGGGGAAGTAGAGGGACACCGGTGGAGCGTGAATCTCTCACTGGAGATAGTGACCGGGAGGGGAAGCAACGACAATGTGAGTGGGTGAAACAGCCATGTCGATACAAAAACGACAATGCCACTACGGCTTAAAAGCGAGTGTGAGTGCGGGTTGGTGTGAGCAGGCGCACAGGAGGGGATCGAGCGTGTGACGCGGGGACGCGACGTGCGGGAGGAAGGCGGTGCCCCTGACAAGTGGGGTCCATTTGTCAGAGAGAGGGAGAGGGTGAGTGCACTGTGCCGAGGTGGGCTAGGTGCGGGAGCAGGCCGGACTGGGAATGCCGAAAACAACATGATTTCGCTTTTCTTTTTTCCTTTCCTTTTTCTTTTATAAAACAAAAATAATGTATAAAATATATTTCTAAAATAAGATAACAAATAGAAAATTATTAACAAAATAAAATACATGTTTTCCAAAAAGATTATTTGAGAAACTCAAATATTTTGTAAAAATGATTCCACACAGAAATTAAAACCAATAATGTTCATTTTTGCAAAAAAACTTCAACCAAAATATGCTCCAATTTGAATGCATCAAACAATTGAAAAAATTTATCTATTCAAAAATTAATTATCTTGTTTACATCTCCATTTTCATTATTTAAAAACATAAACACTTTTCTCTCTATTGGAATTTAATAAACTAAAGTTGGGTTGCTTCCAAGTCATGGATTTTGGGTGTTACAATCGTCAATGTACTTGATTGATTTAGGAACGTTTTCATAAAATATCAATCCATATGCAATCACTCATGTCTCAACCTTTGTGAAAGGGAAATGTGCCCTTGGGCCATTTCTATAAGATTTTGGTGATTAAGTGCCCAACACACATTAAGGGAATGAGTATATGCCAAAGGGTGGACAAAGTGCAAATCAATACAAAGGTATGATTCTAGACTTAATACATTGGTTTTTGTGTACTAACATATTTGTCTAAGTGCTAGAATCAGAGAAAAGACAATTGGAAAAGACTTGGCTCGAGCAGCCAAGACTCTGCTCAGTCTGGGTGCACCGGACTGACCGGTGGTGCATCAGACAGTGTCTGGTGGTGCACCGGACAGTGTCCGGTGCGCCAGGCTGGCTCTGGTGAAAAGGCCGCTCTCAGGAATTAGTCGGCGGCGTACGACTAAAATTCACCGGACTATCCGGTGTGCACTGGACTGTCCGGTGAGCCAACGGTCGGCCACGCAATCCGCGCGTGACGCGTGGTCGGGCCAACGGTCTGAAGGGGGCACCGGACTGTACGGTGTGCACCGGACAGTGTCCGGTGCGCCAACGGCTCCAAATCGCCAATGGTCGGCTACGCCAAAATAGGAAAGAAATCCGCACCAGACAGTGTCCGGTGGTGCACCGGACTGTCCGGTACGCCAGGCGACATAAGGCAAAAATTGCCTTCCTGGAATGCTCTCAATGGCTCCTAGCTTCCTTGGGGCTATAAAAGGGACCCCTAGGCGCATGGAGGAGTACACCAAGCATCCCTTGAGCATTCCTAAGCACCAAGACCTCATTTCCGCGCATTCGATTCTTTGTGATAGCAACTAGAGCTCCATTTGAGTAGAGAACTCTTTGAGTTGTGTTGTGAGCTCAAGTTGTGACTTCTGTGCGTATTGTTGCTCTGATTTTGTATCTTGTGTGTGTTGCTCATCCCATCCTTACTTTCGTGATTCTTTGTGTTAATCAAATTGTAAGGGCGAGAGGCTCCAAGTTGTGGAGGTTCCTCGCAAGCGGGATATAGTGAAACAAAGCAAAACACCGTGGTATTCAAGTGGGTCTTAGGACTGCTTCAGAGGGGTTGAGTGCAACCCTCGTCCGTTGGGATGCCACAACGTGGAGTAGGCAAGTGTTGGACTTGGCTGAACCACGGGATAAACCATTGTGCCTCTCTGTGTTGATCTCCTTGTGGTTATTGTGTTTTGCAAGAACTCCTCTCTAGCCACTTGGCTTTATTGTGCTAACTCCTAATCAAGTTTTGAGGCATTAAGTTTCAAGTTTTTACAGGATCACCTATTCACCCCCCTCTAGGTGCTCTCAATTGGTATCAGAGCCGTTCTCTTCACAAAGGGACTAATCGCCCGAAGAGATGGATCCTAAGGGAAAGGGGATGGTGGTCAACGATTAGGAGAAGGAGTCCATCTTCAATGAGCCGAGGGACGACAAAGCAAATGACTCCGGCTCAAGTCAAAAGAAGAAGGACGGGAAGAAGAAGAGGCCGATCAATAAGAATACGAGGAGCGACGAGTCCATCTACTACGACAGCGACGAGTCTTCCTCTTCCCACAAGGACGACGAATACGAGGAGAAAAAGAAAACGGTTAACTCGAACTTTTTTCGATTATTCTCGTATTCCGCAAAGTTCAAATGCTCACTTGCTTTCCATTCCACTTGGCAAACCTCCTCACTTTGATGGAGAGGACTATGGATTTTGGAGTCACAAAATGCGTAGTCACTTGTTCTCTCTCCATCCAAGTATATGGGAGATAGTAGAGAATGGAATGCAATTTGATAGTACGGATAGTTCCATATTTATCAATGAGCAAATTCACAAAAATGCACAAGCTACTATTGTTCTTTTAGCATCATTGTGCAGGGATGAATACCATAAGGTGAGCGGCTTGGATAACGCCAAACAGATTTGAGACACCCTCAAGATCTCGCATGAGGGGAATGACGTCACCATGCTCACCAAGATGGAATTGGTGGAAGGCGAACTAGGAAGGTTCGCGATGATCAGGGGGGAGGAGCCAACCTAAACGTACAACAGGCTCAAGACCCTCGTCAACAAAATAAGGAGCTATGGAAGCACGCGATGGATGGACCACGACATCGTCCGACTTATGCTAAGGTCCTTCACTGTCCTTGATCCTCATCTTGTTAACTCTATTCGTGAGAATCCTAGGTACACCAAGATGACGCCCGAGGAGATACTTGGAAAGTTCGTAAGAGGGCGAATGATGATCAAGGAGGCGAGATACGTCGATGAGGCATTGAATGGTCCAATTCATGAGCCTCAAGCCATTGCTCTCAAGGCGACAAATAGCAAAGAGGCGCTACCTAGCAAGGTGGCACAAGTTGAGGCGGCGGGGCTCAACGAGGAAGAAATGGCCCTCATCATCAAGCGCTTCAAGACGGCGCTAAAGGGTCGCAAGGAGCATCCCAAAAAGAGCAAGACGAAGGGAAAGCGCTCCTGCTTCAAGTGTGGTAAGATTGGTCACTTTATTGCTAACTGTCCTGATAATGATAGTGACCAGGAACAAGGAAAGAATGGGAAAAGAGAGAACAAGAAGGTTTACAAGAAGGCTAAAGGCGAGGCACACCTTGGAAAGGAGTGGGATTCTGATTGCTCTTCGTCCGACTCCGACGACGAAGGACTCGCCTCCACCGCCTTCAACAAATCATCTCTCTTCCCCAACGAGCATCACACCTGCCTCATGGCTAAGGAGAAGAAGGTAAGCACACGAAATGCTATTACGTATGCCTCTTCAAGTGATAATGAATCTAGCGATGATGAAGTAGACTATGCTAGTTTATTCAAAGGGTTAGATATAACTAAAATTGATAAAATCAATGAATTAATTGATGCATTGAATGAGAAAAATAGACTTTTAGAAAAGCAAGAAGACCTTTTATATGAAGAGCATGATAAATTTGTAAGTGCACAAAATTCTCTTTCTTTAGAAGTTAAAAGAAATGAAATGCTTTCATATGAATTGTCTACATGCCATGAATCTATTTCTAGCTTAAAGAGTATCAATGATGACTTGAATGCTAAGTTAGAAATAGCTAGTAAAACAACCTCTTGTATAGAACATGTTATGATTTGCAATAGGTGTAAAGATTTCAATATTGATGCTTGTAGTGAACACCTAGTTTTAATTTCTAAATTAAATGATGAAGTGGCTAGTCTTAATGCTCAACTTAAGACTAGCAAAAATGAATTTGATAAACTGAAATTTGCAAGGGATGCCTACACGATTGGTAGACACCCCTCAATTAAGGATGGGCTTGGCTTCAAGAGGGAAGCCAATAACTTAACAAGTCATAAGGCTTCCATCTCCGCCAAGGAGAAAGGGAAGGCCCCTATGGCTAATAGTACTCAAAAGAACCATGCTTTCATGTACCATGATAGGAGATATTCTAGGAATGTTCTGTGACACCCCAGGTGTCAGTTTCGTGTTATGTCGGGAGATTTGTCCCTAACGCGAATGCTCAGTGAAAATTTCTATTTCTCGATCGTGTCCATCTCTGTCTATCAGGCTTTCTCTTGGAAGTTCACCGAATTCAGAGTTAATCGATCACGAGAAACAACCAGTTTTGGAGCCTGTTAAAACTTTGGATTTCTCGGCTCGAATGCCAACTCGTTAATCATTCTCGATTTATAAAATCTTGTCTAAAGATCATTTAATCAAAACACTCGACTATTGTTAGTGGAGCTGTGCCCGAGTCTAAATCCTCAACCTTCGATCTATGTCCAAAAATTAATCCGACTCCGTACTCTCACACGGAATACTCAGTACGTCGTCCTCTAATTATTTCTTACTCGACTCGGCCAAATATCTCATGTCCGAACCGAACTCAAAACCTCGTATCGACAGCAATTTTAAAATATCACGATTCGGTTTCTCCGACTAAAAATCCGAAGCCGATCGGAAGTCTGAGAGAAACATTTATTTCTAAAATAGTGCGCGAGAAATTATTTCCGAGCGAATTCAAATCAAACTCTCGGCCGAATTAATCGTTCAATTGTCCGTTCGTCCGAACTCTATTTCGCTCTATTTTTCCGTAGCGACGAATTCCACAGGAGCATTTTTACTCTGGAAATAATTCAGCGCAGCACGATTTAGCGTTTTGGGCCAAGTCCATTCCGGCCCAATAGGCCCACTAAGAAAAACCCTAACCCTACCATATGCCTATAAATAGGAGCCCTCTCCCTTGCCCTTAGCAATTTTGCACTCCCACCCCTGGAAAAACCACAGCCGCCACAACCATTTTCCTCTTCTCTTTCAGCCGACGCACGCTCCCTGCGTCTCCCTCCACTCGCCCCCTCGATGCAGCGAGCCAGCAGGAGCTCTTCCTCCCATGGCGCGACGCTTCAGCTCCAGGGCCGTCCATGGCTCCTCTCCTTGAGCGCCTTCCCTTCTGCTCCAGCCGCTGCTCCTCAACGCCGCACCCAGTTGAGCTCTGCAAGCCCGGTCTGCAGGTCCCCTCTGCTCGGACGCCGAGCTCCCTACGCCGGGTCCCCTCTCCAGCGGCACCCATCCCCCAGCAGCGCCATGGCCGAGCTCCCTGTTTTCCCCGCTCCCTGCCCAAAAAAAAAATCCAGCGAGGTCCCATCTCCAGACCAGCGCGCCCGCCATCCATCCCTGTGCACGGCGCCCGTCCTCCCCTCTATTCCAGCCATGGTGCGGCACACCCTCTGATCCAAGCTCGAGCAGGTGAGGCCGCCGTCGCCCATGGCCGATGCCCTGCTTTCCGGTCAGCAGCCAGCAACGCGCAGCACAACACCATGCCTGCTGTCCCAGCCACCCCGTCGAGTTCCCCTTTGCAACTTCCATGGCGCACAGCAGCCCACCCTCCAAAACACCAAGCAGCGGCAGCAACCTCCATGGCGCCCCTGCTTCCATCCCATAGCTGAGCGCCCTTGCTGTTCTCTTCAATGCCCCTTGGCTGTTCGACGGAATACCCGTGAGAAATAATGTGTTGTGCGCAGCCCCGTCCGTGATGCCGTCGACCCTCGGTGAGAACCCCGTTGTCCTCGCTGTTTTTCCGGCGTTTATGATGTTCAAGGAACTGTCGTCAACAATGTTTTGTGTTATCGCAGCTAGTGGTTGACGCCGCGCTTCGCGCTTGGCTCATTCGACGAAACGCCAAGCCTTGTGGACAGCCCATGTGACTAGCCTCGATTCGTCCAGGTTGTTCACTTGGTATTTTGTGGATTAATCTGTTTAAGCTTGGTCGATGTTGTGCATGTGTGTATATGTGTAAGAAAATGTATTGGTATGGATTGAAGTTCGTGACGAAAGAAAAAGAAGTAGAAAAGAACTCGGATGTTTTTATATTTCGATAGGAATTTATGCGATGTGTTGTTTGATGTGTGCAATTTGTAGTTTGTATAAGTATATTTTGGTCGATGTGGTGTACATTGGTGTTGGAATGTGTGTGGGTATAAAAATGGTTTGGTTATATGCCGTAGCAAGGTTGCCTTCACGGTTAGGTAAGAAAACATGTTGTGTTGTCTAACGTGGTGAGTAAATTGGAAATACATGGGATGCGAGGATTTAATTAGTGCACGTAGGTGAGTGTGTGCTGAGATGCGTGGTAGTAGTGATGGCGTTAAATTAAACGGAAATGTCTCGAGTGCACGCCGCCCCATGGTTGTATGCGAGACAGGAAAATATAAGGTGTGCTCGATAGGAATGTTCGGTCGTTGTAGGTGGAATTTGTCTTTACTTGATTTAGAGAGGTGGTGACATGCCGAAGTAGTCATCGCTTACTCCATGTTTATAAGTCGAGTCAAAATGCGGGGTACTAGTGGTACGCTAGGCAGGCAATGTTCCAAATAAAGGAATCAGTTGATGTGGTAGTTGTCGTGCGTAAATTGTTGTTAATAAGTAGTTAAAGTACGAGCTATGTGAGAATCATGCTAGAAACTAGTGTGCGGCGTGTAACTGTGTTCGTGTGATAAATAATAGGTCAGTCGGTATTGTTGGTGCCATTAGCAAATGGGGATGATTCTTGTTGTGCGATAAAATTTGAAAGGCAAAGAACATGGGTAGTGTGTCGATCAAGTTAACCGATAGGTTCCGTGAACACGCTTGTGATGCTTTTATGTGCAGGATAAGATCAATGCCTTGTCGTCGTAGTCTTTGGAAATTTTCTGAAATATGCTAGTGCTCCACTGATGGGTTGTATGTACTTGTGATGTATTGCAATAGCCATGTGTCGTGCAAGTATCCACAAATGGTGAAAGGTGGTGTATGTTGATAATTGGGAAATAGTCAGTCATTAGCCAACTCATGTTAAGTAGGAGTCGATGGCGTAAGTGATTGTGATATAAATAGGTGTGGTGTCTCGGACTGCGATAGTATTAGGCAAGCCGACGTGTATGTCGTATGGCGGGCTATGCCATTCCTTTGATTAATCAACTCGTTAGATGACTTTAGTTAAGCTCGTAGTCACGATGAATTGTTTGTTGTGGTCAAAATGTGTATGGTTATGGTCACGGATTAAAAGTAGTAGTGTTCATGTGATGTCTAAGTTGAAATGCAAATTATTGGGTGAAAAGTGCTTCAATGTTGATTATCGTGGAGAACGCGTGGTTAATTGAGTATGGTAAATCTAGAGCACGAAATGACTTGGATAAAATTTATGAGTCAACCTGATGGTCCTAATTTGACTAATTTAACTCTAATCAACGGTGAAGTGTTAGAATAATTTAAGTCTCTAGAACGCGACAATTCTTGAATTGTATAGGAGCTGAAATTTATTAATCGCTGTTTTGGACTGCACGCACTGTTTTAGTTGTGCTGTATGTTTGATGAACTAAATGTTGTTTTCTGTAGATATGTGCTATAGAAAAGTGGTAGATAACTTTATTATCTTGCTGGTGTTAAAATTTGACAGTCATAGGTCTGACAGTTTAGGAGTTATGCTGTTTACAAATTCAGTAACTGAATCTGTCCAAATTCTGTACAGATTTCAGAAACTGCATTGTTTGCCTAATTTAGTGTTGCAATCTGTTTATGGTCGTTATAAGAAAGTTGTAGATGCTTTTCTGATCTTGCTTGTGCTAAAATTTCATAACTAAAGGCCTGACGGTTTAAGAGTTATGAATTTTACAACTTGGTTGCTGTGTTCTGTCCACCGTCAGAACAGATTTTGAAAACTGCGTTCTTTGATTCAGTTAAACACAGAATCACTTCTGGGTGATTATAAAAGTTATGTAGTGCAATTGTCAAGCTTTCTAAAAAGTCTTGGATCACTATTTTTGGTGGTCTGAAGATTAAGTTACATGTGTTTGAAGTGTGAAGACTGAATCTGTCCAGTTTTGGACAGCACAGCCTTCATAGTGTATTTTACCCTTGATACATGTTAAACCAGCCAGGGATGTTTATAAATAATTTGTAGAACATTTAATTAGCTTTCCAGAAAGTCTAGGATCACTTTGTTTGGATGTCTGAATCTTCAGTTATGAATTTTTAAAGTCACAAGTCTGAATCTGTCCAAATCTGGACAGCGCTGTTGTGTTAACATCCTTTGACCTTGCTAAGTGTTTAATCATGTTGTGATGACAATATCAAAGTTGTAGAGAACTTTCTAAACTTTCCAGAAAGTATTAGTTTGCTATTTTTGGATTAATATTTGAAAAGTTATGATTAAAACAAGTAGCTGCTGTGCTGCTGTCCTAAAAATCTGCATGTGCTCAAATGAATATTTAGTTCACCATTTTGGCTAAAAATGCTTAGTTAGCACTTAACGAATATAGACTTGTGATGGCTAAACTTAGGTTAACATGTGCTTCATGATTAATGTGCTTGCTTGCTGTAGTTGATTGTGATAGAGGAGTCAATCGACATTGATGCGTCGGTCCTCTATTAAACTTGTGTTTGTGATGCTTTTGTGTGATCAATAGAACTAATGCAAAGTCGTAGCAATTAAATAAATGCGTGTACCTGTGATGTTGTTATTGTGTTGCGTAAATAAACAAACATGTTGTCGTCTTTTTAATGGTGTTAATGCTGAACGTCGATAATGTGTAGATAACTAAAGCGAACATGTGGTTGTTACGGTGTCTTCCATTTTATTGTTTAGTTCGCCACTGTGTCCTTGTATGTCTTGTGCTACTTTCATTATATTCATACATATGCATCTTGCACCTCATATAGGACCGAGAGATGATGATCGAGCAGTGATGTGGTGCCACCCACAAGATGCAGTTGGTGGACGACCTGAAGAATGATGGACATGACCAGTAGATGCTCGCCAAGCGAGTACCTCCCCCAGCAAACACTGCCTAAGTGTTAAATTAAAGGCAAGCCCCGGTTTTATGCATAACCTGTTATTTATGCTATTTTACTTCACTTAATGATTGTAGGATTGATTGTGCACTTAAGTGTAGGAGTTGACTGAAACCCTAGTTGCATGATCTCAGGAATCCTATTGAGATGAATACTAGTATGCTAGGTCGAGTAGTTGCTTTATTTAAATAGGATCTCGGTAGAAGACGAGTGATTTTTCTAGCACTCGCGCGAGATCAGGAAATTGATTGTACCCACTTTCACATTGTCATGATACTAGTTGGTGGGCAACCATCCATGGGGATTGGTTGTCTACGAGATGAAATTGGAATAAGGATTAAGGTGTGGTACCGTGTGTCAAGCGTTTGAACGTACTAAACACATACCGAGAAATATGGTAAATCGGTAAGCCTAGTACCTGAGTGAACCTGCCCGCAGACTTTACCCCTCACGCGACCTGAGACGAGGTCTCCCATTCCGGTTATGGTGGGTACAAGTGCGGCCACTGCACGACGGCCAATCGGGGTCAGTGGGGCATTGTACGCCAAGGCGGTGAGCCCTGATCTGTTGCCAGGGAATCGATGGGGACGGTTGATGTGTGTGGGGACGGAGTGCCCCTGCATGTCGTGTGTTTAGGTTTACCTTGCAAGGTTTAAAAACTCGATTCGAATCGTCTGCTTCTCGCAGCTAATGAGACTGCTTGATCCATGCTGCTACATTGAGTAATAAGTGGAAATGAGCTGACTGGCAAAAGATGTTGATTGATAAAATGTTTGATACCATGTATGACTAGCTAGGTACACATCTAGTTTAAAAGGATCATACTAAAACTTGAAAAGCTAAAACTTGATTTTAGACTCAGCTAGTGCTTTTGGCAAACCAAACCCCTCAGCCAAACAGCTGCATGTCTAGAGGTAGAGGAGTAGACTCCTCACACCGGGTAAGTCTAGCTGAGTATTAGTATACTCAGCCTTGCTTGTGGCATAATTTTTGCAGGTACTTCTTAGGTTGATTGGTTGATGGTGTGACTTGGCCTTTATCCCTGCCACCGGGATAGATGGTCGAGAGGGTTACTGCTTCCGCAGGAGAGGACCAGGAGGAGTAGCGTGGCCAGGCTTCGCCATGTTACTCGGTTTTCTCCGTTAGTTATTTCCGCTGCATTAAAATTTATGGTTATTATTTCTGAAACTCCGATAATGTAATCACTGATTATACTTATTAAATTTGTGGTATTATGTTTTATTGTATTTCTCTGTGCCTCACCTTCGAGTGAGCTAGTGGTATTTGATCCTGGTAAGTGGCTTTATCGGACTAGATCCGAGGGACTGACGGATTATTCCTGTTTAAGTGTGTTGCTGCCCATAAGGGTGCGACTTGGGCACTTAAGCTGGAATAATTCGGGCGGTTCCGCCACAGCTGGTATCGGAGCGAATACCAGTACAGAGAAGTCAATAAGTCATAATTTCCAACCTTTTCTAAAGTAAAACATGCTTAGAAACCAAAGTTGGATAGATATCAGGACGATAAGGATAGATCTAGGACGTGAAGCCTTAGGAAAATAGATGGGTAGCTAGGTGGCTATATTTATATAGGCCATAAAGGCCACTACTACTATTATTAAGGATGTTGTAGAAGCATCCGAAGCATTAGTTTGGTCTGAGAAGACGACTAGAATGAGCATGCATCCTGATTGTCGCATCATTATCTCTTGTGCATCAATATGCTTCTCTCACCTTTATTCCAAGAATAAGAAATTGTGAATAATGTGTGGTATTGCTATGAACTGCAAAAAAATGCCTTGCCTCGTGTCAGATTGATAAGTCTTGTTAGGTCGTGCTAAGTGTTTCTCTTGCCTTGCTAGCTAGGTGGTATTGTAATTGCTCAACCCTCTTTGCCAATAAAAATTGTTGCCTGTTTTGCCCATAAAAAGAGACCCCCCTCTCCAACCAACCTTGATTTAGCAAGTGAAACCTCTTAAAAAAATCACATGCTTGTGTTGGTGTTTTCTAGCCCTTGAGTGTTTTACCCTTGAATTTACACCTGCACGGCTAGTAGACACCCATAGCTTGACCCCTAAATCGACTAAAACTTCCTTGTGCACTTGTTGAGTCAAAAAAAAATCGTTTGGTGTCTAGTTGCGCAAACTCTAGCAAGATCATGTTTCTTTCCATAAATCCTTGCTCCTAAAACTTCATAGCATCTCTGTTAATCATCCTAGCCGATCCTGTTTGCCTTCCTCTCCTTTTGCCTGAATCTGGTAATCCCTTTTCTCGTGAATCATGTTGGCTTTATCATCCGAATCTCTGGATCCCTTAATGATTCTGCCCCGTTATCTGGTTATCTGCTATAACCCGTTCTCAAGTATCGAATTTTGATCTTGCCTAAATCTCTCATTTTTGGTCATTCTCATACCCCCTTCTCCGAGGATCACGACGCTTGTTTTATCAGCTTATCTCTAAATGGCATATCCATGTGGATTAATGGATTTCGCTGTTGTCCTTGGTTCTCTCATGTCTCTAAAAGCTCAACAATCTATTTTAATCTCATGGTCGGTTCATCCTCATATCAAATCTCGTGCTAATATCTGATCTGATAATCTCCATATTGATCATAAAATAGTTCTCTAAGTTAAAGAAAATTCTCATGTGATGCTCTTTTGTCGGCAGTCTCTACTTCAATTCTGATCACATTCTTATTTTATGAGCCATACTCTCATGGGCTCCATCTATCTGTGCTATGTGATTTCTCATTGGTTGCGTTTGGTAATGGTATTATGGCTAACGACTGATGGTGCCGCGACGAGACCGAGAGCCTACTATGGTGCACACATGGTTGAGTTGCTCGGCACGCGCTGGTATCGCGGTTAATAGCCATGATACATTATGGAACTACACCGATATGCTATCTTTGATGAAGATTCTCTCAGAGTGATCGCTGCATTTTGTCTCAGCAGGCCGCGATATTCTATCCAAGTCTATCCTCATTATCTTGTCAGATACCCTCTCATGAATTTGCATCTATCTTCAGTCTGGGAGTTACATGCTTCTCCACCCTTAAATATCCTCATTCGAATCTCGGGACGAGATTCTTTTTAAGGGGGGAAGGCTGTGACACCCCAGGTGTCAGTTTCGTGTTATGTCGGGAGATTTGTCCCTAACGCGAATGCTCAGTGAAAATTTCTATTTCTCGATCGTGTCCATCTCTGTCTATCAGGCTTTCTCTTGGAAGTTCACCGAATTCAGAGTTAATCGATCACGAGAAACAACCAGTTTTGGAGCCTGTTAAAACTTTGGATTTCTCGGCTCGAATGCCAACTCGTTAATCATTCTCGATTTATAAAATCTTGTCTAAAGATCATTTAATCAAAACACTCGACTATTGTTAGTGGAGCTGTGCCCGAGTCTAAATCCTCAACCTTCGATCTATGTCCAAAAATTAATCCGACTCCGTACTCTCACACGGAATACTCAGTACGTCGTCCTCTAATTATTTCTTACTCGACTCGGCCAAATATCTCATGTCCGAACCGAACTCAAAACCTCGTATCGACAGCAATTTTAAAATATCACGATTCGGTTTCTCCGACTAAAAATCCGAAGCCGATCGGAAGTCTGAGAGAAACATTTATTTCTAAAATAGTGCGCGAGAAATTATTTCCGAGCGAATTCAAATCAAACTCTCGGCCGAATTAATCGTTCAATTGTCCGTTCGTCCGAACTCTATTTCGCTCTATTTTTCCGTAGCGACGAATTCCACAGGAGCATTTTTACTCTGGAAATAATTCAGCGCAGCACGATTTAGCGTTTTGGGCCAAGTCCATTCCGGCCCAATAGGCCCACTAAGAAAAACCCTAACCCTACCATATGCCTATAAATAGGAGCCCTCTCCCTTGCCCTTAGCAATTTTGCACTCCCACCCCTGGAAAAACCACAGCCGCCACAACCATTTTCCTCTTCTCTTTCAGCCGACGCACGCTCCCTGCGTCTCCCTCCACTCGCCCCCTCGATGCAGCGAGCCAGCAGGAGCTCTTCCTCCCATGGCGCGACGCTTCAGCTCCAGGGCCGTCCATGGCTCCTCTCCTTGAGCGCCTTCCCTTCTGCTCCAGCCACTGCTCCTCAACGCCGCACCCAGTTGAGCTCTGCAAGCCCGGTCTGCAGGTCCCCTCTGCTCGGACGCCGAGCTCCCTACGCCGGGTCCCCTCTCCAGCGGCACCCATCCCCCAGCAGCGCCATGGCCGAGCTCCCTGTTTTCCCCGCTCCCTGCCCAAAAAAAAAATCCAGCGAGGTCCCATCTCCAGACCAGCGCGCCCGCCATCCATCCCTGTGCACGGTGCCCGTCCTCCCCTCTATTCCAGCCATGGTGCGGCACACCCTCTGATCTAAGCTCGAGCAGGTGAGGCCGCCGTCGCCCATGGCCGATGCCCTGCTTTCCGGTCAGCAGCCAGCAACGCGCAGCACAACACCATGCCTGCTGTCCCAGCCACCCCGTCGAGTTCCCCTTTGCAACTTCCATGGCGCACAGCAGCCCACCCTCCAAAACACCAAGCAGCGGCAGCAACCTCCATGGCGCCCCTGCTTCCATCCCATAGCTGAGCGCCCTTGCTGTTCTCTTCAATGCCCCTTGGTTGTTCGACGGAATACCCGTGAGAAATAATGTGTTGTGCGCAGCCCCGTCCGTGATGCCGTCGACCCTCGGTGAGAACCCCGTTGTCCTCGCTGTTTTTCCGGCGTTTATGATGTTCAAGGAACTGTCGTCAACAATGTTTTGTGTTATCGCAGCTAGTGGTCGACGCCGCGCTTCGCGCTTGGCTCATTCGACGAAACGCCAAGCCTTGTGGACAGCCCATGTGACTAGCCTCGATTCGTCCAGGTTGTTCACTTGGTATTTTGTGGATTAATCTGTTTAAGCTTGGTCGATGTTGTGCATGTGTGTATATGTGTAAGAAAATGTATTGGTATGGATTGAAGTTCGTGACGAAAGAAAAAGAAGTAGAAAAGAACTCGGATGTTTTTATATTTCGATAGGAATTTATGCGATGTGTTGTTTGATGTGTGCAATTTGTAGTTTGTATAAGTATATTTTGGTCGATGTGGTGTACATTGGTGTTGGAATGTGTGTGGGTATAAAAATGGTTTGGTTATATGCCGTAGCAAGGTTGCCTTCACGGTTAGGTAAGAAAACATGTTGTGTTGTCTAACGTGGTGAGTAAATTGGAAATACATGGGATGCGAGGATTTAATTAGTGCACGTAGGTGAGTGTGTGCTGAGATGCGTGGTAGTAGTGATGGCGTTAAATTAAACGGAAATGTCTCGAGTGCACGCCGCCCCATGGTTGTATGCGAGACAGGAAAATATAAGGTGTGCTCGATAGGAATGTTCGGTCGTTGTAGGTGGAATTTGTCTTTACTTGATTTAGAGAGGTGGTGACATGCCGAAGTAGTCATCGCTTACTCCATGTTTATAAGTCGAGTCAAAATGCGGGGTACTAGTGGTACGCTAGGCAGGCAATGTTCCAAATAAAGGAATCAGTTGATGTGGTAGTTGTCGTGCGTAAATTGTTGTTAATAAGTAGTTAAAGTACGAGCTATGTGAGAATCATGCTAGAAACTAGTGTGCGGCGTGTAACTGTGTTTGTGTGATAAATAATAGGTCAGTCGGTATTGTTGGTGCCATTAGCAAATGGGGATGATTCTTGTTGTGCGATAAAATTTGAAAGGCAAAGAACATGGGTAGTGTGTCGATCAAGTTAACCGATAGGTTCCGTGAACACGCTTGTGATGCTTTTATGTGCAGGATAAGATCAATGCCTTGTCGTCGTAGTCTTTGGAAATTTTCTGAAATATGCTAGTGCTCCACTGATGGGTTGTATGTACTTGTGATGTATTGCAATAGCCATGTGTCGTGCAAGTATCCACAAATGGTGAAAGGTGGTGTATGTTGATAATTGGGAAATAGTCAGTCATTAGCCAACTCATGTTAAGTAGGAGTCGATGGCGTAAGTGATTGTGATATAAATAGGTGTGGTGTCTCGGACTGCGATAGTATTAGGCAAGCCGACGTGTATGTCGTATGGCGGGCTATGCCATTCCTTTGATTAATCAACTCGTTAGATGACTTTAGTTAAGCTCGTAGTCACGATGAATTGTTTGTTGTGGTCAAAATGTGTATGGTTATGGTCACGGATTAAAAGTAGTAGTGTTCATGTGATGTCTAAGTTGAAATGCAAATTATTGGGTGAAAAGTGCTTCAATGTTGATTATCGTGGAGAACGCGTGGTTAATTGAGTATGGTAAATCTAGAGCACGAAATGACTTGGATAAAATTTATGAGTCAACCTGATGGTCCTAATTTGACTAATTTAACTCTAATCAACGGTGAAGTGTTAGAATAATTTAAGTCTCTAGAACGCGACAATTCTTGAATTGTATAGGAGCTGAAATTTATTAATCGCTGTTTTGGACTGCACGCACTGTTTTAGTTGTGCTGTATGTTTGATGAACTAAATGGTGTTTTCTGTAGATATGTGCTATAGAAAAGTGGTAGATAACTTTATTATCTTGCTGGTGTTAAAATTTGACAGTCATAGGTCTGACAGTTTAGGAGTTATGCTGTTTACAAATTCAGTAACTGAATCTGTCCAAATTCTGTACAGATTTCAGAAACTGCATTGTTTGCCTAATTTAGTGTTGCAATCTGTTTATGGTCGTTATAAGAAAGTTGTAGATGCTTTTCTGATCTTGCTTGTGCTAAAATTTCATAACTAAAGGCCTGACGGTTTAAGAGTTATGAATTTTACAACTTGGTTGCTGTGTTCTGTCCACCGTCAGAACAGATTTTGAAAACTGCGTTCTTTGATTCAGTTAAACACAGAATCACTTCTGGGTGATTATAAAAGTTATGTAGTGCAATTGTCAAGCTTTCTAAAAAGTCTTGGATCACTATTTTTGGTGGTCTGAAGATTAAGTTACATGTGTTTGAAGTGTGAAGACTGAATCTGTCCAGTTTTGGACAGCACAGCCTTCATAGTGTATTTTACCCTTGATACATGTTAAACCAGCCAGGGATGTTTATAAATAATTTGTAGAACATTTAATTAGCTTTCCAGAAAGTCTAGGATCACTTTGTTTGGATGTCTGAATCTTCAGTTATGAATTTTTAAAGTCACAAGTCTGAATCTGTCCAAATCTGGACAGCGCTGTTGTGTTAACATCCTTTGACCTTGCTAAGTGTTTAATCATGTTGTGATGACAATACCAAAGTTGTAGAGAACTTTCTAAACTTTCCAGAAAGTATTAGTTTGCTATTTTTGGATTAATATTTGAAAAGTTATGATTAAAACAAGTAGCTGCTGTGCTGCTGTCCTAAAAATCTGCATGTGCTCAAATGAATATTTAGTTCACCATTTTGGCTAAAAATGCTTAGTTAGCACTTAACGAATATAGACTTGTGATGGCTAAACTTAGGTTAACATGTGCTTCATGATTAATGTGCTTGCTTGCTGTAGTTGATTGTGATAGAGGAGTCAATCGACATTGATGCGTCGGTCCTCTATTAAACTTGTGTTTGTGATGCTTTTGTGTGATCAATAGAACTAATGCAAAGTCGTAGCAATTAAATAAATGCGTGTACCTGTGATGTTGTTATTGTGTTGCGTAAATAAACAAACATGTTGTCGTCTTTTTAATGGTGTTAATGCTGAACGTCGATAATGTGTAGATAACTAAAGCGAACATGTGGTTGTTACGGTGTCTTCCATTTTATTGTTTAGTTCGCCACTGTGTCCTTGTATGTCTTGTGCTACTTTCATTATATTCATACATATGCATCTTGCACCTCATATAGGACCGAGAGATGATGATCGAGCAGTGATGTGGTGCCACCCACAAGATGCAGTTGGTGGACGACCTGAAGAATGATGGACATGACCAGTAGATGCTCGCCAAGCGAGTACCTCCCCCAGCAAACACTGCCTAAGTGTTAAATTAAAGGCAAGCCTCGGTTTTATGCATAACCTGTTATTTATGCTATTTTACTTCACTTAATGATTGTAGGATTGATTGTGCACTTAAGTGTAGGAGTTGACTGAAACCCTAGTTGCATGATCTCAGGAATCCTATTGAGATGAATACTAGTATGCTAGGTCGAGTAGTTGCTTTATTTAAATAGGATCTCGGTAGAAGACGAGTGATTTTTCTAGCACTCGCGCGAGATCAGGAAATTGATTGTACCCACTTTCACATTGTCATGATACTAGTTGGTGGGCAACCATCCATGGGGATTGGTTGTCTACGAGATGAAATTGGAATAAGGATTAAGGTGTGGTACCGTGTGTCAAGCGTTTGAACGTACTAAACACATACCGAGAAATATGGTAAATCGGTAAGCCTAGTACCTGAGTGAACCTGCCCGCAGACTTTACCCCTCACGCGACCTGAGACGAGGTCTCCCATTCCGGTTATGGTGGGTACAAGTGCGGCCACTGCACGACGGCCAATCGGGGTCAGTGGGGCATTGTACGCCAAGGCGGTGAGCCCTGATCTGTTGCCAGGGAATCGATGGGGACGGTTGATGTGTGTGGGGACGGAGTGCCCCTGCATGTCGTGTGTTTAGGTTTACCTTGCAAGGTTTAAAAACTCGATTCGAATCGTCTGCTTCTCGCAGCTAATGAGACTGCTTGATCCATGCTGCTACATTGAGTAATAAGTGGAAATGAGCTGACTGGCAAAAGATGTTGATTGATAAAATGTTTGATACCATGTATGACTAGCTAGGTACACATCTAGTTTAAAAGGATCATACTAAAACTTGAAAAGCTAAAACTTGATTTTAGACTCAGCTAGTGCTTTTGGCAAACCAAACCCCTCAGCCAAACAGCTGCATGTCTAGAGGTAGAGGAGTAGACTCCTCACACCGGGTAAGTCTAGCTGAGTATTAGTATACTCAGCCTTGCTTGTGGCATAATTTTTGCAGGTACTTCTTAGGTTGATTGGTTGATGGTGTGACTTGGCCTTTATCCCTGCCACCGGGATAGATGGTCGAGAGGGTTACTGCTTCCGCAGGAGAGGACCAGGAGGAGTAGCGTGGCCAGGCTTCGCCATGTTACTCGGTTTTCTCCGTTAGTTATTTCCGCTGCATTAAAATTTATGGTTATTATTTCTGAAACTTCGATAATGTAATCACTGATTATACTTATTAAATTTGTGGTATTATGTTTTATTGTATTTCTCTGTGCCTCACCTTCGAGTGAGCTAGTGGTATTTGATCCTGGTAAGTGGCTTTATCGGACTAGATCCGAGGGACTGACGGATTATTCCTGTTTAAGTGTGTTGCTGCCCATAAGGGTGCGACTTGGGCACTTAAGCTGGAATAATTCGGGCGGTTCCGCCACATGTTCATTATGATAAAAGTTACAATGATGTTGTTTCACATGTCATGATTGCTTCAAGTTCTTCTATTATGCATGATAGAAGTTTGGCTAGGAAAAATGTCACTCATCATATGCCTAGGAGGAATGTACATGTACCTAGGAAAACAAGTAATGAACTTTCTACAATTTATCATGCTTGCAATGATTCCTTTGCTATTTGTAGAAAGGACAAGAAAGTGGTTGCTAGAAAATTAGGGGCAAAATGCAAGGGAGATAAAACTTGCATTTGGGTCCCTAAGGCTATTGTTACTAACCTTGTAGGACCCAACAAGAGTTGGGTACCTAAGACCCAAGCCTAATTTGCCTTGCAAGTTTATGCATCCGGGGGATCAAGCTGGATTATCGACAGCGGATGCACAAACCACATGACGGGGGAGAAGAAGATGTTCACCTCCTACGTCAAGAACAAAGATTCCCAAGATTCAATCATATTCGGTGATGGGAACCAAGGCAAGGTTAAAGGACTAGGAAAAATAGGAATTTCATCCGAGCATTCCATTTCTAATGTGTTTTTAGTAGAATCACTCGGATATAACTTATTGTCCGTTAGTCAATTATGTAATATGGGATATAATTGCTTATTCACAAATGTAGATGTGTCTGTCTTTAGGAGTGATGGTTTATTAGCTTTTAAGGGTGTATTAGACGGCAAACTCTATTTAGTTGATTTTGCAAAAGAGGAGGCCGGTCTAGATGCATGCTTAATTGCTAAGACTAGCATGGGCTGGCTGTGGCATCGCCGTCTAGCACATGTGGGGATGAAGAACCTTCACAAACTTCTAAAGGGAGAACATGCGATAGGTCTAACAAATGTAACCTTCGAAAAAGATAGACCTTGTGCAGCTTGTCAAGCAGGTAAACAGGTGGGAAGCTCTCATCATTCCAAAAATGTGATGACCACATCAAGACCCTTGGAGTTACTTCATATGGACCTCTTCGGACCCATCGCCTATCTAAGCATAGGAGGAAGTAAGTATGGTCTTGTTATAGTTGATGATTTTTCCCGCTTCACTTGGGTATTATTTTTGTAGGATAAATCTGAAACCCAAGGGACCCTCAAGCGCTTCCTAAGGAGAGCTCAAAATGAGTTTGAACTCAAGGTGAAGAAGATAAGGAGCGACAACGGGTCCGAGTTCAAGAACCTTCAAGTGGAGGAGTACCTTGAGGAGGAAGGAATCAAGCACGAGTTCTCCGCTCCCTACACACCACAACAAAATGGTGTAGTAGAGAGGAAGAATAGGACACTCATAGACATGGCAAGGACGATGCTTGGAGAATTCAAGACGCCCGAGCGGTTTTGGTCGGAAGCTGTGAACACGGCTTGCCACGCCATAAACCGGGTCTACCTTCATCGCCTCCTCAAGAAGACGTCGTACGAACTCCTAACCGGTAACAAACCCAATGTGTCATACTTTCGTGTATTTGGGAGCAAATGTTATATTCTTGTGAAGAAAGGTAGAAATTCTAAGTTTGCTCCCAAAGTTGTAGAAGGTTTTTGTTAGGTTATGACTCAAATACAAAGGCGTATAGGGTCTTCAACAAATCATCGGGTTTGGTTGAAGTCTCTAGTGGCGTTGTATTTGATGAGACTAATGGCTCTCCAAGAGAGCAAGTTGTTGATCTTGATGATGTAGATGAAGAAGACGTTCCAACGGCCACAATATGTACCATGGCGATTGACGATGTGCGACCACAGGAATAAAAGGAGCAAGATTAACCTTCTTCCTCAACAATGGTGCACCCCCAACTCAAGATGATGAACAGGTTCCTCAAGAAGAGGCGTGTGATCAAGGGGGAGCATAGGATGTCCAAGTTGAAGAGGAAGAAGCACCACAGGCCCCTCCAACTCAAGTTCGAGCGATGATTCAAAGGAACCATCCCGTCGACCAGATTTTGGGTGACATTAGCAAGGGAGTAACTACTCGCTCTAGATTAGTTAATTTTTGTGAGCATTACTCTTTTGTGTCTTCTATTGAGCCTTTCAGGGTAGAAGAGGCCTTGCTAGATCTGGACTGGGTGTTGGCCATGCAGGAAGAGCTCAACAACTTCAAGCGAAATGAAGTTTGGACACTGGTGCCTCGTCCTAAGCAAAACGTTGTGGGAACCAAGTGGGTGTTCCGCAACAAATAAGACGAGCACGGGGTGGTGACAAGGAACAAGGCACGACTTGTGGCAAAAGGTTATGCCCAAGTCGCAGGTTTGGACTTTGAGGAGACTTTTGCTCCTGTGGCTAGGCTAGAGTCCATTCACATTTTGTTAGCCTATGCCGCTCACCATTCTTTCAGGTTGTTCCAAATGGATGTGAAGAGCGCTTTCCTCAACGGGCCAATCAAGGAGGAGGTGTACGTGGAGCAACCCCCTGGCTTTGAGGATGAACGGTACCCCGACCACGTGTGTAAGCTCTCTAAGGCGCTCTATGGACTTAAGCAAGCCCCAAGAGCATGGTATGAATGCCTTAGAGACTTTTTAATTGTTAATGCTTTCAAGGTTGGGAAAGTCGATCCAACTTTATTCACTAAGACTTGTGATGGTGACTTATTTGTGTGCCAAATTTATGTCGATGACATAATATTTGGTTCTACTAACCAAAAGTCTTGTGAAGAGTTTAGCAGGGTGATGACGCAAAAATTCGAGATGTCGATGATGGGCGAGTTGAACTACTTCCTTGGGTTCCAAGTGAAACAACTCAAGGACGACACCTTCATCTCCCAAACGAAGTACACGCAAGACTTGCTAAGGCGGTTTGGGATGAAGGACGCCAAGCCCGCAAAGACTCCAATGGGAACTGACGGATACGTCGACCTCAACAAAGGAGGTAAGTCCGTTGATCAAAAAGCATACCGGTCTATGATAGGGTCTTTACTTTATTTATGTGCTAGTAGACCGGATATTATGCTTAGCGTATGCATGTGTGCTAGATTTCAATCCGATCCAAGGGAGTGTCACTTAGTGGCCGTGAAGCGAATTCTTAGATATTTAGTCGCTACGCCTTGCTTCGGGATCTGGTATCCAAAGGGGTCTACCTTTGACTTGATTGGATATTCAAACTCCGACTATGCTGGATGTAAGGTCGATAGGAAGAGTACATCGGGGACGTGCCAATTCTTAGGAAGGTCCCTGGTGTCGTGGAGCTCTAAGAAACAAACTTCTGTTGCCCTATCCACCGCTGAGGCCGAGTATGTTGCCGCAGGACAGTGTTGCGCGCAACTACTTTGGATGAGGCAAACCCTCCGGGACTTTGGCTACAATCTGAGCAAAGTCCCACTCCTATGTGATAATGAGAGTGCTATCCGCATGGTGGACAATCCTGTTGAACACAGCCGCACAAAGCACATAGACATCCAGCATCACTTTTTGAGAGACCACCGGGAAAAGGGAGATATCGAAGTATTTTATGTTAGCACCGAGAACCAGCTAGCCGATATCTTTACCAAGCCTCTAGATGAGAAGACCTTTTGCAGGCTGCGTAGTGAGTTAAATGTCTTAGACTCGCAGAACCTGGATTGATTTATAACATACATGTGTTTTATGCCTTGATCATGTTCCTTATGCATTTTGTTGTTTATTTATGGTGCTCAAGTTGTACAAACACTCCCCGGACCTCACAAGTCCATTTGCAAGTGATGCACATATTTAGGGGGAGATGTGCTACAACTTGACCCTTTGAGACTAACTGTGTGCTTGAGTTTGCTTGATTTAGTCTCAAAGGTGGATTGAAAGGGAATGTTGGACTTGGACCATGAAAGACTTCCACTGCACTCCGATGAAAAAGTAACTAACTCCAAGTTCATCTTCATACTCTAATTGCCATTTTACTCTTAGTTGAAGATTTTGGTGAGGCAATGGGGTTAAGAGGCCAAAAATGATCCCGTTTTGGTGCTTGATGCCAAAGGGGGAGAAATTAAGGGCCAAAGCAACAAATGGATCAGCTACCACTTGAGAATTCTGAAAATAGTAGAGTTAAGACTTTTTGATTTGTCAAAATTCTTATTGTCTCTTTTTGACAAAAGTTGGTCTCTTGTGGGGAGAATGTTTGATTATGGGAAATAGGGGGAGTTTTTGAATCAGTGATAAATTTCTCTTGGGATATCTTTCTCTATGACTCAACAAGTGAATTTGACTTAGAGATAGGAAATTGAGTTTTATTTGCAAAAACAAACCAAGTGGTGGCAAAGAATGATCCAAATATGCCAAATTTGAATCAAAACAAATTTGTGTTCTTATTTGCATTGATGTTGCACTTCTTTTAGTTGCTTTTTGTTGTCTTGGCATAAATCACCAAAAAGGGGGAGATTGAAAGGGAAATGTGCCCTTGGGCCATTTCTATAAGATTTTGGTGATTAAGTGCCCAACACACATTAAGGGAATGAGTATATGCCAAAGGGTGGACAAAGTGCAAATCAATACAAAGGTATGATTCTAGACTTAATACATTGGTTTTTGTGTACTAACATATTTGTCTAAATGCTAGAATCAGAGAAAAGACAATTGGAAAAGACTTGGCTCGAGCAGCCAAGACTCTCCTCGGTCTGGGTGCACCGGACTGTCCGGTGGTGCCAGGCTGGCTCTAGTGAAAAGGCCGCTCTCAGGAATTCGTCGGCGGCGTAGGGCTAAAATTCACCGGACTGTCTGGTGTGCACCGGACTGTCCGGTGAGCCAACGGTCAGCCGAGCCAATGGTCGGCCACGCAATCCGCGCGTGACGCGTGGCCGGGCCAACGGTCTGAAGGGGGCACCGGACAGTGTCCGGTGCGCCAACGGCTCCAAATCGCCAACGGTCGGCTGCGCCAAAATAGGAAAGAAATCTGCACCGGACAGTGTCCGGTGGTGCACCGGACTGTCCGGTACGCCAGGCGACAGAAGGCAAAAATTGCCTTCCTGGAATGCTCTCAACGGCTCCTAGCTGCCTTGGGGCTATAAAAGGGACCCCTAGGCGCATGGAGGAGTACACCAAGCATCCCTTGAGCATTCCTAAGCACCAAGACCTCATTTTCGTGCATTCGATTCTTTGTGATAGTAACTAGAGCTCCATTTGAGTAGAGAACTCTTTGAGTTGTGTTGTGAGCTCAAGTTGTGACTTCTGTGCGTATTGTTGCTCTGATTTTGTGTCTTGTGTGTGTTGCTCATCCCATCCTTACTTCCGTGATTCTTTGTGTTAATCAAATTGTAAGGGCGAGAGGCTCCAAGTTGTGGAGGTTCCTCGCAAGCGGGATATAGTGAAACAAAGCAAAACACCGTGGTATTCAAGTGGGTCTTAGGACCGCTTGAGAGGGGTTGAGTGCAACCCTCGTCCGTTGGGACGCCACAACGTGGAGTAGGCAAGTGTTGGACTTGGCCGAACCACGGGATAAACCACTGTGCCTCTCTGTGTTGATCTCCTTGTGGTTATTGTGTTTTGCAAGAACTCCTCTCTAGCCACTTGGCTTTATTGTGCTAACTCCTAATCAAGTTTTGTGGCATTAAGTTTCAAGTTTTTACAGGATCACCTATTCACCCCCCCTCTAGGTGCTCTCACTTTGTTCTTCAATGATTCTTGTCTTCTTGATCAATCATGAACTCCAATTTCAACAATACAAAAATATGAACAAGCTTCACATGTAAGTTCAATTGATATGCATCACATCATATCTACTTTCGTCATTCTTCATGTACGCTTGAAATTTGATCAATACCAATGATAGTGATTTTTCTAAGTTTTTGTCCATACAAGGAAACCATTATTAGGACCATCTTATATCTATTATATCTCAACTCTTTTGTCATTAGACCTTTCCTTAGCATTTCTTCGCTTGTGCATGCTTGACTTAGGGCATGTTTGGTTCGCTGCCTAACTTGCCACACTTTGCCTAACTTTTGTGCCTAAGGTTAGTTCCTCAATTCGAACGACTAACCTTAGGCAAAGTGTGGCATAGTTAGCCACAAACCAAAGAGGCCCTTAGTCTTTAGATTTCATCGATACCAAAGAGCTATCAGTCTCGTTTTAGTCAAGCAAAGCAACCCACTATTGGGACCAAACTACACCATTTCTATTTGTCTCATTTTGCTTTATCAATTTGTTTGCCTCTTCTTCATTTGAGATATGACACGAGTTTCATACTGATCATTTGCAATGAGACGTATTCAAAGCTCATTAAACTCATTAGTACTTTAATTATTTTTGTCATTCAATTACCAAAATCTACTAGTAGGCCTCATATACTTTCAACATCTCTATTTCCACCTATTTAAAACAGTGTCTATGGTGCTTCAAAAACTGTATTACATGAGAGTATCAACTTTTCAAAAGGCAGCTTCAAGTTTTACATGTTTAGTTGGCATTCTGTTTTTTTGAACTGTAGAAACATTTTCCAGAAGTTGATATGAAACTACTAGACCAACACCTAGGCGGCGGATATAGAGTGTTTATCGGGGTCATTCGACCCCAATAAAATTTATAAATCCTTTAATAAAATACTGTTAAATTTGAAAAAAATGATATAAGTTGACCCTAATGACCCCAACGACAATCTTGACTAGATTCGTCACTGCCAACACCGCAATAAACAACTATAGAAGGAAAGATGATTAGCTTATTTCCACCTGCATGCAAACTCTAGAACGTCTAAAAACTTTTGAACAACTCGTTATGTATTCTATATAATAGACATGTCTTGTGTAAAATTTGGTTGGTTACCTGCCTAAGAGACAATCCGGGATAGTGGGCTGTAACTTTATCTTGTTTAGGGCTTATTCGATTATTTTCAATACATATGGATTGAAGTGTATTGATATGGATTGGGATAGATTTTGAGTTACTAGAGATTGAAACCTCCTCAATCCATATGAATTGGGGTAGAACCGAACAAGCCCTTAGTTGGCATACAGGACGCGTTATACAGGCTACCACATGTCGGGCTGTATCCATGGAAACACAACTCGCCTATATAGTAGGCTATACAGGCCGCACGAGTGCAGCACTTGCACCCACCCGCACCTGCCTACACTGCATCTCGTCGTCCCAAGGTAAAGTTCGGTCGAGAGCACATCAGTTGGCGACACAGACGCAGCTCCTATGCAAGATCTGATATCTAGCTAGACATGTGATTCACACCCTCCTCATCTCGGATCCCCTCTCTTCCTCTTGTCCCCGAATCCCAGTATTTTCTAGGCTTACGTATTTCCTGAGCAAGCACAACATCGTGTGGGTGATAAGTATCTCTAGCACATTTACACCTAGTCTAGGCCCTTTTCAATGTATGAATGTCCATGCATTTGTTGTAATATATAATGATGAACTGATGATGATCATACTAAACTATCGGTGTGTGTTCTCTGTGATAGAACCTTCCAAATTATATGGACCAAGTGTATCTGTTGTTTTCCCAAAAACCTCATATGGCTATGCACGTGTATCAAATAAATTAAAAGAATCTGTAGAATCCCGAATCATCCACAATAAACTTCTCAACAACATCATATTTCACAGACATCATAGTATTACAACATTTCATATAAACATAAACAGAGTAAAGCCCGAAAAGATTACAATAACTTAATTTACATTCAAATATTTAAAACTTACAATATAAAAGTAATTATTATTAAAAACTCTTGGTACTAAAGTGTAATGCCCTGGATTTAGGGTATAAATTTTTTCTCTATTATCCACCAAAGTCAAGTGTTAACTCTCTTCTCCTCTCTCCATTTTCCTTCTTTCTTCTTCCTATAGTGTTGAGGTGGGTATTTTCTTTGAAAATGTAATAATACTCTAGTAGATAAAATTCCAAGGGGTATGAATTGTTGCATCATGCTAAATCTCAAACTTTATTTTTGTTTGATGCATATGCTTGAAAAGTTCAAATTTGAATTTGTGGCACATGTCGGCGCGCCGGCCTTCCCCGCGCGCTCGCCCTTTCTCTCTCTGCTTCTGGCCCCCACCTGTCGGCGCCTCCCCGCCCGTCCGTTGTGCATGTGCCGACGCTGACCTGCTGACCAGCAGACCCACACTGTTAGTGCGCGCTGCTCGCTAGCCCGCGCCCGCCCGCCGTTGGGGGCCTTCCTCCTACGAAGGTCTTCAAAAACATGACTAACCATATGTTTTCAGTATGACATAGATTGTTACAGGAGGTTCCGACTTTAGGATGAAGGTTCTCTCACAGTAAAAGCGTGTGCGATATGAAGATACAACCCGAAGGTGACATGGATGAACGCCGAAGCTATGACTGAAGGAGCTTCGGCTTAGTATGATGACGAAGGTCAAGGACGAAACCGACCTAAGGGGAAAAGACTACTTAGTCCTTGATAACTCGCGTTATGATTAAGAGTAAACATCAGGGACATGAATGTAATTTTGTCCGGGCTGCGTCCCATGCCTATAAATAGATGAACAGTAGCACCGAACTGTTCACGCTGATTGTAATCTCTCTCTTGCGCCATCTTCGCTTTCCCACCTTCTGGCAAACCGAAGGTACCATTGTATTATGAATATCATTAATGTTAATTCTCATATGTGGTTATAAATAAAAATAAATTGTGAGGATCTGATCACTATTTTACATTCTTTAATGTTCTTTCACATTTTTATTTGTATTTATATTTATACATGTACGCTGAGATGATGAAGGTACGCCCTTCATGACCTTCGTCTAAAGATCATTATATCCGAAAGGAAATAATATTTTGAAGGACAAAGGTCTTTAATCATTAACAATTGTGTTGCCTTGTTCTTAATTCATAGTATTTGAGAACAAGTGACCAACATTGGCGCCCACCTCCGGTGTACTGACTTCCACAACCTTCGGCAAAGTATCAACCTTCGTCATGCCGCCGAAGAAGATAGCAGCGCTAGGGGCTGCACTCCAGCCACTAGGCACAAACCAGGAGACGATCTCTCTCCGAGAAGCCAGAAACCAGAAGAGGAAGGCTATCGGCCCAACACTTCAGGAGGAGGAGCTGAATCAGGAAATCAGGGACCTGAAAGTCATTCATCAGCAGGTGCAAAGGAAAAAGGAGAAGATGGCCCGGCTGACCGACCTTCAGAAGAAGAATGACGAAGCTACTGAAGAAATGCGCCATCTTACCCAAGATGACCATGACCGAAGGCCTCAGCACAGGGAACTTCGTCAGGAAAGCTCATTCAATGAAGAAGAATGGTATGATGACTTTCATCAGGCGATATCTTTACCTTTGATGATGCTTCTCATCTGGCAGCAGAATTGCAGGCTATCCCATGGCCACTATCCTACAAGCCACCTCACTTGCCTATGTATGATGGGCACTCGGATCCAAAGCAATTCTTGATGAGTTACGAAGCAACAATATCTTTGTATGGGGAAATGTTGCCGTCATGGCAAAGTCCTTCGTCATGGCAGTCCGAAATGTGGCTCAAACTTGGTACTCTTCTCTCCGGCCAGAGACAATTACGTCATGACAGAAGCTCAAGGACATGCTGGTCACTAGCTTCTAAGGCTTTTAGACGAAGCCAGTCACAACTCAAGCCTTGTTTCAATGTACACAGGACCATGAGGAATAACTTCAGGCATATGTCCGAAGGTATTTGCGCTTAAGAGCACAAGCGCCCATAGTGCCAATGAAATTGTCATTGAGGCCATGATCAAGGGACTTCAGCTCGGACCTACAACTCAATATTTTGCCAGGAAGCCTCCACAAACTCTGGAGAAGCTTCTTCAGCAGATGGATGAGTACATCCGGGCTGACAATGATTTTCGCCAAAGAAGGGAGGAGGCCTACAGGTTTTCTGAGATGACCAGGGGCTTCGGAGGAAGACTTCACCCCAGGCATGTCCGATCAATCCACAACTCCAATAGCAACGATGATAGGGCCAGAGATGCTCAACATAGCCATCATAGTTCTCAGACTTCGAGCATGCAACAAACTTCTTTCAGACCACCAACTCTGAGAGGTAGAGGAGGAAGAAGTTTTGGTGGTGGATGGTTTGGCAATCAACCCCGAAAGTTGTACTGCCTTTTTTGTGGCGAGGACAAGGGCCATACAACAAGGACATGCCATGTTACCATTCAGAAGCAGAAGGAAATTGCTGAAGCTGGAGCATGACAGAATCAGCCGAAGCAAGTCCTCCACACTGCTTCATGCTATTCTCCTTATGTCTCGAAGTATGTAGGCAACCAATAGCCTACGACCTTTGTTGCTTCGGTAAGCCATTATCAAGCTTCCTAGGCCCAGTTGCCACCACCGCCGCCGCTACCACCTGCCATGGGTCACAGTCAGCAGCCAGAAGGGGAACGCCATGCTCAGCAACAACGCGACCTTCGGGAGGAGTCCATAGCTCGCACAGTCAATAGCACTGTGCCTGAATCAAAGCACATTTACTAAAGAGGCTACAATGATGCGACTAAAAGAATATCCTGATCTGATGTATCTTAAATTTTTCTGCCTTTATATTTTCTTGCACAAAAGACAATTTAGGAAGAATTAATATCTAATTTGATGTAATAATAATACTCTGGTTACATCATCGATTGTGGAGGTCATTCCTAAGGGAGCGCAGAGTAAGTTCCGAAGCCACAAAATCGTTCCTAAGGGAGCGCAGAGTAAGTTCCGAAGCTACAAAGTCATTCTTAAGAGAGCGCAGAGTAAATTTTGAAGCTCCAAAGTCGTTCCTAAGGGAATTCAAAGCTAAGATACCACCTAAATAAAAGGTGAAGAAGCTCCAAAGTCATTCCTAAGGGGATGCAGAGCTAAAATACCACATAAATCTGAGGTGAAGAAGCTCCAAAGTCGTTCCTACGGGGATGCAGAGCTTAGCTCCAAAGTCATTCCTAAGGGGATGCAGAGCTGATACACCACCTAAGTAAAGGTGAAGAGACTCCAAAGTCGTTCCTAAGGGAATGCAGAGTCTGGGTGTGTTCTTGTGTGGGTATGTGATATCGGCATAAACATCATGCTACATCATACCATAACATCATTTTGCATAGCATCACATTATACATCATATTTCATCATTAAGAAAATTGTGGAAAGGGAAAACGATCCTACGAGGATATGTGGATTACGAAACAATGTGTTGGAGCACGAAGTATACCTTCGGTAGACATAAATTCACACAATAGTTACACACCAAGGAAATCTTCGTCAACAGTAATATTGAACGACAGCTGTGGGTTAGAAGAAGTTTTAATTCTTTGCGAAGCATGAAAATAAGGGAAGGTGTTTTTTTGTCGAAGGCTCAAAAGTGCTATGTACACAAATTTCATACATTGCAAAGAAACTTAATATATTCATATATATACAAATATCCTAGTTAACAAGAATCTAGTGTTCTTTTAATATTCTCTCGACAGCTTCATTCAGTAGCCTATCAGCAACTTCGTCAACGATTGTATTGGCGACCTCCATCACATCCAAGGCTTCTTTTATGATGGAGTCAGCCTCAGGATTGAATGGCTCTGGTGGTGGCAAAAGGCCGGCTGTACCAAAGTATATGATAATTAGGGTTCGAAGCTAGAAATGAATAATAAAGCAAAAGGGTGTTAAATGAAGGTACCTATAATCAATGCACGTTCAGCAGCTTCTTCAGCTTTCTTTGCCTCTACTTGAGCATCATGAGATTCTTTTTCATTTTTCTTTATTGCTCCGTCGGCTATCTCACGACCGCCCTTCATCCAAATATCGGAATAAAATTTCCCGCCCATCAGAGTAGCTTCGGCCGAAGGTTCCTTTATATCATCTATGGAGAAGATGACTTCTTCTTGGGCTGCAACTTTAACATGTTCACAGCCAGTTTTTTCCAAAACTGCTTCAATCCCTCGGGCACCGGCGAAGGCACATAAATCTCCACGGTAACTAAGTATTTCTTCAAAAGCTTCAACTTCTTCGCTAATCCATTGAATGATTCCTTCAGGATCACCTTGAATAAATTTTTGCTCCGATGAGTATGCACCCACCTTTGCAAAACTGTCTTTTAGTTTCTTTGCGCAATCCAAGGATTTTTCATAGCATCTTTCCTTGGATTCACGAAGCTCCTCCACATTCTTTTGCAACCTTGAGCTTGTCCATTCACTTATTTCTTATTTTGCCTTTGCAACTTCAAGATCCTCATTCATTTCGGCAAGTTTTTTCTTTAGGCCTTCGACTTCGGCTTTATGAGCTTAGGATTGTGCATTAAGTTTTGCTTCGCTGCTCTTCAGCCTATCCACTAAGGAAAGCAGTATTTTATGTTTTTCAAGGGCTTCATTCCTTAGCGTAAAAACTTCTGATCGAAGGTTACCATGGGCTATTTGGCAGTTTTCATCTTCTGCATTCTTTTGTGCCCTTAAAGCCTTGCTTAGGCTTAAGCCCTACAAAAAATATAAAAAAGGGTCAACACACAATAATAGGAGAAGATACAAAAAATAATTTGTTTATAAACTAAATGTTCTCACCTTCAGACTGTTATAAGCAAGGTTGTCTGCAAGTTGATCCTTAGACATTACAGACAGGACAAACTCAAGCTTCGGATATCCTATGCTATCTGCCATCTCCCGGCAGACAGATATCTCCTTATCATCCGGAAGGCAATACAAAAATTTGTCTTCGTCAGTACCGTTGTATATCAAGGATCTCTCTGGGTACTTTAGATCCCTGGCGTATTGTTTAGCTTCGGCAATCTGCTCTTTCGAAAGTTGCTTCCCCAAAGCATGTCGCACGATAAAGTCCAGTTCTTCAGCAAGCACTTCGGGAGTAGGAGACTTAACTTTCTTGGGCGCATTTTCTTCTTCCAAGGTCAAAGGAATAGCTTTCGAAGCATATGCCTCGATGGGAGTTGATGGCCCAGCTTCGGCAGTATCTAGTGTCATACCAGCTTCACAAGATTTCTTTGGGATTTCACCCTTTCTATCAGGCACTGAAGCACGGGTTTGTACTTTTGAGGAGTTATTGCAGGAATTTTGGACACCTTCGGCAGCTCCGGCTCTTGTGGCGGGCTCAGGATTCTCGGTTGCTCTGTCGACTTCCTTAATTCTGGTTTTTCGACCGTTTTTTCCTTAGCTTTGGCAGGACGGTTTGGCATTTCGGCCGTTTCAGATTTCTCATGTTTCGCTATTACCATCGGTTTCGGCACTTCGGCCGATTCTCCCTTGGTTTCAGAAAGAGCAGGGTAGTTTGGCTCAACAGCAGAAGACGACCCTTCAGCAAGCTTCGACACTTTGGCCGTTTCAATACACCTGGGCCGGTGCGTCAAAACTTTAACCTTTTTTCCTTTCGGCGTGGTAGAGATAGCCGAAGCAGCAGCCTTTCTTTTCTTTCTCTGCTTTTGCGAAGGATAACAATAGTCTGGGTACACAAAACCAATTACATCAAAAACCCTGTTCAATCTTTTCTTGCCTCACCCTCCAAAGGCCACTATCATGGCATCATCCTCGGCCCTCGTGTAGGCACCAAGCAACTCGTCGCTAGTTGCCTCAATGCAGTCTAGCTAGTCATCATTCGGCTCATCGAATTGATTTCTGTACCTAAAGGTGTACTTCAAGTAAACCAAACCATCCTGGCTAGACCTAGAAGTAGCTTCGGTCGGCATCTCCCAGCCGCTTGCAAGAGTCCACACTCTGTAAGCAATGTGTTCCTGGAGTAAGTCCCTGGTGCCAATATATGTGCAAACTGTGTTATATGCAGCTTGGCACGCTTGTACGTCATTCCCAAGGGCAAGAGACGACCTCCTGATGCCGAAGCGAGACCAGATAGGGCGTTGAATGATACCCTTAATATCTTCTCTTTCGACAAGGTCGTTTTTCACATAAAACCACTCTTGCATCCAGGCCCCTGGCCACCTCTTCTGAAACTTTGGAATTGGATAGCTCACATCAGAATGAGGCACGAAGTTGTAGCAACCAAAATTTTTGTGATATTGTTCTTTGTCAGTGGCCTTCGTCTCGTATGACAGTTCATGAATATTGCAAAAACATCTTGCATTTGGTTCTAACCCCTGGCTCCTCATGGCCCAAATAAAAATCCCTATTCTGATGATAGCCTCGGGGTGAGTTGATGAAGGAATATTTCAAAAGTCTTCAAAACATCAACTAGCAATTTATCTAAAGGGAACCGAAGTCCCGCTTTCATGAAGATTTTGTAGACGACTACTTCGTCAGCTTCGGGCAAAGGGGCATTGCTATCTCCCACGGCCCTCACAATAGAAATATCGCGGAAGTACCTTCCTTTCATTGCATCAATTTTACTTTGTTTGATAGTTGATCTCCCGAAGATAGTATGACTTGATTCCCAGGGCTGATCTTCGGCGCTTTCATTCTCGCTTTCTATGTCAAAATCTTCATCGTCGCTGGAAATTTCAGATATTCCAGCAAGTGTCTCACGAGCAATCTTTTCTGCATTGGTCTCTTCCATAGCTTTGTAAAACCCAGAAAGAGCTGGGTCGTCAGTCTTCTTGTCGTCAGCCATCGTTTTGTTGGAATGTCAAAGCTCACAATTCAATCAAAACTCAGAAGAGCAAGAAAATTTAGAACGATGAGCACAGTGTACGCAGCTAAAATGGTGCAGCAACTGCTATCAATGTGAGTCCCTATTTATATGCCCAACGCTTCATGATTTGGTGGGTCCTACATGTCAGTGACTTTCGCTATTCTAGCGAAGGGAAGGTGTTTTTTCGGACCTTCGGCTAAAGGCCTTCGTTCATGTCGCAGTCTAAATTTGTTGTAAAGAAACAAATTAATACTGCGAGGCGCTACTGTTGGAGGCCTTCCTCTTATGAAGGTCCTCAAAAACATGAGTAACCATATGTTTTCAGTATGACATAGATTGTTACAGGAGGTTCTGACTTTGGGATGAAGGATCTCTCATGGTAAAAGCGTGTGCGATATGAAGATTCAACCCGAAGGTGACATGGATGAACGCCGAAGCTATGGCTGAAGGAGCTTCGACTTAGTATGATGATGAAGGTCAAGGACGAAACCGACCTAAGGGGGAAAAGACTATTTAGTCCTTGATAACTCGCGTTATGATTAAGAGTAAACATCAGAGACATGAATGTAATTTTGTCCGGGCTGCGTCCCGTGCCTATAAATAGATGAACAGTAGCACCAAAGGTACCATTGTAATCTCTCTTGCGTCATCTTCGCTGGATTTGTAATCTCTCTCTTGCGTCATCTTCGCATTCCCACCTTCTAGCGAACCAAAGGTACCATTGTATTATGAATATCATTAATGTTAATTCTCATATGTGGTTATAAATAAAAATAAATTGTGAGGATCTGATCGCTATTTTACATTCTTTAATGTTCTTTCACATTGTTATTTGTATTTATATTTATATCTATACATGTATGCTGAGAAGATGAAGGTACGCCCTTCATGACCTTCGTCTAAAGATCATTATATTCGAAAGGAAATAATGTTTTGAAGGATGAAGGTCTTTAATTATTAACAATTGTGTTGCCTTGTTCTTAATTCATAGTATTTGAGAACAAGTGACCAACACCCGCTAACCCCCATGGCCCCACCCGCTAGTGACTCCACCCGTGTGCCCACAACTGTCTCCCCCGCTCGCACGCACGAACGCCGAGATGGTCGCGCCCACGTCATGCCCCCGCATGAAATCGCCGCCCCAGCCCCCTTTGAAGTCGCTACACACGTCCATCCCCCTGCCTCATTTCCTTCGTCCCAGCGCACCCGCCCGAGCTGACCATGCCTGTGCTCGTCGGACTTCCCCCACCGTCGAGCCGCTTGCGCCCCGGATTCTCCACGGAGAGGTTGCTCCGCCGTCCTTGGCTATGGTCCGCCACCGCCGCTCGAAGCTCCGCCCCCGACCGAGCCTCACTCGAGGTAAACTCACCTGCCGGATTTCCTTTTCCCTCTCCCCCATTCTCTCTTCTTCGTTGAGCAGCTCCTAGTGAAGGCCGGTGATGACACTGCGTCGTCGTGCCGGAGCTCTCCAGCCAACCGCCACCACCCCACGTCCCCCTCTCCCCCCTCAAAGCCACCAGCCCCGACCATGGCGCTCGAGCCATGCACGGGTGGGAGGAAGATGGAGATCCTGACAGCCCGGGCCCGCCCCTCATCCTCCAGCGCTCCCCCTCTTCCCCCTCTCTCGGTCGCCGACAGGTGGACCTCACCCATCTGCGCGGACCCATGCCTCACCGCACCCACGCCTGCTCCGGCCGCTGACTAGCGGGCCCGGTCCCGCTGGGGTCCACCTGTCAGCCACCCGTGCGCTCGCCCGCTGTTTTTAATCTTGACCGTTGATCTAAGATACAGTGGCCGACGGAGCCCGATACCTCTTTGTCTGGCGTTTTAGTTAAAGAGACCCCCGGTATCTTGAGAACCAACCCATTGTCCCTGGTTCTTTCACCTGAGCCCTGGGATCTTGCAGAGAGGCCCTCAGCTTTTGTTTAATCGGAGGATTGTGTTTAAAATAGGTTTTTGAATTTTAAAACATTCAAAATCATAACTTTGTCATATGAACTCCAAATTAGGTGATTCAAATTGCAAAATGTTCATTATGTTCTTGTCTATCTATTAAAATAATGTTCATCCAGTGTTCTCATGTCTCAATTTAAAGTTGATCTCTAGGTTAGAGTTAATGCTATAGGAACCCTATTAGAGATAAAGTAAAGGTAGGAACCCCTAGCAAATTTTCAAATACTTAACTTTATAGACCCAACCCTAATTAATGTATAATCACATCTCTGAACTAACTATATTTGATCAAGTGTTGTAGTAAGATAGACTTCGTTAGGGAACAATAAATCACATGGCATAGTAACCTACCTCAACTTAGGAAGCACTTGAATGTGTTTACCCTTTATTTGTACCTATGTTCACTCTGTTGCATATGTTTGGTGCATTGTTCTTTTGTTATTCCCTAAGTGTGTTGAATGAATGTTTGCTTTGAGTAGACAACGAGCAGTTCATGGTTCTCGAGGGAGTTACAGGAGATTTCCCTAAGCAACAACTTGGTGAAGGCAAGTGTCATATGACCCATTATGTCCTACTTACTTTATAATTCATTGTCTCGCATACCATGATCAACCTAAGGATTGACTAGTTTTATGTTTATCCTATCCTTGGTTATCCTTTAGGAATTGGCTATTATGATTAATATCATGCTAGTGCTTTACTTTAATCAATGAACATGATGAGAATACTTTATGATACGGTGATGTTATTGTGGCTATGATGATGAACTTGTGGCACTAAAGGGGACTCGGGCTATTCCTCGAGTACCTCTCCGTAAGGACTTGTTCGTTGAATGACCACCTGGGAAAATAGTACAGCCATGAGGGTGGTATGGGACACCCTTAGCTGATTAATTAGGGGAACTTGAGGTGTAGTCGGCTTCGCCGTTGTGCCATCAATGGGGTCCAGGCATATTACTTGCTCTGCCGAGGTTGGGTGCTGAGGTTCATTCGTTTTGCTTTTGTTAGTCACCCCTCCTGCGGGGAGAGGTAATGTGTTTATCAAACTGGAGAAACCTAACGGGCGGCTATGACCTCTGGGGAATCTTTGTAAAGGCTATATAGTGAAACCTTGCCGACTCACCTTGGAAGTGTATAAGGGTCTGTATAACTTGAGGCAAAGTGTTTAAGGGTCTGTTTAAGGATCACAACTCATGGGTAAAGTGTGCAACCTCTCTAGAGGGTTAGAAATTGGTATATCAGCCATGCTCATGGTTACGAGCAACCTTGGGAGCTCCTTTGATTAGAGTTATTCTGGATACTTTGATGGTGATGGCTTAATGATGATGGTTATAATGATGGATCCTTGTATTTCCTCTTGGAGGGAGTGTTGGTCACTTGTTCTCAATTGTTGTGAATCAAGAGCAAGGCAACACACTTGTTATACGTTAAAGACCCTCGTCCTTCAAAGCATTATTCCCTCTTGGGTATAACGAATCTTATACAAAGGTCATGAAGAACAAGTCCTCATATTTCACAGATATCAAAACATAATTATAAATGCAATATTATGTCATATATTTATACCATAACAAATGTACTGATACTATAAAAGTTTGTATAGTATTGATACCTTCGGCTTGCTTGAAGGCAATGACGTGAGTACAATTACAATCCAACGTGAACAGTACGAGGGTATTGTTCATCTATTTATATGCAATCGTATAGCTTCGTATGATGTTACATTCATGCCTTCATAGATTACACACAAAGTTTACAATTATCCCAAGGATAATATTGTCATTTGCACTCAGCAGCTTGAATAACACCTTATCATTATGTCGCCTTTCGGCGTCAGCGTAACGAAGCTTGCTTCGTCGCACTTCCATTGATCTATGCCGAACCTTTTCCGGTAACAAAGCTCCTGTAACACTTAGAAACATGCTGATAACAAATGGTTAGCCGTGTTTTTGAGGACCTTAAGAAGACGAAGGCCCCCAACAGTAGCCCCTCATAGTATTAGTTTGTTCCTTTGTTACAAATTAAGACTACAAAATGAATGAAGGCCATTAGCCGAATGTCCAAAAAACACTTTTCCTTCGCTAGAATAGTGAAACCTTCTGTATCTTGGGCCCATCGTGCAGTGGTGCTTTGCATATATATATATATATGAGGGTTGCGATGAAAATATTTTTCATGCTATCAAACTTATGTTGGTTTGTCATTTTAGCTTTCTAATTCCGTCACCACGTTTTCTTTGGAGCTTCGACTTTTTGTTTCAATCAATGCTGAGATGGCCGAAGACAAGAGAATTGAGGACCCCTGTCACACCCGGTTTTGGAAGGTAAACCGAATGCGAACCATGTACGTGCCAACATCAGAAACTCACGTACACAGCGATTACATAATTGGACATCATCACACCATGCTCGCAATAAACAGCGGAAAGGTACTTAATTACATCAAGATATCCAAGACATCCACAGAGTCTATTACATAACCATTGTCTTTAGCATAACTATCAAAGTGCAGAGAAACAAAACGTAGATGATAAGCCTACACAGGCAGCTGACTGGAGGTTTGCCACTAAGATAAACTAAAACTCATCGTAATCCTAGAACTCCTCGAAGTCCTCCATGTTGACAGCATCACCTCGTGAACACTGAGTACAATGGGGACAACCTAGGGTGGGGTGGTGTGTAAAGCAAGGGTGAGTACACATCAACGTACTCAGCAAATGTCCCGTTTGGCTAAAGTGGACTAGCTATATGTGGGGTTGAAGTTAAGCAGTTGCTTTTAGTTGGTCAAGTATTTATTATTATTAGTAGGGCCAAGTTTTAGTAATAAACCCAGTTATTACCCAAAAGTACTCCCTCAAAAGAGGAAATACCAGAGATCAGACTTATAACCTCATTGTTAACCATCATCATAAAAGTAACTAGAATTCTTCTAATCAAAGAAGATCCCAAGGCTGCTCTTAACCGTGAGCTCGGCTGATATACCAGTTTCTAACACTCTGCAGAGGTTGCACACTTTACCCACGAGTCGTGATCCCTTTCCAGCCTGGGTTGTACAGACCCGATCTTCACTACCAAGGTGAATGGCCAGGGATACACTACGTAGCCTTTACAAAGACTCCCCTGGTGCATAGCTGCTCGTTAGGTTTCGCCAGTCGTACAAACGCAGTACACCTCCCCAAGGTGGGTGACTAACAAAACCAAATCGAATGAACCTCTGCACCCCAACCTTGGCAGAGCGAGCACTATGCCCTGACCTCCATTGATGGCCCTCCAGCGAAGCCAACTACACCCCCAGGTTCATCTAATTAATCAGCTAAGGGCGTCCCATTCCACCCTCATGGTTGCACTGTTATCTTGGGTGGTCACTCCACGAACAGGTCCTTATGGAGAGGTACTCAAGAAAAAAAGCCTGAGCCCCCTAGAGTATCACAAGATCATCAACATAATCAGGATAACAGTATCGTATCATAAATGTTCACATCATGTTCATTGATTAAAGTTAAGGCAGTAGCAAAATGCTAACCATGATAACCCAAAAGGTAAACAAGGATAAGGTACATACAAAGCTAGTCAATCCTTAGGTTTAGATAATGTAATGCGGGATAGTGAATCATAAAGTATGTAGGACATAATAGGTTAGAGGACACTTGCCTTCACTAGGTTGTTGCTCAGGGAGGTCTCCAACAATACACTCAGGAACCTCGGACTGCTCGTTGTCTAAATAAAGTGAGCATGCATTCAATACATTTGGAAAGTACAAATGAACAGCACACCAAACATGTACAAACATAGGAATACATCTTTAAAAGACACAATACTAAATAAGGGATAATGAGATCAAAGTATAACATAAACTATAACATAAATTAACTTCATTTGGAAATAGATTATTATTTCTCTAAGTGTTACTCACAAATACATAACCTAGTTCAATTTATTTTATTGTGACCTAAAAATTAGACTAGAGATGATTTCATGTAATACACATTATTAATCTCACAAGATTAAACATATTTAAATCTCTAGGGTTATCCTTTTATTTATTTTATTAAATAAATAAATCTACACCTACATTAATTCATACTTAATCATAAAAATTAGAATGTGCAGACAGTTAATGAAACTATTTTATTTAAACAGAGAATAATCCTATGAACATTTTGCAATTTGAATCACCAAATTTAGAGTTCATATGCAAAAGATATGAAATAAACAAGTTTGGGAATTCAAAATATGAAATTAGGTCTAATTCTATGAATATTTAAAAGTCTAGGGTTCAATCTGCAAGAATATAGGGACCTTCGCGCAAAAACTAGGGACAGCGGGTTGATTTTAAACAAACCGAGGGTCTCTTTAATAAAACTACCGCGCGAAGGGGTACCGGCGATTCTAACCGTTAGATCAGAAACCGACAGTCGAGATTAGATCTACAGCCGAGGGCGCGCGCGTGGGGGTGGGTGAGCGCTGACAGGCGGGCCAGGGCGTCAGTGACAGAGGGGGGAGAGTGCACTGACCGAGCGGGCCCAACTCCAGGGGACACGGGCGCTGATAGGCGGGCCAGGGGTGCAGGGCGCGCGTGTGCGAAGCGGTATCCACGATCTAGGCCGTGCGATCAAGATCGGACGGAGGAGATCTGACCGGGGGGTTGAATGGCTGCGGGCGGCGCTGCTCCTCCCCGCGGCGGTGAGGTCACCGGAGTTGAGGCAGGCGTGTGCTAGGGGGGTTCCGGGGCCACCGGGGTTGGGCAGAGAGGGAGAGAACGCCACGACAAACTCAATGGCGGGGAAAAAGCCACGAATCCGAGGGCAGAGATGGGAGAACGGCGCAGAGAAGGCCTCGGGCGGACCGGAGGAACTCTGGCGAGGCATTTCGGCCACAGGGAGGGGGCTTGAGGCGTGCTAAGGCTTGGGAAAGCTTCAGCAGAGGCAGGGGTGTCACAGGAACCTACACCGGCGAACTACACCGGGCTAAATTGGCCAGCCATCGCGCGAGCACGGCGGACCGCCACGGCCGAGCACCGGCGATGCCAAAATTGGCCGAGCAAAGAGCAGAACTAGGGAAATTAAGCGCGGGCAAAGGTATCTCACCTCGGAGTGGAGCTCGGGGAGGCTTGGCGCGGTCTCCGGCGAGCTAGATGGTCGGGAATGCGGGCGCGGGTCTCCGACGACGTCTGGCGGCAAAGGCAGAGCGCAAGAGAGGGCGTTGTTGTGCGAAATGAGGCGGGGGAGCGAGTGCGGGCACTGGCGGGGCTCTAAGAGGGGAGCTGGGCGCGTGGGCGGGCATCGTGGCTGAGAAATCCGGTGACGTGCACGAGTGCGCACACGCTGGTCCACGCCGAGCACGGGGAGGGCAGAACTGACAGGGACGGTCCACGGCGCAGAGAGAGAAGAGGGACGGGCGGGGCAATGGCTCAGCGCCTAGCGAACTGGGCCCACGGGACAGAGAGAGAGGAGGGACGCGCGCGGGCGAAGCAACTGGCGCCGACAGGTCGGCCTCAGCGGGCAGAGAGCGAGAGAGGGAGAGTGCGTGCGAGAGAGAAAGCCGCCGCTGACAGGCGGGGCCTGCCTGTCTGGCGGCGCGGACGCGCGGTCTAACTAGGCCGAGCTAGGCTGGTTTGGGCTACTTTTTCTTTTTCTCTGAATTTTCTAATTCCTTTTCTATTTCTTTTCTATAGGGTTTTCAATTCCAAATTCAAATTAGGTTTCAAATTCAAATAAATTCAAACATGTGCAACACTTCAAAGAATATTTTAAGCTCAACATGATGCAACATGTCATGACTCATAATGTTTTGGTAAAAATAAATAATTAAACCCCCCTAACTTTAAGCTAATTCTATTTAAAAAGGGTAGAAGGGAGACAGAATCTAGAGAGAGATAGAACCTAGGGTGAGAGAGAGAAGAGTAACACATGAATTTGGGTGATCATTAGAAAGAAATTTTATACCCCCAAATTCAGGGTGTTACAACCCCGCACTTGCTGGTTTTTACAATGCTGTGGGAAGGACCAATGTTGAGAAGATTACTGTTGAAATTTTAGCTGGGCTTTCCGGAGATTCTAGTGACAACGAGGATTTTGATATGGAGAGTAACAACGATGGGTCGAAGATCGGCCATGGAGGCCAAGTCATGTTGTATTTGGGAAATCCACTATTAAGAGAGGGCAGATTGAGGCAATGAAAGGCAAATATTTCCGTGATACAACTATAGTGAGGGCCAGAGAGAACAATGTTCCTCTTCCTAAACCTGACGAAGTGGTAGTTTTCAAGGGCTTTATAAATACTGGGCTTCAGTCTCCTTTGCATAAGATGCTGGTCGATGTACTTAAACGATTCGAGATACATCTTCATCAGCTCGCCCCTGAAGCTTTGATTAAAATCGAGGTTTTCATCTGGGCAATGAGGAGCCAAGGGTTGGAGACGGACGTCGACTCCTTCTGCAATATACTTGAATTATCTTACCAAACGAATGCGATGGGGAAGGAGCAATATCATAACAAATTTGGTTGTTATTCCTTCATATACCGCTCTGATGCGAGACGCCCTATCCCCACGTTTCAGAAGAAATGGCCAGGATCTTGGATGAGACAATGGTTTTATGTTAAGAATGATTTGGTTGAGAAGGAGGACGTAAAAGATATAATTTAGCGTCCAATACAATCACGCTTCGGCATCTGAAGGCCCTTGATTGTGAATAGTGATAAGGATCAAGCCTGCCTAGTAGCCTTCAACACTATGTGCAGCTACATTGGCACTAGAGACTTGGTCCAAGAGCACATAGCTTTCAAGGTATGGCCCCTCATTAGTGAATAGGAAATGCCGAAGGAAACCACTGATAGTTCAAGCGAAGGTGGACTAGTTTATTTGAGGTATACATACCGCTACAGAAGCCAGTTTGGGGAGCCAGATGATGAATGGCTTGAGGCCATTGAGGCGACTACTGATGATTTGCTGGGGGCTCATACGAAGGCCGAAGATGAACTCATGAATATTGCCTTCGGGGCCCGTGGAAAGAAAAGGCTGAACAGATTTTTTGATGTCATTGGTTTTGTCTATCCTGATTACTGCTTTCCAACTCGAAAGCAAGGAACAAAAAAGAGAATTGGATCAATGACCCCTTCTACTGCGTCGAAACCAAAGAGGATGAAAATTGTAACTCACCGGCCGAAGTCATACTTTTTGGAGAGGGTTGTTGTACTGCCTGCTGTAGAGGGTTCAAAGATAGAGGTTGTTGAATCTGCCGAAGATACCCTCTCAGCTTTGGAGGTAATACCCGCCGTAGTAGCCGAAGGTCCCACCATTGAGCGGGAGAAATCAAAATCAGAGAGTTTCAATACTGATCAGCAGCCGAAGGTGGTGAGTTCTCCAGCGGTGCAAGGGTTGTCAAGAGTAACAACCACTTCAGCCTTGGTAGCAATGCCTAGGAAAGGGAGAAGAAAGGACAGCATTCTAGACACTATTCTGAGTCCTTCGAAGATGGCTACTCCTGCTCCGGCTAAGACGGCCAAAGATGAAACTGGAGAGTTGAAAAAAACTATCGATGTAGGTGCTACTCCTGGACCTTCGGAAATTAGGTCAACTGAGCAAGTAAAGGAGAGTTTGCCAGAAAAAATTAACATTGTTGACTCCCGAAGCATTGTCGACCGGGGATCTTGAATTTATCATTCGTCGCGCTTCAGGAAAACAACTAACACCGTAGCAAATTGCCGAACTCGGCACTGTGCTAAGGATTTGAAGTATCCTCAAGGATCCCTAGTGTATGAGGATGATGAAGAAAATGATTTCCTATACCGTCTACCTGATATCAAGTAAATTGATGTCTGCCGAGAGATGATGGATAATATGGGCTACCCGAAGCGTGAGCTAGGGTTGTCCTTAATGCCAAAGGACCATCTAGCAGACTGCTTGGCCTACGATAGCTTGAAGGTTGTTCTTAATTTGCTAATTAAAGTATTTACTTGTGTTAGCACTTGACAAATGTTTTAATTAACGTATGTACTTGTTTTATTTTTTGTCATTATTAGGGTCTTATTTTAAGCAAGGCTTTGAAAGCACAAAAAGATTGCGAAGATGAGAGCACGAAAATAGCCTTCAGGACTCTATGCTCGGAGGTTATAACTCTTCGGAATGAGGCACTTGAAAAAGATAAAATCATGTTTTCTTTGGTCGAAAGGTTAAAGACAAGCGAAGCTAACTTGGCCAAATTCTTTGAAGTGGACCAAAAAATTCTAAAATTTGAGAAAGAAAAAGAAGCTGATGCAAAATGTATAACTGATCTAGAATATGCTTTATCTATTCAAGTTGGATTGCACAGATCTGTCACACCCGGATTTAAGAGATAAAGTCGGGTGCGTCTCATATGTGCGCTAAAGAAGAACATCACATATAATGACAAAGTGTATAGAGATAAATGTCACAAGTATCATTATTACATAGCGGAAGTCTTACAAAAATAAATGATAACAATAAAGCGAACTAAATATTATTCCTTGGCGCCAACAAGCTGACTGGGAGACGCCACCTAGATGAGCTCGTACTCTTCAGTGTAAGGCTCCTCCTGGACCACCTGTTCTTCTCCTGTGGGGGGTTATATATCGCAAGGGTGAGCTCACAAAAGATCATAGTCAACAAGTTGTGGGGAATAATGTGCATGAACTCACCAAAGGTGGAAGCTCATGTGAAGTGTAAGGCTGATCAACAAATGATGGTTTAAGCTGAGCATTGCTTTTAATAAGTTGGTCAAGTTTTATTAGCAGTTACTAAATGTAAGTAGATACCAAATCAGAGTAATAGTAGATCAAAATTAATAATAACCAAAATGCGATGCAAATGACAAATTGAATTTAATTCCATAAATTAATCATGCGAGAGTCCTGAGCTGCTCATGACCGCAAGCACGACTAGTATACCAGTTTTACACTCTGCAGAGGTGGTACCCTTTAACCACAAGTCGTGTATTTTGTCTAGCCTGGGTTTGCAAGGCCCTTAGACACTGATGAGGTGAATGGCTAGGGATCCACTACGAGGCCTTTACAAAGTTCCATTAGCTTCAGAAAACCCGCTACAGTTTCTAGGAAGAGCAATGCAGGAATCCCCCGTCTGACCGCCATCGCAGCAAAATCAACCCGAGAACCTCCCTACACCCTACTCCCCTACTGCCCTTGCCCCTTTCGGGTAAGGTAGTCCTCCACTAGCTTTCCTAGTTAGTCAGCCAAGGGCGTCCCATTACACCCTTGTGGTGGCACGTGTTTCTCAAGTTAAGCTCGATGTTCCAATTAACATAATAGTCTTATCATGAACAGAAATAGAACAACAATAAAGAATGATCATGTGTAATAGTTATCTCAACACCCAAAACCATATATAGCAATAGCAAAGACTATCCAAAAGTTCAGGGGTAAACAAGTTGTAAAGATGAACAAACTAGGGTGACCTATTGGGTCCCATCAAAATTTAGCCTATGCATGATAAAATGATTATAGAGAACATTATTGGGTAAATAAAAGTGGTCAAGGACACAACTTGCCTTCAATGAGCTCCTGCTCAGCAACTTCTACCTGCTGAACACCCGGATCTTCGGTCACTGGCTCGTCTACTCGCCACAATACAAACAAACATGGTATAAGGAAGAAATTAACATCACACCAAATAGGAATATAGAATACATAATAATTACCTACGCATCGTAACGAGATCATATGAAAAACAATCACTAAATTCGGAGTTACGGATTTTAAGTTATGATTTTCTGAAGGTTTTATGTGTTTGGTACGGAAATAATTAAGTGATCACTATAATATAGTTCTCATGCTAAAATAGAGTTACTAAGTGATAAACAATATTATTACAAAATTATAGAAACTGGAATGGGTTAAAAAGGAATTAAAATGAATTTTCTATGAATTAAATAAGTTTATAGAATTATTTTTATATCATAATTTCGATTTTAGTGTAATTCCATTAGTTATTAACCTGGTTGGACTGGGGACACAAATATTACCAAGGTCAAGGTCTGAATCGTAATTTTTCAGGGCTCATCCGCAATTACCCTACTATTACTAAGGACTGCGAGTTGATTTCCAAGATCCATATGGGCTCTTATGCAAATCGGTTTGGCCGAAGGGGTATGGGGCCATCAGGGTCGTCCGATTTCAAATCAATGGATCTGATTAGTCCTAGACCCAACGGGTGATGCTGGCCCTTGGATCGAGATCCAACATCCCAGATTTTTAAACAAGCCAGATCGATAGGGATCCGACTAATCACAGATCGATGGCGCAAACACTTTTGACCGAACCTCACAGCTGGATCCAATCCGAACCATTCTTTACTCATCTTACGGTTTAGCACCCGCCTGCAGATCCGCTATCCCAAGCTCTAATCTCGACATTCAACTCTCGCATCGACGGCCACGGACATTCTCATCCCCCGCGCCGGCCGAACGCAGTGGCGCAGCTCCGCCACCACGATGAACGCCGACGAGCACCCCCGAACAGCCACGCCACAGCCCTAAAACTAAATCCTAGGGCATCTACACCAACTCTAGGGAACGACGAATGCTCTAGGAGTGATCTTACCGTGAATCGCTACGCAGTGGCCCCTGGTCACGGCAGAGGGCGAGATCGGCGGATTCTTCAACTCCGGTGACGAATCCCCGCAATCCCGATGGCGAGTCCGAGGCGTCAGGGCCACAGAAACCCTCCCCACGGATCAATAGAGCAAGCGAGTAGGCGTCAGCACCCAATCGAAGGCGTCGGTGCGAACTCCATGGCGGCGGTGGCGTGGAGTTCCCTCTCTCGGCTTACGGCGATGGCAGGGCCATGGGGAATACGTGATGCGGTCGAGGCCCCAGGAGAGCATATATGTAACACCCTTGGTGTTACTAGTACTAAAACTAGAGCATGACATCATATGCATTGACATTTCATTTTGTTTGTTACACCTAGAATGCATCCACTAGGTAAAACTTCAAAACAAGTGTGATGTGGTGACTTGAAGTGTTCTTAACCCTGGGATTAGGGCATGTGGGTAAATGTGAAGCCAATTTGAAAAATACCTCAAAATCCATGGGAAATAGTCACAAGAGATTAAGTTTGATGGATTTGAGTAGCACAAAAACCCAAAAGTACCCAAAACCCTAAAATGAACCCTAGAAACCCTATTTTGTGCCCTATATGGTGATTTCAAATTCTATACACTTTTGGAGCAAAGTGTATGTATCAAAGTGGTAGAATATCAAAAACCAAACAACTTTTACATTGGAGGATTTTCAAGTAATGTGGAACAATTTGGACTTAATTGCAAAAGCCCCAAGAACACCCATATGGCTTAAACCCTCAAATTAGTGACATTGGGCAAAGTTTTGTACCCTTGTATTTCCTAATCCATGAAGATTTTGCCTTAAGTCATTACAACAAAATGTTAGAGCTATGTTAGTAGTTCAAAGTTGATTAAGTGACTAAGCCTTGATGCTGTATGGAAATTGGGATAAAATACCCTAGAAGTCGGGCTGTCAGTCATAAGAGAACTCTGAACCTAGCTTAACAGTGGCACTGGTCGGACTTTGGAGATAAATTAGAGACAATTCAGTGGGTTTAAGTCCAAGGTCACTATGATGAAGTTGAAGCCCTGACATTGGTAAACAAATTTGTTGTATTAAGCTTTGCCTAGTGCTGTATGATTTTTGGAGTAAATCATTCCCAAATTTGCTCTATCAGGCACTGTGATGAACAGTCGCGATGGTACAGTGATGAAGAAAATCTTCAGATACATCGCACCTCACCATCGGTGATACCCGCACATAGATTCACGCCGGCCACCACAATTCGTGTTCGGCGCGAAGTGGATAACCACAGGGGGCGGGGGTAAAAGATCTAGCGGGGGTGGATTTGGTCGCGGGCAGGAGCTTATCGGCTGCACTTGACGGTCGTGCAATGTGGTCATGCGGCCGGTGTCGTCGTGGGACGCCGGCGATCTCAATTGCGCCATGTTGTGACCCTTTCACCACGTAGCTATAACCGTGGCACGCCAGGAATTACCACCCTTGAGCCCTTGCACCGGCAGGCGCCACGACAAACTCGCTAGTGAAATATCCCACCGTCGCTGTGTTCGTCTTCAGCCAAAATTGGCGTAATGCGTAGCCGATCCCTTTAAATTGAGTGTTGTCCTCGCTCTGTCTCTCTGTTAAGCCTTCATTCCACCCCTAGGTAGGTGTTCTTGTGCACCATACACCCAGTCATCGGAATTCCCCCAAATTGGTCATCCACGCCGCTGTGAGACACCGCGCCGTGGCCACCAAACCACAGGTCTGTTTGTGTCCTTCTCGTCCGTGTTTCTACACCCTCTTGCATTGTGATACTCATCGGCTCAACCGAATGAACTCTATCGCGCTGTAGCATTGTGAACGTGAAGGTAATATTCGGAACGCCGTCGCGGACATGGCTTCCGTAGACTGGTCGTTCTAGGTAGTCTTCATCCAAGTTTACGCAAGCCTGGTAGCCCTAGCTGGCCACTGATTCTTCCCTAGTCGCTTGATTGAACGCTAACGACTCTTATAACCTATGACGAGCTCGTCGGAGCATTTGCGCCGCGGTTATCGCAAACAGACCTGATTGAGTGACGGACTAACCAAATTAAGTATAGAAAGGGGTTCGGTTAGCATCTGTGATTGATCCCGTGTGCTTGACGTCGTTGGAACGGCTCCCTGCCAGCGAGTGCGCTCGGTTCTGGCCAGGTGTTCGACCTGTGCGTGGTTAGGGACTCGAGTTGTGAAGAGATAGAAGTGCGAGGGGTTTTGCGCGAATGTCAGAGAGACGCAAGAATAGTGCCACGGATTCTTTGTCGATTATTCAAAAGGTCGGGGGCCTCCACACAAAACCACCAGCGCGGGCGTGTTTCCTCCGTTCCCGGGCTGACTTGGGCCGAATTAAGCCTAGTACTATTCATAGTTTTTCCTTTTTTCTGCCAGACTTGAAAAATTGTAGAGAATTCTAGAAAAATGGTAAAAATGTGAGACCAATTTTATTAGACTTATAAAATCGTCTAGTATTTAATAAAAATAGTTCCAAGATTTTTAGTCCAAACCGAGAATTATTTAGCATTTAAAGATGCTTAAACCTAGCCTATTAGAATTTTAGAATTAATTTGGTAGCTCCAAAAATAATAAAAAAAATTTGGTAAGCTTAGTTTGATGATTAAAGCCTATGGGTAGAGTTTGACATTCTTTGGACATTGTTTGATCCCAAACCCAATACACTAGCTTCCTAGGGTTTAATGGTCTAATACTAATAGAATACTAACTCAGGAAACCCTAGTAACTAGTGTGTACCGTGAAGGAAAGTTGTATTCAAGATACAACTTAGTGTGTTTCTATTATAACTACACATTGATAGCATCACATGAGCATTCATGTATATGTATTGTTATAGAAAACGAAGAAGAAGTGGTAGTCGAAGAAGAAGTTGCCCCGCAAGTTGAAATTCCACCTGTCGAGAACAACTTCTACTTTGATATCTGTGGGACAGACCCTGAGCCTCCTACAACACAAGGCAAGCCCCGATGCATTTAACCTTTCCTTGTTGTTTTAAACTCTTTATCACTTGAGATGATGCATTAGGTGATAGGAGTTGTGTGCTAAACAATTGCTGCATTCCCTTCCTTCGAACTGATTACCATTCCTTGATACCTGTTTTACTTAAAAGTTTTCTTATGCTTAGCTTTGCTTTAGAAAACAAAATGTTTTGTTTTAAACAAAATATGATGCTTCATATGGGATGGGAAGTTTCCAAAGAAAAGACTTGATGGTGAATCCATCATGGCTGTGATGGGTTCAACATCTAAAAGATGTACCTCTGTCAGGTACCAAATTTTGGGTTATGAATGATAAAGACGAGACCGGGCAGGTGACTTGCACAAGAAGAAAGTCTCTGTGTAGTGTCTCCGTCTAAGTCGATTAAGGACCGTGTCGATGTAGGCTTGCTGATCGAGGACCTTTTAACTGGCCACATGCCTCATCATGGGTAAGCTTTGCCTCGGTCGGACCAATACCAGAAAGGCCACCACGCAATGGGAGTGGAGAGATGGCGAGAGTATCGTGAACCCTGTGTGGCAAGAAGCTGGATGATGGTGTATCTGTGCTCTCGGTTGGTGTGAATCCGTTCTGGTCTTGAGAAACCCGGTGGCGAGTTGACATATGCAAGGGTTAAGTACTACATATGTCGTGTGGTTGGAGATCCCCATCTAGGTATTAATCGTTTCAGATCGTCGCTACTTCTCGGACATGAAGACTTGGTCACTGCCCTACACGTAGCAATCCAGTAAAGTGAAGGGTTGATAAAAGACGGCTAGCATAGGCTAAGTGCCAGAACTAGGATAGAAAGAACTATAGATACAGGTAATGACTTAACCTGATAATAAAATTGGATTTTTAAGGATCCACTGTTAGTAAGCATTTCTGCAAATAGAGTCATTGATTCTTGATAAGCTTACCTTGAATCCCACAAACCAGCATATCCTTGAGAGTCTTTTCCTTTTTCGGGTAAGACTTGCGAAAGTACACTCCGTACTCAGGGTTTTCGAACCCATGTTGTTGTAGGTGATGAAATAGCCGAGTTTTGTTGTTTCTGCTCGAAGGTGGTGCCAAAGGAGGAGGCAAATCAGTGAACTTATTGTTGGGAGGATGTTTTACCTCCCTGATATGTAATATTATGTTATGCACTCATACACCTGGTATTGTAATAAATACTCTATCTTTATATTTTATGAAGGTAAATTATGTTATTGTATTTCGCTTCCGCTTATCCTTTACTCTGATTGTGAGTGTAATGTCTACGTGATGGGTGAAGCGCTCTTGGACGATATGATGATGATACAGATGACCGAACTTGTTGAGTGATTATGTGCATCTACAGGGTTGTCCGAGGTCCTTAGGACAAGGACATCTATAGGTGGGCCTAATACCTTGGGAGATTCCATGACGGCTGGTATCGGAGCGAAGCCCATCTCTTTAGACATTACGTTGTACTTCAAAAGGATTTTTAAATACTTACCTTGAAAAATTCTTTCGTTCTTATCTCACCACTTTCTGGTAGTCACTTTTTAAAACTAGGTAACAGAGTGGAGTATATGTAAGGAAGTAGGGGGTCGACGAAAGATTGATCCCATAATTATTAGGTTATGCATGCATCATGTTTACACTATACTAATAAATCTTCCCCTCCTATGGAGATATGGCACGCACTAAAACTACCCAGCGCAAATCAACTGGACCTCATGGTGTGCCTCAACATCAGCTGACCTCTAGGCATGAAGGAAGTAGCAATGGAAGCAACGACCCTATCGGGGAGTTGAAGGCCAGAGTGGGTCAACTTAGATCTGAACTACGCCACGGGTGTAGGGAGCGTGCGCGCGATAGTCGCCGCATTGCTGAACTATCAGCCGAAGTTAATCGCCTGCAGTATGAAATTACGGAACGCGGTATGGCCATTGACTGGGTTGTAAACTCACGCTCGCTCGCTTGGGATTGTGAAGCCAAAGCTCAAGCTGGAGTAGCAGAACTTAGCGCATCCCTCGAAAACCTACAAGTGTACTGCAATACCTTGCATGAAGAGATGCACGTATTATATAATCGACTGCACCCGAACATGCCACCAGAAGTGGCAGCAATGGAAGCTAGACCATCTGGAATAGCAAATGGAGGATCTGATGGGGGATTGACCATTTTGGAGCCCCTCCTTCCATGAACCTTGTAGATGAACGGTCTCCTGAAGCAGGCAGCGAAACAGCTAAGGACAAAGAGGATTAGAGTAGTATAGTTTAAGTAATGTACTTATGTAAAATAAGTAAGGAAGTCACGTTGTATAATGGAGTATGTATTACAGTTCAGCAATGTAATAAAGATGGTGTATGTTTGGCATGTTATATTTCCAAATGTTTATTTGCCTCAGATGCCATCCCGGACTCGTGCTCATGATGAGGCGGGTACATCCCGCGGCGGGGAGGACACTCCCAATCCGCCACCTGTACCTCCTACCCTGGCCGAGGCTATCGCTGCCTTGGTCAACGCCACCACTGACAACACGCGCTTTCTGTGTGAAATGGCGGGAAACCAATTTCAACAACACGAAGGAAGAGGTCAGCCACAAGGACCACGAGACACTACCTATCTGGAGTTCTCTGAAACTCGTCCACCGCTCTTTGTCAAGGCGGAGGAACCCCTAGAAGCTGATGAGTGGGCGCGGGTGATGGATCAAAAATTTGGGCTAATCCGATGCACCGAGATACAGAAACCCCTATTTGCCGCTCAGCAGTTAAGAGGCCCCGCCAGCACCTGGTGGGCAAACTTTTCCGCCATCCAGCCTGCGGGACATCAAGTCACTTGGGAAGAGTTCAAGCTAGCATTTAGGGAACATTATGTTCCAGAAGGAGTGCTACAAATGAAACCGGAAGAGTTCATCCGACTGAAGCAAGGGGGAGATTCTATGATGCAGTATCTCAAAAATTCAATCACCTCTCCCAGTACGCCATTGATCAAGTAGATACAGACTTGAAAAAGAAGAATTGCTTCATGAGGGGACTAAATGACAGACTCCAGCGTAAGATGGCAACGTGTCTGGACCTCACATACAGCAGGGCTGTCAGTACAACACTGTCAGTTGAAGCCAAAAATGCGGGGCAAGGAAAGTCAAAAGAATATGCAGGTGAAAGATCAACTCAGGGACCTAAAAAGAGAACAAGGTTGGTAATCCGACCTTTCAATTCAAACTGTTCTTCTCCTCGCCCACCTACATATCCATTCAGACAGCCTGTATTTATTCGTCCCACTCCTAGCCCCGCCATGACCAATCAGCCAAGTGCCCCTGGTGCTCGTTTCCCTACCCTTCCCAGTTCCTCCGGTGGTTTCTTCAATTGTGGAAAGTCCGGACATTTCATCAAGGACTACCCATATCCGAAGCAAAACAAATCCAACTTTCAGCAGACTTTTGGGAACTCAAATCAAGGAAAGGGGAACACGGCCAACACTTCAACGGGCAAAAATTTGAAGAAAACTGGACGAGTGTATTATACCCAGGTGGCTACTACACCAAAAGGTGAATCGGTGATGATGGGTACGTTCCTCGTTGCCAACCACCCAGCAGTTGTCCTTTTCGATTCTGGTGCATCACATACCTTCATAAGCAAAACTTTTGTGGAGAAATATTGCATACATTGCACTGAATCAAGGGAGGGATTTGTTATCCACTCACCCAGGGGTCGAATATTTACTAAGCAAGTAGCCTTCCACATACCCGTAACTTTGGCCGGACGAGAATTCATTACAAACATGATTATTATAAAGGGGAAAGATATAGATGTGATTTTGGGAATGAATTGGTTAGCCTAGAATAAAGCCATCATCAACACGGACCAAAGGACCATTAAGTTAAGTTATGGTCATGAAGAAGTCCAATTGTCCATCCCTATCGTTGTCCCAGTCAAAGCATCTAGACAAGTTTTTGAGACCATAGTACAAGAAACTCGGGATATTTTGGTTATCTGAGTTTCCGGGTGTATTTCCCGAAGACTTGTCTGGATTGCCTCCAGAAAGGGACGTGGAATTTGTGATCAAGTTGAAGCCCGGTACGATTCCTATTTCTAGAAGGTCGTACCGTATGCCACCTAATGAACTGGAAGAACTCAAGACTCAACTACAAGACTTGTTGGAGAAAGGGTTCATTAGACCAAGTTCATCGCCGTGGGGATGTCCAGCAATCTTCGTCAAGAAGAAGGACCAGACACTTCGAATGTGCGTGGACTATAGACCCCTCAATGAGGTTACCATCAAGAACAAATATCCTCTTCCTCAGATCGATATTTTATTCGATCAACTTTTGGGAGCCTAGGTATTCTCTAAGATTGATCTCAGATCGGGCTATCATCAGATCTATATTCGACCCGAGGACATACCCAAGACCGCATTCACCACGTTGTATGGGTTATTTGAATATCTGGTCATGTCTTTCGGATTAACAAATGCTCTAGTCCACTTCACATACTTAATGAATTCAGTATTCATGCCCAAGTTAGACAAGTTAGTGGTGGTCTTCATTGACGACATTCTAATCTATTCCAAAAATGAAGAGGAGCATGCAAAGCACTTGCAGATCGTGCTAACACGCTTAAGGGAACATCAGTTGTATGCCAAATTTAGCAATGCACATTCTGGTTGGAGGAAATCCAGTTCCTTGGACATGTATTGTCTGCTAAAGGGATTGCGGTTGATCCCAGCAAAGTCAAGAATATTCTAGAATGGAACTCACCCACTACAGTACATCAAGTTCGGAGTTTCCTTGGACTGGCTGGATATTACCGCAGATTCATTTCGGATTTCTCCAAGATTGTTAAACCCATTACGGGATTATTGAAGAATGATACAAAATTTGATTGGTCTTCGAAATGCAACAAAGCCTTTGAGCAGCTGAAAGTATTGTTGACCACTGCACCGGTGTTGGCCTAACCGGATATTGAAAAGCCTTTTGATGTGTATTGTGACGCATCAGGCAGTGGACTCGGATGTGTCCTGATGCAAGAAGGGAGAGTCATAGCATATGCTTCAAGGTAGCTGCGTCGGCATGAAGAACACTATCCAACTCATGATCCGGAACTAGTTGTAGTCGTTCATGCCCTTAAGATTTGGCGTAATTATCTGCTGGGAAATATCTGCCATTTGTATACGGATCACAAAAGTTTGAAATATATCTTCACCTAGTTAGAACTAAATATGAGACAAAGAAGGTGGCTTGAGCTGATCAAAGATTATGACTTGGAAATCCATTATCACCCAGGAAAAGCCAATGTGGTGGCAGATGCTTTAAGTCACAAGACTTTTTGTCATTGTCTTACAGTAAGAGCACCTGACACCACTTTATGTCAAGAAATGGAAAGGTTGAATCTGGGGATAATCCAACAAGTAACCTTGACGAATTTGAAGCTTGAGTCAATTCTTCTACAAAGAATTATTGATGCCCAAAGAACAGATAAGGGTATGAAGTATATTCATGAGAAAATGGAGGCCGGTAAGGCAAATTGTTTCAGAAAAGATAATCAGAGAGTAATATGGTTTAAAGATCTCATAGTAGTGCTAAAAGATGATGAAGTCTGCCAACAAATCTTGGATGAAGCTCATCTTAGTCGATATTCCATTCATCCTGGAAGCACTAAGATGTATCAAGACTTAAAGAAACAATATTGGCGGACTAAAATGAAGATTGAAATTGCACGCTATGTGGCAAAGTGTGACACTTGTTGACGGGTCAAGACCATACATATGAAGGCTGCTAGGCCATTACAATCTTTGCCAATCCCAACCTGGAAATGGGAAGATATTAGTATGGATTTCATTGTGGGATTACTGAGGACAACTAAAGGATTTGATTTTATCTGGGTTATAATTGATAGACATACAAAGACTGCCCACTTTCTTCCCATCAAAGTGAAATATACAGTGGCTACATAAGCAGAACTTTACATTGCTCGTATACTCAGTTTGCACGGAGTTCCAAAGATAATAGTATCGGACCGAGGACCACAGTTTGTATCCAAGTTTTGGGAAGAGTTGCACAAATCCTTGGGTACTAAATTACTCTACAGTTCGGTTTATCATCCTCAAACAAGTGGACAAACTGAGAGAGTAAATCAGATACTAGAAGACATGCTGTGGGCATGTGTCTTGGAGTTCCCGCAGAAATGGGATGATTGTCTGCCATTGGCAGAGTTTTCTTATAATAATAGCTATCAAGAAAGCATTAAGATGGCACCGTTTGAAGCACTATACGGACGACGATGTCGTACACCCTTAAATTGGTCTGAACCGGGAGAACGGTGGTTTTTGAGGCCTGACTTGGTTAAAGAAACGGAGGAAAAAGTTCAATGGGTAAGACACCACTTGAAAGAGGCTCAAGCTCGGAAGAAAAGCTATGCAGATAAACGACGCCGACCTTTGGTCTTTCAAGCTAGGGATTATGTATACCAGAAAGTATCACCGATGAAGGGTGTTAATTGGTTCGGGGTAAGAGGAAAGTTGGCACCCCGATATATTGGCCCGTTTCCCGTTCTTGAACAATGTGGACCAGTGCCGTACAGACTTCAACTGCCCAAATCTTTGTCTATGGTACATAACGTGTTCCATGTATTTCAGTTAAAGAAATGCCTTCGGATTCCTGATCGAACCATAGATGTGGTGGATGTTAATTTGGAACCAGACTTGACTTATTCGGAACATCCCATTCGAGTTCTAGATCAAAAGGACAGAATCACTCAAAAAAGGACTATTAAGTTCTATATGGTACAATGGAACCAACATACTAAAGACGAAGCTACCTGGGAAACTCAAGATTTCTTAGAGAAAAATTTTCCTAGGTTTTTAGCTTCATATTACCTGTAAGATTTGTATATCTGATTGTAAAGTTGGAACAAGCCCCATACCACCCCCTGCTCTGTAAGATAAACAAGGAAATAAAGTTGTGACGCGTTTCCTTTTCCATTACTCACCCTAGGACCTTAAATCTCGGGACGAGATTCTTTTATGGGGGGAAGGATGTAACACCCTTGGTGTTACTGGTACTAAAACTTGAGCATGGCATCATATGCATTGACATTTCATTTTGTTTGTTACACATATAATGCACCAACTAGGTAAAACTTCAAAACAAGTGTGATGTGGTGACTTGAAGTGTTCTTAACCCTAGGGTAGGGTACTTAACCCTGGGATTAGGGCATGTGGGTAAATGTGAAGCCAAATTGAAAAGTACCTCAAAAGCCATGGGAAATAATCACGAGATTAAGTTTGATGGATTTGAGTGGCACAAAAACCCTAAAGTACCCAAAACCCTAAAAGGAACCCTAGAAACCCTAATTTGTGCCCTATATGGTGATTTCAAATTCTATACACTTTTGGATCAAAGTGTATGTATCAAAGTGGTATAATATCAAAAACCAAACAACTTTTACATTGGAGGATTTTCATGTAATGTGCAACAATTTGGACTTAATTGCAAAATCCCCAAGAACACCCATATGGCTTAGACCCTAAAATTAGTGACATTGGGCAAAGTTTGTACCCTTGTATTTCCTAATCCATGAAGATTTTGCCTTAAGTCATTACTACAAAATGTTAGAGCTATGTTAGTAGTTCAAAGTTGATTAAGTGACTAAGCCTTGATGTTGTATGGAAATTGGGATAAAATACCCTAGAAGTCGAGCTGTCAGACATAAGAGAACTCTGAACCTAGCTTAATAGTGGCACTGGTCGAACTTTGGAGATAAATTAGAGACGATTCAGTGGGTTTAAGTCCAAGGTCACTGTGATGAAGTTGAAGCCCTAACATTGGTAAACAAATTTGTTGTATTAAGCTTGGCCTAGTGCTGTATGATTTTTGGAGTAAATCACTCCCAAATTTGCTCTGTCGGGCGCTCTGATGAACGGTCGTGATGGTACCGTGGTGAAGAAAATCTTTAGATACATCGCACCTCACCGTCGGTGATCCCCGCGCAAAGATTCACCCCGGTCGCCATGATTCGTGCTCAGCGCGGAGTGGATAACTGCGGGGGGGTAAAAGATCTGGCGGGCGGTGGATTTGGTCGCGGGCAGGAGCTTATCGACTGCACGTGACGACCGTGCGACGTGGTCATGCGGCTGGTGTCGTCGTGGGACACCGGCGATCTCAATTGTGCCACGTCGTGACCCTTTCACCACGTACCTATAACCGTGGCACGCCAGAAATTACGACCCTTGAGCCCTTGCACTGGCAGGCGCCACGACGAACTCGCCTGTGAATATCCCACTGTCGTCGTGTTCGTCTTCGGCCAAAATTGGCGTAACGCGTAGCCAATCCCTTTAAATTGAATGCTGCCCTCGCTCCGCCTCTCTGTTAAGCCTTCATTCCACCCCTAGGTAGGCGTTCTTGTGCATCGTAGCCCCTAGTAATCGGAATTCCCCCAAATTGGTCATCCGCGCCACCGTGAGATGCCGCGCCGTGGCCACCAACCCACAGGTCCGTTTGTGTCCTTCTCGTCCGTGTTTCTACAAACTCTTGCGTCTGTGATACTCATCGGCTCAATCGAATGAACTCTATCGCGCCGTAGCATTGTGAACGTGACGGTATTGTCCGGGAACGCCGCCGCGGACATGGCTTCCGTAGACCGGTCGTTCTAGGTAGTCTTCATCCAAGTTTACGCAATGCATGGTAGCCCTAGCTACCCACTGATTCTTCCCTAGTTGCTTGATTGAACTCTAACGACACTTATAACCTAGGATTAGCTCACCGGAGCATTTGCGCCGCGGTTCTCGCAAACAGACCTGATTGAGTGACGGACTAACCAAATTAAGTATAGAAAGGGGTTCGGTTAGCATCTGTGATTGATCCTATACGCTTGACATCGTAGGAACGGGTCCCTGCCAGCGAGTGCGCTGGGTTCCGGCCAGGTGTTCGACCTGTGCGTCGTCAGGGACTCGAGTAGTGAAGAGATAGAAGTGTGAGGGGTTTTGCGCGAATGTCAGAGAGACGCATGAATAAGCGCCACAGATTCTTTGCCGGTTATTCAAAAGGCCGGTGGCCTCTGCGCAAAACCACCAGCGCGGGCGTGTTTCCTCCGTTCCCGGGCTGACTTGGGTCGAATTACACACAGTACTATTCATAGTTTTTCCTTTTTCTTTTTCTACCAGACTTGAAAAATTGTAGAGAATTCTAGAAAAATGGTAAAAATATGAGACCAATTTTATTAGACTTCTAAAATCGTCTAATATTTAATAAAAATAGTTCCAAGATTTTTAGTCCAAATCAGGAATTTTTTAGCATTTAAAGATGCTTAAACCTAGTCTTTTAGAATTTTATCAATAATTTGGTAGCTCCAAAAATAATAAAACTTTTTGGGTAAGCTTAGTTGGATGATTAAAGCCTTTGGGTAGTGTTTGACATGCTTTGGACATTGTTTGACCCCAAACCCAATACACTAGCTTCCAAGGGTTTAATGGTCTAATACTGATAGAATACTAACTCAGGAAACCCTAGTAACTAGTGTGTACCATGAAGGAAAGTTGTATTCAAGATACAACTTAGTGTGTTTCTATTATAACTACATATTCATAGCATCACATGAGCATTCATGTATATGTATTGTTATAGAAAACGAAGAAGAAGTGGTAGTCGAAGAAGAAGTTGCCCCGCAAGCTGAAATTCCACCTGTCGAGAACAACTTCTACTTTGATATCTGTGTGACAGACCCTGAGCCTCCTACAACACAAGGAAAGCCCCGATGCATTTACCCTTTCCTTGTTGTTTTAAACTATTTATCACTTAAGATGATGCAATAGGTGATAGGAGTTGTGTGCTAAACAATTGTTGCATTCCCTTCCTTGGAACTGATTACCATTCTTTGATACCTATTTTACTTAAAAGTTTTTTATGCTTAGCTTTGCTTTAGAAAACAAAATGTTTTATTTTAAACAAAAGATGATGCTTCATATGGGATGGGAAGTTTCCAAAGAAAAGACTTGATGGTGAATCCATCATGGTCGTGATGGGTTCAACATCTGAAAAGATGTACCTCTGTCAGGTACCCAATTTTGGGTTGTAAATGATAAAGACGAGACCAGGCGGGTGACCTGCACGAGAAGGAAGTCTCAGTGTAGTGTCTCCGTCTGAGTCGATTAAGGACCATGTCGATGTAGGTTTGCTAATCGAGGACCTTTTAACTTGCCACATGCCTCGTAATGGGTAAGCTTTGCCTCGGTCGGACCAATACCAGAAAGGCCACCACGCAATGGGAGTGGAGAGATGGCGAGAGTAGCGTGTACCCTCCGTGGCAAGAGGCTAGACGGTGGTGTATATGTGCTCTTGGTTGGCGTGAACCCGTTCTGGTCTTGAGAAACCCGATGGCAAGTTGACATATGCAAGGGTTAAGTGCTACATATGTCATGTGGTTGGAGATCCCCAGCTGGGTATTAATCGATTCGGATCGCCGCTACTTCTCGGACATGAAGACTTGGTCACTAACCTACACGTAGCAATCCAGTAAAGTGAAGGGTTGATAAAAGACGACTAGCATAGGATAAGTGCCTAAACTAGGATAGAAATAACTCTAGATACAGGTAATGACTTAACCTGATAATAAAACTGGATTTTTAAGGATCCACTTTTAGTAAGCATTTCTGCAAACAGAGTCATTGATTCTTGATAAGCTTATCTTGAATCCCACAAGCCAGCATATCCTTGCGAGTCTTTTCCTTTGTCGGGTAAGACTTGCGAAAGTATACTCCGTACTCAGGGTTTTCGAACCCATGTTGTTGTAGGTGATGAAACAACCGAGTTTTGTTGTTTCTGTTCGAAGGTGGTGCCAAAGGGGGAGGCAAATCAGTGAACTTGTTGTTGGGAGGATGTTTTACCTCCCTGATATGTAATATTATGTTATGCACTCATACACCTGGTATTGTAATAAATACTCTCTCTTTATATTTTATGAAGGTAAATTATGTTATTGTAATCCTCTTCCGCTTATCCTTTACTCTGATTGTGAGTGTAATGTCTACATGATGGGTGAAGCGCTCTTGGGCAATGTGATGATGATACAGATGACTGAAGTTGTCGAGTGATTATGCGCATCTACAGGGTTGTCCGAGGTCCTTAGGACAAGGACATCTGTAGGTGGGCCTAATACCTTAGGAGGTTCCATGACAATATATCTCCTACACGGATGAGCCGGGAGGAGGAGCCGTTGAGTCCCCTGGAGTCCGAGATCCTCGCGCGGGTTGTTGGCGACGTCCGCCATGCGCGCGGAGGTGGAGGGATCTAGCACGTCGGGCCCACGCGTCAGCGACCAACATTGCAAACCACTGGACGGTATGCGCGGACTTGGCAGCAGATGAGCGGGACCCACACTGCAGTGGCACCAGGCGTCCATGTGACGCGGTCGACCCTGGTCTAGGCGATTGATGCTCACAGGTCAGGTCCACCTGTCGGCGAGTTGGACCGGCCGAAGTGGAGTGGGCCGAGGGGGAGGTTTGGGGCCCAGCACGAAGTTTCTACATTTTCTTTCTTTGTTTTCTTTTTTTCCTTTCTTTTTCCTTTCGACTTTAGGTTTCGAATTTTGAATTTAAATTTGGTTGTGGTCTTGCACATATATCAAATGTACAAATTTATATCTTATGATGAAAAGAATATATTTATTTATATATTTATTTCCTTTATATTATGTGGTATTTTCTTTTCTTCCTCCAAAGTTTTGGTTCCAAATTAGGGTTTAATTCTAATTTGTCCATTAATTTATTGTTACTGATACTATTATTTTTATTATTTATAAATGCATAATCAACTAAACTCCAGCATGATGCATAAGTTATTTAGGTGTCTTCGGCTAATTAGTCCTTTTTAAAGGTGTTTGTTCACATGTTCTAATAACTAGAGGCAAAACACATAAGGAGGTCAATACTATTATCATTATTTACAATTTGGGTATTACAAGATCTGAAGTAGCTGGATTGGAAAAGAAGCTTGATGAAGCTACTGAGAATTTCAATGTGCAGCAATCAAAGCACGAGATTTCTGACTCCGAGCGGTTGAGGGTTCCAAAGAATGTTGAAGAGCTTCGATAGGCAAAGGAAGAATGCTATAATATTGCCATGTAGTTCTCAGACAAACTAAAAAATGCTTTTACTAGTGTTGGCGCGTTCTCGGCTGAGCGGAATTTCATTCGTGGTGACCCCGAGGGCATGATCAAATGGATTGAGGGCCAAATCGAAGCATTTGACAAAGTTCTCACTAGTAGGGGGATTTCTGTGCTTGTGTCGGTGCTTGGGGAGTTGTATCTTTGCTTGAAAAAGCTGGCTGTGAACATGCGAAGGTTGTAATTTAGCCAGACTTCTTAGTTTCAGCAACTGACATCAAAGAGCCTTCAGCCGAAGCTACTGCCCTTAGTGGGAAATTCTATTCTGAAGTGTGGATGAACAGCGACCGAGAGATAGCAGACGAAGCCATCATGCAAAATGAAGAAGAGTCTCATCTTGCCTCAGAAGAAGCAAGAAAAGCTGAAGAGGCCGCTAAGCGCGAAAGACGTATAGGTAGTTTGTCATATTTTAGCTTCGTAAGTATATTAGCTTCGTATCTGATAAAAGCTTATATTTTGTTGTAGCTGAACTGTCTCCTCCTCTAGAGCCATACAACACTGATGTCGATCCAGCCCTGAAGGGTACTCTCGATGAAATTAGAATAGCGAATGCAGGAATTGATGAAGTTGTAAATAGACTTCTAAACGAAGTTGCTGAGAGAGTCCTAAAGGAGGATGATTAAAGTATGTATAAAAACATCTGCAGAATTTTGTATGGTGTTTTTATGTAAAAAAATTGTGAACTATGTGTGTCATGATGAAATATATTTTTTTGTGTAACGTGAAATTGTCATACATACCGTTTTTGAGCCGAAGGCAAAAAAACACCTTCCCTTCTTTTAACGCTTCATAAAGAAAAATCCCTTTTTCACCGAAGTGGCATTATCAAACTCGAAGGTCTTGCGATAGGTCTTGCATAAGGAATATTGTTGCCGAAGTGATAATATTAGTCCCAAACGCCTTGTTGTAGGTCTTGTATGAGGAATTCTTTACCGTTTAATAGCAACGGGTAAAGTTGCAACATCCTTTCATAATTTTTTGTTTTTCACCGAAGTGGCATTATCAAACTCGAAGGTCTTGCGATAGGTCTTGCATAAGGAATATTGTTGCCGAAGTGATAATATTAGTCCCAAAGGCCTTGCTATAGGTCTTGTATGAGGAATTCTTTACCGTTTAATAGCAACGAGTAAAGTTGCAACATCCTTTAATATTTTTTTGTCAAAGATACGCTTAGCTTTGTAGGTTATTAACCATTGTGGACGAAGGAGCATTTTCCATTCTTTTCCAATGTTTTTAATGATGCAAGATGATGAATGATGTAGTGTTATGATGCAGGATGATGCGATGATATGATGCAACAAATGTTAATAAAAAACACTTCGTAATAGTAAGACTCTGCATCCCCTTAGGAACGACTTTGGAGTCTCTTCACCTTTTACTTAAGTGGCATTTAAGCTCTGTATCCCCTTAGGAATGACTTTGGAGCTTCTTCACCTTTTACTTAGGTGGTATTTTAGCTCTACATCCCCGTAGGAATGACTTTGGAGCTTTTTTCAACCTTACTGTTACACTTGATGGTGTAACCACATATTTATTACAACATATCGAAGGTTGTACCTTCTCAAATTGTCTTTGAGGCCATAACATGAAAACGAGAAAAATGAAAATTATAATAGGTGTATATGAAAGTTTTTAACCCAGCCCCTCTGTGGCTTTAGTAAATGTGCCTTGATTCTGGAACAGTGCTATTAACTGTCCAAGCTTCAGACTCTTCCCTTGCATCATTGTTGCTGAATTTGGCGCTGCCCTTCAGGCTGCTGGTTGTGGAACGAAATTGGAGCTATGACTAGTGGTTGTGACAAGGCCCATGTCGCTGGAGAGTGACTTGCCGAAGCTACTGAAACTGTAGGATGTGAAAATGGTTGTTGATTGCCCACATACTCGAGAATGTACGGGGAATAACACGAAGTAGTATGTAGGACTTACTTCAGCTGAATATGTCGTGCTTCAGCCTCAGCTATCTCCTTTTGCTTATGTATTGTAACTTGGCAGGTCCTAGTTGTGTGCCCCTTATCTTCTCCATAGAACAAGCATAATAGCCTTCTTGGTTGTGAGTTGAATCTTCCTGCGAAGCTTCGTCCCCCTCTACCTCTTGGGGTTGGTGGTCTGAAGGACCTTTGTTGCGTCCCAGTTGACTGGGAACTGTGTTGGTGCCCTTGGTTGTGATTGTCTATGGCTTCACTTTGGATGGGATTGTGTATCGTTCTGACATGCCTTGGGTGGAGCCTTCCTCTGAAGCCCTTGGTCATCTCAGAATATTTGTAAGCTTCTTCCCTTCTTTGCCGGAAATCATTGTCGGCTCTGATGTACTCATCCATCTTATGTAGAAGCTTCTCCATGGTTTGTCAGGGCTTCCTGGCAAAATATTGTGTTGTTGGTCCTGGAAGAAGTCCCTTGATCATGGCTTCAATAACAATCTCATTTGCCACAGTTGGCGCCTGAGCTCTGAGACGTAGAAACCTTCGGATGTATGTCTGCAAATACTCCTTGTGGTCCTGTGTGCACTGAAATAGGGCTTGAGCAGTCATTGGCTTCGTCTGGAAGCCCTGAAAGCTAGTGACTAGCATATCCTTGAACTTCTGCCATGATGTGATTGTTCCTGACTGAAGAGAAGAATACCAGGTTTGAGCAACACTCCTGACTGCCATGACGAAGGATTTCACCATGATAGCGGTGTTGCCACCATATGATGATATGGTTGCTTCGTAACTCATGAGAAACTGCTTTGGGTCCAAATGCCCATCATACATGGGAAGCTGTGGTGGTTTATACGAAGGTGGCCTTGGGGTAGCCTGCAATTATGTAGCTAGGGGGAAGCATCATCAAAAGCAATGTTATCATGATGAAAATCGTCATACCATACATCATCATAGCTTGGGCTTTCCTAACAAAGCTCTCTCTGTTGTGGCTTACGCCCTTGTTCGTTGTCTTGTGTGATGTGACACATCTCTTTGGCTGCTTCATCAATCTTCTTCTAGAATTCAGCCAGCCGAAGCATCTTTTCCCTTCTTCTCTCCACTTTTTGGTGGATAGCATCAAGATCTCTGAATTCTTGGTCCAAGTCTTCTTCCTGTGGTGTTGGGCTAATGGTGTTCCTTTTCTGGCTTCCGGCCTCCCTTAGAAGGAGCCCTTCTTGATTGGTGTGCAGCGGCACAAGGGCAGCCCCAGGCGCTGCTATCTTCTTCGGCGACATGACGAAGGTAGTTGTTCAAGTTCTTGTCCAAGGTGGTTGTTTGAGTTCACCAGAGGTGGGCGCCAATGTTGGTCACTTGTTATCAATTGCTATGAATCAAGATCAAGGCAACACACTTTTTATACATTAAAGACCCTCGTCCTTTGAAGCATTATCCCCTCTTGGGTATAACGAATCTTAGACAAAGGTCATGAAGAACAAGTCCTCATATTTCATAGATATAAAAACATAATTATAAATGCAATATTATGCCATATATTTATACAATAACAAATGTACTGATACTGTCAAAGTCTGTATAGTATTGATACCTTCGGCTTGCTTGAAGGCAATGACGTGAGTACAATTACAATCCAGCGTGAACAATATGAGGTACTGTTCATCTATTTATAGGCAATCGTATAGCTTCATATGATATTACATTCATGCCCTCATAGATGACACACAAAGTTTACAATTATTCCTAAGGATAATATTGTCATTTGCACTCAGCAGCTTGAACAACACCTTCTCCCTATGTCGCCTTCCGGCGTCAGCATAACGAAGCTTGCTTCGTCACACTTCAATTGATCTATGCCGAAGCTTTTCCGGTAACAAAGCTTCTGTAACACTTAGAAACATGCTGATAACAAATGGTTAACCGTGTTTTTGAGGACCTTCGGAAGACAAAGGCCCCCAACAGGGAGTACCTTCTTGGGTTAATAACTTAGGGTTATTGCTAAAACTTGGCTCTCTACTAGTAATAAATACCCGACCAACTAAAAGCAACTGTTTTGAGCTTCACCCCACATACAACAAGTCCACTTTAGCCAAAAAGGACATTTGCTGAGTACGTTGATGTGTACTCACCCTTGCTTAAAACACTAGGTTGTTCCCATTGCAACCCTTCCTCAGGAGAAAATGAAGGCAACATGGAGGACTTTCAGGAGTTTCAGGACTTTGACGAGTTCTAGATCAGATTAGCGGCAAACCCCGAGTCAGCTTCTTGTGAAGGCCTTATGGTACTATGTTTCATTCAGCACTTTGATTATTGTTTAAGTCAATGACTTTGTGGATGTTTCGAACATCATGATGTAATAAACTACTCTATTATGTGATGATGTCCAATTATGTAATCGTTGTGTACGTGAATTTTTTATCCTGGCGCATACATGGTTCGCATTCGGTTTGCCTTCCAAAACCGGGTGTGACATGAAGTGCGATAGAATATACTACAACCCTAGAAGGTGATTATTGGTCACTTGTTTTCAAATGTTGTGAGTCAAGAACAAGGCAACACAATCGTTAATCGTAAATGACCTTCGTCCTTCGAAGCATTATCTCCATGAAGATATAATGCTTGTCAAGACGAAGGTCAAGAAAGATTTACCTTCATCTTATTAATATAAAGATGAAAATACATAAGGATGAGTATTATTATTATATCATAATTGTGACACCCCAATGTCATCTAGGGTTTCTCCTTAGGGTTGACTCAAACCCATTATCACATGTGAACCAAACTAAGGAAAGGACATCATAAATTGATAACAAAGGTTTAAGTAAGTCTTTTTCATGTTAAGAAATTCCCTTTAATCATGCCATGCACCTCAAGGCAAGAAGAACTCTCAAACCCTAAATAATCCTAAGTGGGCCATTTAAGCACATAAAGGGAAATTGAGAAAAGACTTGGGGAAATATAAAATATTTTGATATGAACCAAATAACAAAGTGTTAGTGCACTAAATGACCAACAAAATATAGTAAGAAAGTTTAGCCATTTGAATTCTCCAAAATTCCCAAATCAGCCCTTGATCCAAGGCCCTATGGGCAAATTCAGAATTCTGAATTCTTAATTTCAGAACCCTTTTTTACAAGTTCAAATGTGTTCCCTATTTTCCAAAACTCGAAACCAAAAAGTCCAAATATCAAAGTGGCGCCAAATTTCCTTGAACATGCTCTGGTAAAATTTGAACTCAAACAAAAACCGTTTGGCATGATTTTGGCGCAGTTTGTCCTCGGGACTCGGCTGTCTGACACTGGCAACTTGGTGACGCTACAACTCTCTGTCCGTAGCCTAAAACTGCGCAACATCCACACACAAACAACAAAGCACAGTCAGGGGAACAAATCCTTCACGGCGATCTTGCCCAAATTTGCGAAGATTTGCGCCCAATCGGCGTTAGAACTCGGGCAGAAGCAACGGTTCCACGTGATCGACCGTGGCTGACACGCCCGGTTCACGCCAGTTCGCGCACCCGCGCCCAGCCGTGCATGCCTGCGCGCGCTCGTCCGTCCACAACCGCCTGTGCACCGCGCCGTGCCTATAAAGCAGCCCAAGGCCTCGGTCGTACCTCCCTGCGTGCTCTCAGTCCTACCCGAGCCAAAGTTCACCGGACTTCGCCTCGAGCACGCCGTGCCACCGCCCACCAAGCCACCCGAGCCTCGGCCACCGCGGCCAGCTCACTCCAGCCACCCCCGGGCCGCGCCAGTCGCTCGGTTAGCTTCGCTAGTAACCCATGAAGCTTTCCAAGTCCTTGGAACCGGCAGAGCCTCACCAGAGACCCAGGATCGCCCTCACCAGACTTCAGTCGCCTGCAGTCGCGCGTAGACCTAGCAATCCGGTGAGCCATTCTTAAATTCCTCGCGCACATGTCTTCCTTGACCCCTAGTGAAGCTCCCTGACCCGTTCAATCGGACTATCGTGCCGTGGTTAGGCCGAATTCCTCACCGCCGACGAGCTCTCCCGCCTGCGCGCGTGGACCGACCTACTCCGACCACCACCGCCGACAATCCGCACCTCGACATGATCGCTAAAGACCCCTGGACCTCGCCCGACCCTTCACCGGAGCAACCTCGCCGCCGGTAAGCCCCTCCGCCCTTTTCTTTCACCGCGGTCACTGTTCCATTAGGGGAAGGTTCGCGGGTTCGATTTCGCAAAACCCTAGGGGGTTTCTGCAGAGTCATAGACTCTGATGAATAGTGAACCAAGGACCTGTCTATAATACACTTAAAACCTTTCGCCAGGGACCCCAGTGCAAAACCCTATTTCCTTTATCCATTTTTGTTTATTCTTTTTAAATTCAGTAGAGAACTTAGGAAATTTGTATCTTGAGAAATATTCAACCAAAGTTAGTCAAACCAATTTTACTGCATTCAAAATATTATGAACTATCACATAAAAATATTGAACCCTGTGCTTTTTGTTTTAAATTTTAGAGTTTGGAATTAATTAAGGAAACTGGCCAACCATATTAAAATGAAGAAAATTAGTTATGCTTCTGTGCTGAACTTTAAAAAAATTGTAGAAGTCCAAACCCCACTTAGACACTGTCTAAAAATAGTGAGCACCCCAGTATTGAAGATTTAGACGGGATTATCTATTAAAAGCCATAATTGCCCAAAACTTAGAAAAATGAGAAAGGTACTAGAAAATAATGAACAATGGATGCAAATATTTTTCCTAGTCCACTTAAGTGATAAAGAACCTAGGAAAAATTAAAGGAACCCTAGTCCAAAACAAATCCAAGGTGAAATGTTTTATTAGGCACTAATAAAACTAGAAGGGCAATTATTAGAAATATAAGAACAATTTCAAAATTTGTAATAAAAATTCAGTAGACTTGTGACCACTAGGACACCACTGCAAAAATGATAAATACCCCAGCACATCATTTTTAGTGGGTTGAACAAATAAAACTTGATATTGAGCCATATTCCAATTAAATCATAAGCAAGCCAAAAAAAAGTGTGCAACAATGGACAAATAAATTTTTACTAGATTATTAATGGGATAGACCACCAGAGAAAAATGCAAAACCTATTCAAAACTACAAAATAATACCCATTGCCACTACTTCATGAAAAAGGCCATTCAATTCAAGAAATTCCTACCACCTTTCCCTTAAGCAAAAAGTTACCAAATTTTAGAATGATTGCTCTTGCGCAAAGAAGATAGGAAAAATTGGAAATCTGTTGTTTGATATTTTTCAAGTATAGTGGTAGTAGAAAGCACTCCTTTGGCTAGAAACTTTAGAAAATCATAATAAAATAACTGATAAGTATTAGTGGCTGAAAAATTGTACAAAGTCATGTTATAGCATCTAAATGCCAGCAAAAATAAGTCTTAGAGAATAACCCACTGTTAAAAGAAAATTGTAGTTCAAAACACCCCCTTTGCCCTAATAATTGATAATTTTGTACAGAGAGAACCTCTCACTTTTTAAGCCCCAAATTTTGAGACAGAGAATTATACACCAATGTGATGCCACTGTAATTGTTGCAGAATTTTTAGAAATTTATTAAGCTATCTGGTAGTTCAAACCCACCTTCAAAACATAAAAGAAATAGAGAAGAAGAGAGGAACTAGAAAGATTAATAAGTATTACCCCAACATGGCAGCTAAGAATATAGTTGAAAATATCCATAAGATATAAAGAAGAAAATCAGTAGAGCACTAAAAATGGTTAACCATTCAGTAATCAACTTGACCCTTAGTTGCTGAGTGTACCACAAAATCTCCAGTAGTAAGAATAAGCCCTACCTTATTAAATTGATCATCCCCCATCAAATCTTAATTGCTAAATTACATATCATGCCATGCATATATCTTACTCGTTGCATTCATTAGATTGCAATCTCGCTGACAGAGAGTACGTGCTCATCCCTGAGCAAGGAGATGTCCACGAGGAAGACCAGGAGCAAGCTCCTGAGACTGCCATCGAGGATCTTCCCACAGCCCCAGCATTTGAAGGCAAGCCCCGGTTTTATGCATAACCATTTATATATGCTACTTTACTACACTTAATGTTTGTAGGTTTGTAATGTGCACTTAGGTGTAGGAGTTGCTTGAAACCTCTAGTTGCATGAACTCAGGATTCCTTTTTGAGATGGATACTAGTATGCTAGGTCGAGTAGCTGCTTTGCTAAATCAGGATCTCGGTAGAAGTCAAGTGATTTTTCTAGCACTCGCGCGAGGTCAGGAATTGATTGTATTCATCTTGAGAACGGGATCTATGATGGTCTATGGACTTAGATCCTGGGAGGATGCCTTGTCCATGAGACGGGAAAATGAATTAAGAATTAATGTGTGGATACCTAAGTCAAGCATTTGAACATACTAAACACATGTCGGTAAATATGGTAACCGGTAAACCTAGTACCTGAGTGAAGCTGGGTGCGGACTTTACCCCTCACACGACCTGAGACTGGGTCTCCCATGCTAGCTATGGTGGGTACAAGTGCGGTCACTGCACGGCGGCGGCCGGGGTCAGTGGAGCATTGTATGCCAAGGCGGTGAGGCATGGCCGCGAACAGGGAATCGATGGGGACGGTTGACATGTGCGGGGACGGAGTGCCCGGACATGTCGTGTGTTTAGGTTTACCTTGCAAGGTTAAAACTCAATTCGAATCATCTGCTTCTCACAGCTAATGAGACTGCTTGACCCTTGTACTACATTGAGTAAGAAGTGAAATGAGGTTTTACATGAGATAACTTGTTGATTGTATTAAATGATTGTTACCATGTATGCTTAGAAAGAGCAAACTTAGCTAAAATAATGATACTAGAAATGGAAAAGCTAAAAGTTGACCTTAGATACAGCTAGTTCTTTTGGCAAACCAAACCCCTCAGCCAAACAACTGCATGGTCTAGAGGTAGAGGAGTAGATTCCTCACACCGGGTAAGTCTAGCTGAGTATTAGTATACTCAGCCTTGCTTGTGGCATAATTTTTGCAGGTACGCTTCAGGACATGGTTGATGGTGTGACTTGGCCTACCACCCTGCCACCGGGTTGGACGGTCGAGTGGGATGCTACTCCGGCAGGAGAGGAGCAAGAGGAGTAGTGGGCTAGGCCTTGCCCTATTCCTCGCTTATGACGATATCGATTATCCGCTGCAGTTTATTTTGTGAACTTATATCCGCTACTTGAAAAACTCTGATTTATGTAATAATTCTAGTACTTTAATTTGAGGTTTTCCTGCTTTATTGTATTTCTTCTATGACTCACCTTCAAGTGAGTTTGTGGTATTTGATCCTGGTTAAGTGGCTTTATCAGACTAGATCTGAGGGACTGACGGGTTATTCCAATTTAAGTGTGTTGTGGCCCCTCAGGCGTGACTTATGCACTTAAGTTGGAATAATTTGGGAGGTTCTGCCACAATAATAATTCATTTATTCATATATTCTATAAAAGCATAAGAATATCAACAATATCAATGTTACATTGATACCTTTGGCTTGCTCGAAGGCGAGGATGCGAAACAGTTAATACCATCCAGCGTGAACAGTACGGGGGTACTGTTCATCTATTTATAGGCACGGGACGCATCCCGGGTGAAATTACATCCATGTCCTTGGACATTAGTTTACAAGCATCTTAAACTAAGAAGGTCTAACTAGTCCTTTTTCCTTCTTTGCTTGGTCTAGGCCGAAGCTACCGAGCTTCGGCATTCCGCATTGTTGCTTCTACACAGAGTCTTCGTCTTGAGGACCTTCGGTAGAGAAGAAGGCCCCCAACAGTAGCCCCATCGCGGTGCTAGATCGTTTTTTTGTAACGAGCTCGATCCGCGAAAAATAAAAAGGCTTTGGAATGCCGAAGGTCCGAAAAACACCTTCCCTGAGCTTGTTATCGAAAAACGATAAAAATATTCCGAGCATCGAGTGGTCCACTGCTCAGCAAGTGTAGGCGGTCTGGCGGTTCGCCTTCTTCCCCTGCAACACTATATAAGCAAACAGGTTGATGAGGAGTTACCACAACATTCATTGCCATTACACTGTTGTGCTGTTAAAAATTTTAACCAAAGCCGAAGCTTTCCGGACTACTCTTTCCAGACACACTCTACGTCTTTCGAAGTCAACTTCATCTTAAGGAATCGCAATACTTGAGATGGCTCGAGTAAGGTCCACTGCTAGGGTGTCACGTGAGGGAGATGATGCTGAAATGACAGAGACAGCGCCAATATCAGAAATGATGAGGCGATCGGGTTTAGTAGAGCCGGAAGAAGCTGTTGCCGAAGGTGACACTGCCGAAGCTGAGCAGACTGTAGATGGGGATGAGAGTGATGATGAGTTTGAAGAAGACAACAGTATTTTGAGCCCGTCGAAACCAAGCCATATTGAGTTTGGAAAATCTACTGTGTTAGCGGAGGACCTGGTTATGATGAAGAAGCTAGGCTATTTTGGGGAAGCTGAGAGTAAACTTATTCTTTTTGCTGGTGAGGAAGTGGTTCCGGAGCCGAAGGAGGATGAAGTTGTTGTTTTTAAAAGCAAGCTTCTTCAGGGCTGGGCTTCGGTTCCCTTTATATGATATAAAAGGAGAGGTTTTAAAGAAGTTTGAGATATACCTTCATCAGTTGACGCCAAATGTCATTGTCAGGCTCAGTGGTACATATGGGCTCTCCGAAGCCAGGGCATGAGTGCTAATGCCGAAGGTTTCTGCCGAGTGCACTAGTTGCACTATCAGACGAAGGCCAGGGCGGATGGCCATCACAAAAACTTTGGATGCTATAACTTCGCGTACCGAAAGGACACCAAAGCCCCGGTAATCGGCTACCGCACCAAGTGGCCGACTGGGTGGACAAATGAGTGGTTCTACATAAAAGCTGACGAGAAGAAGAGGGAAAAATTTATGACCATGGTTATGAGTCCTATGAGATTAAGCTTTGGGATGACAAGGCCATTGTGCCATATGCAACTCGGCTCCCCGTGCCAGCTGGCCGAGGTTGAATTCAGAGTGGTGGCTGCCGAAATTAGCACCAAAGGTTTAGTACAGGAATACCTGGCAAACAAGACTTTTCCGACCTTTAGTGGTTGGGGGATGCCGAAGAAAAAGGAAGGAGGAAAGAAATACGAACTTGTTCGACTCCCCTACCATTTCAAATTTGAGAAGCAATTCAAGAAACCATGCATTGAATGGCTAGAAATGATTGAAACTATGTGCAATGAGATTCTCGGCAATTACACGAAGAAAGAGGATAACCTGATGACTGCTGCCTTCAGCACCCGGGCGAAACGAAGGCGAATCGGGTAATGGATGCACTGAATTTCGAGTATCCAGACTATGAAAGACTTGATGAAGGGCCCAGGGGGGTGAAGAGAAAAAAGAGTTGTCAGCATTCTGAGCAGGGAAGCTGCCTTGTCCGTGAAGGCGGACGAAAAGGCTCTGAAGAAAGTGAAAGCAACGCCGGAGCCGAAGGCGCAAGCCCCTAAGAAAAGGAAACTTGATGAGATACCTTATGTTGAACCGAAGGTAGATGAAGCGTCGAAGGAAACCTTGAGCCCTTCGTCACCCACTGCAGTCGAGGTGGTCAAAATGTTGAAGGTAATGACTAAATCCCCACCATTCAAGCTGATAAGTCCTCTGGGATCGGAATTGACCAACCTTTTACAGAAGATGAAAGTGCCTTCGGCTGCGGAGGAGAAGGTTGGAGGGCAAAAGAAACGGCGGATTGTGAACGTAATGCAAGCGATTGAGCAAACGCCGCCTTCATCTTCGGCGGTGAAAGCAGCAATTCCTATGGATATTGAAGATGCTGGCGAAGCCGAAGCTGAAGAACTCACAGCCACAATGTTGGAAGTTGACAAACTTATATCAGATGTGGTTGCGGAGAAGACAAGTGCGGTTGCAGAGGAAAGCATGGCCGCAGTGCCTCATAAAGGGAAGAAAATTGATGATGCTCCTTCGAAAGAGAAAGATTTTGACCTTCGACACCTGGGTGGCCAGGAACTTTCTGAGGAAGATAAGTTAGAATTGAAAGAATTCTCTATGTCTTGTGGTTACCAACCGGGGTCCATGCTCTTCGGTGAGGTCGATGAAGAAATCTTGGGATGCATTCGCGACCGCGCCGGGGCGAAGATTGTAGGCACTTTATCCAGGAGTGTTGGATTCCCGAAGTTGGAAACTGACATTAGCTGCTACAGGAGGCAACATATTGTCGGTAGTTTGTTTTATTCCAATTTCAAGGTGAGACTTTTCTCTAAACTTTTTTAATATTATCTTCGTAGTGGTTTGAGTATTCTAATTTTAACTTGTTTTGCAGAGTATGTTATAAAGCAAGGCCTTGAAAATGCAGCAGGATACTAAAGATAGGAGAAACAAAGTTATCATTGAAGGCTTGGAAGATAAAATTAAGAAACTTGAAGATTCTTTAAATGAAAAAGACATCATGTTGCAATCAGCCGAAGGCTCCCTCACCGAAGCACGGTATCAGAATGATAAACTGAGCGGAGAGCTAGACGAAGCTCGAGCAACCTTGAACAAAAGGTCAGAGCGCTTCGACCATGAAACGAAGGAACTGAAAGCAAAGGTCGAAGCCGAAGCGGAAAGGAATGCGAAGCTAACTGAAACTATTAAGAATCTTCGGGACAAATGCTCCGGCATTGCCGCCCGATGCATTAATCGATTGAAGGAGATATTTAACTCGATCGGTGCCACTTCTGAAGAAATCACCCCTTCTACCGAAGACATCCTCGGGGCCTTCGATCATATCGAGAATGAAGTTGAGGCCCTTGATGAAGTTATAACTGGGCACGGAGATTTCTGTGCTCTGGTGGCTTCACGTGGCACAGCTGCAGCGTTCATTAAGGTCGGGTGCAATCACGCGAGGGCCGTCAACAAACCAAACTTCAATCTTTCATCATCGGATTTGATTGACGTTCCAATCGAGGCCCGAAGTATAGGAAATAAATTTATTACCCAAATTTGGGCAAAGGGTGGGCATGAATTGGCCGGGAATGAAGCACGAAAGCTGCTTAACTCAGTATGAAACTTTACTTTTGTCTTTTTACCTTGATTTTTCTTTATTAAATTTCTGATTACCCTATACCTTGTTTTTCTGTAGGATGATGGCGCCGAAGGTCGCTAAGCCGGAGCTTGTTCCGAAGTACTGAAGACTCTAGAATCTCCTTTTGTATTTATCTGTAGAAAGACTTAGGAACTCTTTGTATCATATGGCAAAAAATTGTAATTGACAGTTGGACAAAATATTGTACATATTTGTTAATACCTTGTAATACCATTTTACCTTTCACTCATGTGTGAATTTCTTTGTTGTGGACGAAACCAATGCTTTTAATCTTTTGAGCCGAAGGCGAAAAACACCTTCCCTTCTTTTCGTTCGCATCAAAGCATTTTTCATTGAAGACGAAGCATCTTCGTATGCAACGAAGCGTTTTCTCGTCAAGGACAGGCATTTCATGTTTTCTTGTTAATGTCTATGCTTTATGCCATGATGATGAGCCTACGAATGTCTAATGTATGCTCACATGAATGCAAAGGATGATGTGATGAAATATGCAAATGTATGCCAAAAACACACCCAGACTCTCCATCCCCTTAGGAACGTCTTTTGAGTCTCTTCACCTTTTACTTAGGTGGTATTTCAGCTCGGCATCCCCTTAGGAACAACTTTTGAGCTAAACTATGCATCCCCTTAGGAACGACTTTGGAGCTTCTTCACCCTTGATTTAGGTGGTATTTTAGCTCTACATTCCCTTAGGAACAACTTTGGAGCTTCGTAACTTACTCTACGTCCCTTTAGGAACGGCTTTGTAGCTTCTTCACCTCTTAGGTGACATTTTAGCTCTGCATCCCCTTAGGGACAACTTTTGAGCTTCTCCATGACCTCTTGCACTTGATGGTGCGAATCATGATGTTACATTTTACATGTGGGGGAATTTGGCCCTTGTATTGCATAGGGCTAAACAAAAAATGAAAATTACAACATATGGCCCCATTAAAAAACTTTCTCCCCTTTTGAAAGGAAAAGGGTGTCATAGGAAAAAAAAAGAAAATTACATTGTTTACACATAATATCATCGAAGCTCATCCGCTTCCAAGACCTTGGTATGTCGTTGCCGTCCATGTCTTTCAATCTGTAATATCCAGGTCTTGACGAAGATACCACCAAAAAAGGGACCTTCCCACTTGAGTTGAAGCTTCCCCACTGTATCAGGGTTGGCCACCCTACGATGCACCAAATGTCCTGGCTTAATATTCTTCAATTTTACCTTTCTATCACGCCCTTGATTGTTTCGGCCTGGTACTTATTGATGTGTTCTATTGCTTGCAGTCTAGTCCCTTCTATGGTATCTTTTGTTATTTGGCAATCACTTTAATCCTCTGTTGAAGCTAATGTTCTTATTGAACCCATTCTTGCTTCTTTCGGTGTTATTGCTTCGTCACCGAACATAAGCTTGAACGGGGTAAATCTTGTTGACCTTGATACAGCAGTGTTGTGGTTCCACACCACCTTTACTAGTTCATCTGGCCACTTTCCCTTGGGTTGATTGAAGATTGACTTCATTATTCCTGTTGTTATAATTTCGTTTGCTCTTTCTACCAGTTCATTTGACTCCGGATGCCTCACTGATGATGCGAAGTGTATTTTTGTACCAATCTGGCTACAAAAGGTTTTGAATGTTTCAGCATCGAATTGAATTCCGTTATCAATGGTGATAGCCTTCGGCACGCTGAAGCGACAAACAATATTTTGCCAGAAGAATTTTTGTACTGTGGCCGAAGTTATTGTAGCTAAGGGCTTTACCTCAATCCACTTAGAAAAGTACTCCACTACCACCACAACATATTTCAAGTTTCCTTGTGCTGGTGGAAGTGGACCTAACAAATCCATGCCCCACCTTTTGTAGTGGCCAAGTTGGCTGTATTAGCTGGGTTAAAGACGAAGGTTGCTTCTGGTCTCTGGTGCATCTTTGTCAATTTTCACAGTTTTGGACCAAATCTGCTGCATCCGAAGATGCCTTTGGCCAATAAAAAAACCTTGTCTAAAAACCTTCCCCAGCAGAGGCCTAGACCCAATATGAGCCCCACATAATCCTTCATGTATTTCCTTCATCAATTCTTTGACCTTCGGCTCTGGAAAAACACTTGAGCAATGGAGAGCAGACTTTATGTTTGTATAACTCCCCTTCTATGATTACATATGGTCTTGCCCTTGCTTCCATTCTTTTATTGTCAACTTCATCATCCGAAAGACAGTTGCCTTGGAGGAAAGATACAATCAGTCCTCCAATCTTCACTATGTATTGGTGAAATTGTGAGCACCGCTCTTTCCATGAGTTCGACCGAAGGTGCTTTTATTGTTTTGAAGAAAACTTCTGAAGGTAACGGAAGCCTCTGTGTCGCTGATTTAGCTAGCAAATATGTGTGCTTGTTTTCTCCTCTTGGGATTTTTTTACAGAATAGCCTTCAAAGGAGGCTTCCATCCTTTAGACTGCATCCAACTATTTTTCTAGCTTCGGGTCTCTTGCTTTGCTGCTTTTGTCAACATGGCCTGAGATGACCTGTGAGTCGGATTTAAGTATTGCCCTTCTTATTCCCATTGCCTTAAGCTTTCGGAGCCCCAAGAGAAGGGCTTCGTACTCTGCAATATTATTTGTGCAATTGAAGTCTAATTTTGCCGCGTAGCAGGTTTTAATTTTTGATGGTGAAATCAAGACAGCTGCTGCTCCTGCGCCGAAGGTTCCCCAGGACCCATCACAAAATATTGTCTAGGCTTCGTCATCGGTTGTTTTCTCTTCGTCCTGAGCCCCTGGCGTCCAGTCAGCAATGAAGACTACTAACGCCTGGAATTGAATCGAAGATCTATGAACGAAATCGATAGTGAATTCGTTCAGTTCTGCAGCCCATTTTCCAACTCTTCTTGTGGCCTCTCTATTTCTCATTATGTCCATGAGAGGTTGTGAAGAAGGTACTATGATGTGGTATGCTTGAAAATAATGTCGAAGTTTCCTGTAAGCCATTAGCACAGCATATAGTACCTTCTCTAAATCTGTATAATTTTTCTTTGATGCACTAAGCACTTCGGAAATAAAGTAGACTGGTACTTGTTTTCTTGCTTGGCCCTCCTGCTTCTCTTGCACCAGTGCTGCACTTACCGCAGCGTGAGAAGTAGCTACAAACAGCAATAATGGGACTCCTGACGAAGGTGAAGTTAGGGTTGTCAGCTCTATCAAATATTGTTTCAGTTCTTCGAAGGCTTTTTGCTGATTTGGTCCCCATTGAAAGACTTTGGCTAACTTCAACACTTCAAAGAATGAAAAGTTTCTCTCTGCTAACCTTGAAATAAATATGTTCAATGATGCCAACCTCCCTGTCAATCTTTGGGCACCCTTTCTTGACTTCAGTGGCTCCATTCAAAGTATGGCTTCTATCTTACTTGGATTAGCTTCGATACCCTTTTTGATACCAAGCAACCAAGAAACTTGCCCTTCTTCACTCCGAAGACGCATTTTTCTGGATTTAATTTAAGGCCAACCCGCCTGAAGTTGGCAAATGTCTCTTGCAAATCAGCAACGTGGTTTTCTTGCTTTGTGCTCCTTACTATGATATCATCAACATATGTCAGCACATTTATGCCGATTTGGGAGTGAAGAACTTTGGCAGTCATCTTGCTGAAACTTCCTCCAGCAATCTTGAGCCCCTCAAGCATCCGAAGGTAACAATAAGTCCCACTAGGAGTTATGAAGCTTGTCTTCGGCTCATCCTCCTTCATCCAGATTTGATGATAGCCTGAGTAACAGTCCAGTAAGCTCATGAGCTCCGAAGTAGCTGCTACATCCACAAGGGAATCTATTCTTGGCAATGGAAATTCATCCTTCGGGCAATGCCTTATTGAGGTCTGTAAAGTCTATGCACATTCTCCATTTTCCATTAGCTTTCTTTACCATCACAGTATTAGCCAGCCACTCTGGGTATGTCACTTCTCTAATAACACCGGTACTCAGAAGTCTTTTTACTTTGTTTCGTGCACCTTCGGCTTTGTCATCGGACATTTTCCAAAGCCTCTGCTTTTTTGGTCTGAAGGCCGGGTCTACATTAAGTGAGTGCTCAACGATATCTCTATTGACACCACAGAGATCATTGGCAGACCAAACAAAAACATCTTTGTTGTTGAACAGGAATCTCAGCAAAGTCTTCTCTTGTTCGTCAGATAATTGAGATCCCAATAGCACTTTTTGCTCGGCTATGTCTTCACACAAAAGCATAGGCTTTGGTTGATCTGCTGAAGCAGCCTTTTCTCTTTTATGCTTATATTGCTGATGAGCTTCGGCTTCATCTATGTTATGGATGGCCTTCGAATCTATCCAACTTCCTTTGGCTCTCATGGCGGCCTCTTAGCTTCCATGTACAGCAATAGGCCCTTGTTCCGAAGGTATCTTCATGCAAAGATACGCTGGGTGAAGTATTGCTTCGAAGGCGTTCAGCGTCCCTCAACCAATAATTGCATTGTAGGGATACTCCATATCAATAATGTCAAAGACAACATGTTCTGTCCTTGTGTTGTGAATATAGCCGAAGGTGATCGACATAGTTATCTTGCCAAGCGCCACAATCTATCTTCCCCCAAAGCCGCAAAGGGGGCGTGTTGCATCATGTATCTTATCATCCGGCTCTTGCATTTGCCTAAAAGCCTTCGCGAAGATGATATCCGCCGCACTTCCTGTGTCCACTAGAACGTTGTGGACCATAAACCCCTTGATGACACAAGATATGACCATTGCATCATTGTGGGGATAATCCTTGAGTTGAAGGTCTTCTTGGGAGAAGGTGATTGGTATGTGAGACCATTTGGACCTGATGAATGGTCCTTGCACTCCAACATGATGTACCCTTCTCTGTGCTTCCTTCTTCTGCCTCTTGTTGGCTGGTTCAGAATTGAGTCGCTTGTGATTACGAACACCAGCTTCGTAGCCGAAGGTGCCACAACTTGGTTGACTTGTGAAGCCATTGTCGTAATTGTGGAAGTGAGTTCACCGGAGATGGGCACCAATGTTGGTCACTTGTTCTCAAATGTTGTGAGTTAAGAACAAGGCAACACAATTGTTAATCATAAATGACCTTCATCCTTCGAAGCATTATCTCCCTGAAGATATAATGCTTGTCAAGACGAAGGTCAAGAAGGATTTACCTTCATCTTATTAATATAAAGATGAAAATACATAAGGATGAGTATTATTATTATATCATAAGAATTCATTTATTCAGGTATTCTATAAAAGCATAAGAATATCAACAATATAAATGTTACATTGATACCTTTGGCTTGCTCGAAGGCGAGGATGCGAGAGAGTGAATACCATCCAGTGTGAACAGTACGGGGGTACTGTTCTTCTATTTATAGGCACGGGACGCAGCCCGGTGAAATTACATCCATGTCCTTGGACATTAGTTTACAAGCAACTTAAACTAAGAAGGTCTAACTAGTCCTTTTTCCTTCTTTGCTTGGTCTGGGCCGAAGCTACCGAGCTTCGGCATTCCGCATTGTTGCTTCTACACAGAGTCTTCGTCTTGAGGACCTTCGGCAGAGAAGAAGGCCCCCAACAGTGATGCCTTTCTAACCACACTAACATTCAATCTTCATCATAAGCTGAAATAATCCTCATGCAACAAGGTGCATAATAGAACGACCCTTGAGGTTCACCTGCCACAGTGGTTTGAAGAACTCTGAGTACACAAGTACTCCACAAGACTTACCGACTAAAAGAAAAGACTCTAAGGGCATGCAGGATCGGGGATTCAAGGTAAGGTTAAACAAGAATCACTGACTATTTTGCAGAAAAACTTACTATAAGTGGAACCTTAAGCCATCATTTTAACTTGTCAAAATAAGTATTTATTGAATCTAGATTAGACTATTCTATATCAAACACTTGTCAAACTACCAACTTTAGTTTACCAGACCTCATTCCTCTTATTAACTAGGATGAGTGGTCGAAAGGTCAAGTCTCCATAATCAAGAAGCAACAATGATTCAAATCGATTATACCTAGCTGGGTATCCCTAACCACACGACATATGTATCACTTAACCCTTGCATATGTCAACCCGACCTTTGGATCCTCAAGATCAAAATGGGACGTATCCGAGAGCATAGTACTCCACCATCCAGACCATTGTCAGGAGGGTACACGCTACTTCCACCATTTCTCCACTCCTAGTGCGCGGTAGTTGTTCTGGTTTTCGAACAGCCGAGATCAGGGGCGGACCCAAAGAGGCCCGAGTGAGGGCCCAGGCCCCCGCTCAATTTTTTGTAACAAGTAGTGGAGCCCAAATTTAAACCATAAGGTCCCCTGGTCAGCCCGATTTAAATGCCCCCACTCATGTAGCCTAACTAGTTTTAAGGCTCATACACTCAGCAGTTAGATACAGTACCCACAAGCCACAAGCCGCATGGCTGATGGCCCATATTCAATTTGCATAGAAATGGAAACAAGTCTGTCCGGTCATCTACTTGTACAGGTACAGTACAGGGCCTTTTCGTCTTCACGGAGCTGGAAAGTGGAAACCAAGAGTCGGCGGCGCCGCGGCGAGCAGAGAGATGCTGGTTAGCTGACAAGAAAAAACTATCCAATCCAAGGGCCAAGGCTCCAAGCCAGAAGCGATCAAGCGTCCAAGCCTCCAAGGCACAACATAGCTTGTTGATTTGATCGGTCTTAGAGTTCAGACTAAAGCAAGCCAAGTAGCAACTAGCAACGTGCTAACAAGTAGCAAGGTAAGTAGATAACTAGACATTTTTTAATTTATATATGGAGTTCCTATACATTTTACAGTTAGTAGTACATGGGGTTTCTCCGTTTCTAGACATTTTATACTTTATTTAATCATAGTTGATTCTAGTCTGTTCCAATTATTTTGTAGGCTAGACATGGAAAGATTTTTTAGACGAAAATCAGTGACATCAGAGCCTGATAATGGCGGAAGTTCAAGTGGAGGTGGAGCTGCTGCACCTACACCTGTTCTTGCAGCGAGGCCATATAAACACAACTCTTCAGTGCCAGAACTAATTGATTTGGATGAGCTACCTAGGGATCCAGCAAAAAGGAAGAGAATGTGTGACTACCACCCCAATCAGCAAAATGAAATAAGAAGAAAGTATTTACTATGGGGGCCTTATCAACCTCGCACTTATGATTTTCCTTTCAGGATTATTGCGGGTAAGAGGCGTCGATTCAATCCAGATTGGTTTGGCCAGTATGCTAATTGGCTGGAATATAGTGAGAAGGAGGATAAAGCATACTGCTTGTGTTGTTACTTGTTTAGGGATAAAAATATTGACACCCATCATGGCCATGAGGCATTTGTGGTACAAGGCTGGAATTATTGGAAGAACAGTGATAGATTAGCACTTCATGTAGGTGATCGCACCAGTTTTCACAACAAGGCTCTCAAGGATTGTGAGGATCTTTTGAAAGAAGATCAGTCAATCACTGCTGCTATGAAAAAACAAAGTCAGCTTGAGAAGAATGAGCACTCTATTCGGTTAAATGCTGCCATTGATGTTTGTAGATTTTTGTTACACCAGGGGCAAGCTTTTCGAGGCCATGATGAATCCAAGGAATCTGAAAACAAAGGTAATTATCTAGAATTGATGGAATATACTTGCAAGCAAAATAGTGTTATTGCTAAAGCATTCAAATTTGCTCTACTTAATAATCAATTAGTGTCTCCCAAAATTCAAAGAGACATTACTGAGTGCTTTGCGAAAGAAATAGTACACTCTATCATTGAAGAGATTGACCATAATGTGTTTAGCTTACTAGTTGACGAGTGTCGTGATGTTTCTGACAAAGAACAAATGGCCACAGTTTTGAGATATGTTGACCAATGTGGTGTGGTGAAAGAAAAGTTTGTTGGTGTTGTTCATGTGGAGGAGACAACTGCTTCTTATTTAAAGGCATGTATTGATTGCTTGCTTGCTGAATTGGGATTGAGTTATAAACAACTTAGAGGCCAAGGTTATGATGGTGCAAGCAATATGGCAGGAGAGTTTAATGGGTTACAAGCTAAAATTATGAGAGAGAATAATTCAGCATACTACGTGCATTGTTTTGCTCATAAGCTACAATTAGTTGTGGTGGCCATTGCTAAGAAAATATTCGATGTCGGGGACTTTTTTGATATGATCTCTACTTTGCTTAATGTTGTTGGATCGTCATGTAAGCGAAAGGACAAACTTCGAGAAAATCATCAAGACAAAGTGAGAAAAGCCATTGGCAAAGGAGAGCTAGGTATTGGAACTGGGTTAAATCAAGAGCTTTCTCTTCAAAGACCAGGTGATACGCGTTGGGGTTCTCATTACAGGACACTAGTGGGCCTGTCAAAAATGTTTCAATCTGTGGTTAAAGTCCTTGAATATGTTGAAGAAGATGGCTCGGATGATAGCAAGAGACGTCAGGCTAACGGTCTTCTAAAATATTTCCAATCTTTCAATTTTGTTTTCTATCTACACATAATGATGATGATATTAGCATTAACAAATAACTTGTCAAAAACCTTACAGAGGAAAGACAAGGATATTATCAATGCTATTTCAAATGTGGCCTCAACCAAACGGGAAATAGAAAATCTTAGAACTTCAGATGGATGGAATGCACTTCTCAATAAGGTATGTTGCTTTTGTGAGAAGCATGACATTATAGTGATTGAAATGGATAAGGACTACGTGAATCCAAAAAAGGCACGACAAAGGACAGGTATTAGCAATGAGCATCATTATAGGATAGATTGTTTTTTTTGCTGTTCTAGATCTGCTACAAAAGGAGTTGAATGATAGATTCAATGATGTCAACTCAGAGTTACTTTTATGCATGTCTGCCTTGAACCCAGAGAATATGTTCCATCATTTTAACACTGAAAAGTTAATCAATTTAGCTAAGTGCTATCCTGCTGATTTTAGTTACAAGGATATGGAAACTCTTGAGCGTGAGCTTGGACTATATATTGACAATGTACTGCATGATACAGAATTCTCAAACTTGCAAAGTATTGGTGATTTGGCTAAATTGATGGTGACTTCAAAAAAGAATTTTTCATATCCATTAGTGCATCGTCTCATTAAGCTAGCGCTAACACTCCCTGTTGCTACGGCAACTGTAGAGAGATGCTTTTCAGCTATGAAAATTGTGAAGAATGCCTTGCGTAACAAAATTGGTGACAAGTATATGAGTTATTCACTAGTATGTTTTGTGGAGAAAGATATGTTGAACACAATTCCTAATGAAGTGATTGTGGAGCGTTTTCACAAGATGAAAGAGCGCAGAACTGAGCGTAAAAGCTAAAGTGTAAGTAATGTCATCTTTACTTTTATTAAAAACTTTATCATGCTGATTATATTGTATTATTTCTAATATATATGTATATGTATGTGTACATTTTTCAGGGCATATGCTATCTTGGTCACTTGATAATATCATACGAAGGATATTCCATTGTGACTTCTATAAAGTGTAAGCAACAATTTACTATATATATTGTACACTTTAGCCTAGTAAATAGTAATCCTATATTAAATATTTGTTAGCAGTTCTTATGCTGCTAAGATGCTTGAAGTATGCCCCCACTCTAGTTTTGTTCTGGGTCCGCCCCTGGCCGAGATAAGGCTTATCAGAGCATGTGGCTAGTTGCAAAGTCTCAACTACAACATACATACATCGAACAGTCCTTAATTGACACATGCAAAAACACTACATCAAGACTCCATTCTTGATGCAAGGTACTCGCCCTGTCTCATCTTAATTAACATTCTAATAGTTCATCCACAAGTAGAAAAAAACTAGTAATAAAATATATTACAAAAACCCTAAATCATTAAATAGGGCTAATCATAACGAAATTTAAGTTAAGCAAGTAGCAAGGATGATATCAATTTAATCATGGTTAGAAATTTAACAGTTTAGTTAATCACATAACTTCTATCACTTGATGCAACAATATTAAGTAAGTGGTATACAACTTGCAAACAACATCGGGGATTGCCTTGAGTAGTAGAGGATTCATGTTCTTCGGAGGTTAAGTCACAATTAGCTTCCACCTCGACGGATGGAATACATCGCTCGAATGTCGGTTCCACAAGAACTAATTCACCTTCGTGCTCTACACATAATAATAATGAATGCTCATGAAATGCTTATTATGGTGCATAACTTTGCATGGAAGAAGTGTAACAAATTTTATGGTCTTGAGTACAACTTTCCTTCGCGATAGAGTTGCAAGCCAACAAGACTAATTACTTTTAACTCTCTTAGGGATGTGAAGGTTATCGAACAACTTGCCAAGAGCCACTTTAGGTGTTTATACCCCCATGGACTTCACAAAATCCCAAAATCAATACATCAAATCTTTTATCTAATTACTCCCATTAAGTTGTTTATTTTTCTTAAAGAAAACGTTATTTCAATTAAGTGGAAACTAGTTGACTAACTAACCATGTTCCAGTTTTTATAAAACTTCATATACACGCATTACTAACCAATAGCAGTTAACCTAAAAATTTTCAAAATTTTTAGAACTTAAGTTTAATGACTAAATTTCATTTAAGCTTATTTAGTTTTGCTTTAAATAGAATAATACAAAACGTTACTGGTAAAATCCAATAATTATTTTTAACAGAAAGTTCACAGTCTTCTGAATTTTAAAAAATTGGGCTCGCCATTTTTAGCACACTTCTAGAGTTCACAGCATAATTCACAAGATATTACATATTACAAAATAACAAAAAATCACTTGAACGGATATGGGCCGAAACCGGCCGAGCCGCTCCACTACTGTGCATAAACGAGCAGCGCGCGCAGATCATGCCCACGAGATAGCCACTATGCAAAAGAACCATGGACTTTGCAGTAAATCGCAAACCAATCAAAATACTATTCACATGAGTCATAAGACTTCATAAATAACCCCAGCTTTCAATTCAATTTAAAAGCCAAGTCCTCGACTGCGCTCGCGAGCTCCGACGAGCTGTAGAGCGAGGAAATGACGACGCAGTGCTTGGGAGGACTCCAATCTAACTGAGTCATGTTCTACTTGATTGCACCTCTACTGAAACAAAGAATTGTTCTCGAGAGGCTCTACATAGACTTCCGAATTCCGGCGGCTCAAATTCCTGGTGAGCGGTGTTCCGAGTGAAATACGACTGTAGAGTTAAGAGCAAAGCCAAGAAAAAAAATCAGGGACTCACTAGAAAGCTGATGCACGTGCTAGCTTTGTTAGAGGAACTCGGAGGCGACCGATCGACGTGAAACCGTGTCATGATGATGATCTCCGGTGGCGAGATGATGTTACGGCTAACAAAGAACAAGCATCAATTTGTTAAGTAGAGCATCAGGGGTAGCTTAACCATGGTGATAGACTCCGTGGCGTCGCCGGTGACCGATCCCGAGGAAAATGATTGTGTGTGCTGTGTGGCTACGGTGAAGGATGGAAAGCGCAGAGAGGTTCCATGGGAGCGCAGAGAGGTTCCAATTTGGCCGAAGACTGAGAATGTTGACGGCAGTGTAGGAAGGGTCGAGAAACGAACTTGGCTCTGCTGATGAACTCCACGTGGCGCCAGGGACATCCGGAGGTTGGCACCGGGCGCCACGGTGAACATGTCCACGACAAGCTACTGCGTGTCCGGGCTTTAACAAGTTGTGAACGTGATCGGCAGCGATCGGCGACAAGGTTGGTGCCAGTGCACTGTGCAGTGCTTGAACCCGAAGTTTTAGCTCAAAATTTCTCCCAATTTCGTGTGATAATAAGGGAATCATTCCTAATAGGATTTTTTACTAACCAAAGCTCTACATCTTTGTTATAAAGATCCCTAGTTAAAACTCAACGGATTGGAAGTTGGGGAGCTCCAAAGATGGGAAAACTCACTGAAACCCGAGTTTCAGTTAACTGAATCAACCCTAATGGTACATTACTCAATCCCCTCTCCAAATCTGAACTTTTGAAATTACTTTTGATTTTATGTAACAACTTGACAATTTCCAAAAATAAAAGTTGTTCAACTTTTTCAAGATCTGCAACTTTCATATTTGGACCATATCCAAATTCTTTCTAGATTTTGAAATTTGATGCATTCTAAAGTTAAACATTCAAAATACTTGCAATGCATATGAGACATGTCCAGTTTTAGTTCTTATAACATCAAAGGTGTTGCATTCTTCTAGATAGGTCATATATGATTTTAGGGATTAAATCGTTGCCTGCTAAGTTGACCATGATTGGAAAATACGTGATGGCATGGTTAACTATTGCATGAAGACTTGTACTCACATCTGTTTTTGTCGGTATTATTTATTTGTTAATTTCTAAGTAGTGTTGAAATATGTCATGGTCAAGTATTGCCTTACACCTTGACTGCCATAAGATGGAAAGATCCATGTTATCTTGTTGTCATGTTCACTTTGGAAGCTAACTAATTACTAGTCTGTTAGCTTGTGAGCTTCCTGTTTAGCATAACTGTCCATGTAGCCATAGTTTCTTCAACATCATATGTTTGGTACGTACTTGTAGGCCTGCAAATGGGGTGGGTGTAAATGGGTATTTTAGGTGGGTTTAAGAAATGGTTTTGTTTTGGTGAGTTGTGATGGGTTTTAATTATTAACGGGTTGTGATGGGTACGGTACTTGTGAGCTTCCTGTTATTTTGTCAGCGACGACGACGTATGAGCTGTTGTAAATTTAGAGGAATAAGTGACATGCTTTCTACATATTTAAATAGATTAAATATTCTAATTCCGAATAAAACAATCATATAACTCAGATAAATACCATATGAAATTATAGCAGCAATGAACAGTAGCAATTCTAAGACATGTAAACATGTAAAATAGCTACTCAGGTCCATTTCATAATTAAACATGGCTTGCAGATGAAGAAGGCAGATTAAACAAATAAACATAATTGTTTATCTTAAACTATTGCTCTCAAAATAGCGGGTTGCTGTAATAAACAGCCCTCCAACGCTAAAGGATGATCAGAGATCCTCGACTAACGTGACAGTCCTATCTTACCAAATAAGGGTTTTAGATCAGATGTAATAAGCCTAATAATCAAATATAAATACTGATAGAAAGGAGCTGTGTACTAAATAAATTAACAGAATTTAACACAGGTAAACAGCCTCAACAAAGAGAGATTTAATTAGGCACAAATAATATCAATGATGAAAATGATAATACACTAAAACCCAGACTGTCACGCTGTCTCACTACACCGCTATCATCATCGAGCACACAAATCCGCCCACAACAGTGCAATCACACCCAAGTATTTAATACTAGCAGATTGCACAAAATTAAACAGTAAATAAAATGAGGCAACGAATAACTCACAGCACGTAGATTGTCTACGTGGGAAGACCAGCTCAACGAACACAAGGTTCTGTCCCAGAAAACCAATTCCGCCGCCCACGTCCGGGCCTGCACGGCGGGAGGCTGACGGAGATACTAGAGCCGCTACCGGAGCCGAGAGAGACGTCCACGGCACCAGCCCGAGAAGACGAACACCGCGCAGTAGGGAGCCCAGGCACCAGGCCACGGTGGACAATAATCAGAACAGACAGCACCACACAGGCGCACAAGAGAATCAGGGAGCACGGGAAAACCGCACTGCACAAGAGCAGCACCGCCTCCACCTTCTTCCAATCACCACCAGCAATTAACCACAGGAACACTAGGGACCTAATGGATTGAGGAGAATGGAACAACAAACAGCAGAGAGGAGCAGAGGGTGTTTTGCGTGCTGCTAAACAGGGGCAAGACACCATACTTATGGAGCCGAGCACGAGGAACAGTTGCACAGAGCACGGCGAGGAGATCGGCACGAGCTGAACTGATTTTTCCTCAGCCGCCGCGAGGGCCTTCGGCCCCTATCCTTGCGCACGGTTGCGCGCCGCCAGAGCCTCAGCTGGCTGCTCGATCCCCTGCCGCTCCCTGGCCGGTACGCTTCCAGCGAACCCTACGCTCGCTCCTTTTGCCGGCTTGCCTTGCTGGGCTGCTCGGCCAAGCGGCCTGGTAGCGGCCCAGCTGGCTGCCATTTTCTTTTTCTTTTTAAATTCATTTCTTATATTTTCCAATAAAGAAAATAAAGGGAAAACCCCTCAAATGAACAGCAATCCCCACCATTTTCACTCTTATTTTCTGATCAATGTCATTGAGCTCCCGTACTGTTTATATACTACTTTTCGGCAGAGGTACTTGTTAGGTTTGAACCAAAGCCTATCCCAGTGTACTCCAACCCTGCACGAGTAAGCGGAGGACTACGCCTTGATCCACAAACCCTAGTGTGAGAATCTTCGCACAAAAGGCACATAGTACTAGGCAGATTATCTGCTTCTCTTACGGGGCAGGGCGTTACGGTCATGCCCTTTAATATCTATTCATGAGCTCACTAGAGAGAAAACCCCATTCTCTCCTGGACTGCGACCCCACAGTCAACTCATATAGGTGAAATCATTAAGGAAATTCTGTAGGACAATTTCCCTGCTTATAGCATTGACTTCATTAAGAGCATATCGCTCAACCTGCCATACAGACAGAGCACAGCAGCTCATGAGACTCTTTATCTTTTGTGCTCTTGGTTTCACAGTGCTTCGTTTCCTGGAGCCTGGATCTCGGGATCTCCGGTCACACAGGACAGTTATCCGCAGTTGAAACCGCTAACAGGGTACGAGTCCCATTCCCATGCACGCTGCTTGGATTGGCTTTTGAGCCAGCCCTTTGGTGAAAGGATCAGCAAGGTTCCTTTCAGACTTGATGTAATCTACGGTTATTACACCCGTCTCTCTAGCATGCCGACATGAATCAAGTCGTCTTCTGATATGCCTCGAGGATTTTTGGTTGTCCTTTCTACTGTTCACTTTTAGCAACACAGAAGTGTTGTCACAGTATACTAGGACAGCCGGTATCGGCTTTGCTAGCATTGGAAGGTCTGACAACAGGTCTCTCAACCATTCAGCCTCCAATGCTGCTGAATCAAGTGCAACTAATTCAGCCTCCTTGGTGGAACGTGTCGACACTGATTGTTTAGACGATCTCCATGACACGGCCCCACCAGCTAAAGTGAACACATAGCCACTTGTAGACTTCATTTGATCCGAGTCAGAGATCCAGTTTGCATCACTGAATCCTTCAAGTACTGACGGAAATCCGGTATATTTAATACCAAGATTCATCGCTCCCTTCAAATACCGAAGCACTCTGTACAAGGCTACCCAGTGTCTATCTCCTGGACTGGCCGAATAACGAGCCAGTCTGCATACTGCATATGAGATATCTGGTCTAGTTGCACTGCTCAGGTACATGAGAGATCCGATGATCTGCGAATATAGTAGCTGGTTCACAGGCTCGCCTTCATATTTACTGAGCGTGTAGGATGGATCATAGGGCGTGGTGACTGGTTTACAGTCCATATGTCCAAAGCGAGTCAGGACCTTTTCCACATAATGGGATTGTGACAAAGTAATCCCATCCTCACCCTTTATCAGCTTGATGTTCAGTATAACATCAGCTTCACCCAAGTCCTTCATATCAAAGTTCTTGGAGAGGAATAATTTTGTCTCCATGATAGCCTCCAAATCGGTCCCAAATATCAATATGTCATCAACGTATAAACACATGATGACACCTTTGCCCCCAGAGAAGCGATAATACACACACTTGTCGGCTTCGTTTACACAAAACCCGGCAGTGGTCAGAGTATTATTAAACTTCTCATGCCATTGTCTGGGAGCTTGTTTAAGACCGTATAAGGATTTAATCAAGCGACACACTTTGCTCTCTTGTCCTTTAACCACAAATCCTTCTGGTTGCTGCATATAAATTTCCTCTTCCAGCTCTCCATTTAGGAATGCTGTCTTTACGTCCATTTGATGGACAAGAAGTTTATAAGCAGCTGCCAGCGCTAAAAGCACACGGATTGTGGGCAATCGAGCCACCGGAGAATAAGTATCAAAATAATCCTCCTCTTTCTTTTGAGTAAAACCCTTAGCCACAAGACGGGCCTTGTACTTTTCAATAGTACCATCGGGTCTCCTCTTCCTCCTAAAGATCCATTTGCAGCCCACAGGCTTGCAACCAGCTGGGAGATCAGTTATCTCCCAAGTTCCGTTCGAGATGATTGAATCCATCTCGCTACGGACAGCCTCCCTCCAGTACTCTGCATCCGGAGATGTATATGCCTCTGTGAGGGAGCGTGGTTCTTCATCCACTAGATAGATAATATAATCATCACCCAGAGACTTTTCAGTCCTTTGTCTCTTACTCCTCCTTAACTCCAAATCTGGAGTCTGGTCATCGACACTCGAGGGCAGAGAATATGTCCGAGATGGACCATCTGGGGCTACTACTTCCTTATCCCGCATAGGGAAGATGCTCTCAAAGAATGTCACATCCCGAGACTCCATTATTACATTTACAGCGATTTCGCTTGTCTCGGAATGGACCACTAGAAATCTATAAGCTGCACTGTTATGTGCATAACCTAGGAAGACACAGTCTACGGTCTTAGGGCCTAGCTTTCTCTTCTTCGGCAACGGGACATTCACCTTTGCAAGGCAACCCCAAGTCCGAAGATGCGAAAGATCTGGCTTCCTTCCTTTAAATCCTTCATAGGGCGTGGCCTCACGGTTGCGAGGCGGCACCCTGTTCAGGACATAGCACACTGTGAGTACTGCCTCGCCCCACCAGATGTCAGGCATCCCCGAACTTTGCAACAAAGCATTAGCTAGGTCACACACCGTTCGGTTCTTCCTTTCAGCTACCCCATTTGACTGAGGTGAATATGGAGCAGTGGTTTCATGAATGATTCCACACTCTTTGCAGTACTCATCAAAAAGGTTGGAAAGGTATTCACCTCCTCTATCAGACCGTAACCTTTTAATTTTCTTGTCTAACTGGTTTTCAACTTCAGTCTTATAGATCTTAAAGTGTTCTAGTGCCTCATCTTTAGTTCTGAGTAAGTAAATATAACAGAACCTGGTAGCATCATCTATCAAGGTAAGAAAGTATCTTTTACCGCCTTTTGTGATTATACCATTCATCTCACAGATATCTGAGTGAATTAGTTCTAAAGGAGTGGTACTTCTGCCTTCAACCGTATGAAACGGTTTTCTAGGCTGCTTGGCTTGCACACAAATACCACATTTTACACCTTTAACATGTTTATATTCAGGAATTAAAGACATGTCACTTAATCTCTTAATGGCCTCAAAATTCACATGACACAAACGGGAATGCCATATATTATTAATGGAATCGTTATTACAGACCACATTAACATGGTAAGAAGAATGATTGTTCAAAACAGAAAGACGGAACAAACCGCCTGACTCATATGACTTTCCAACAAAAGTACCAAACTTAGACAGGACCACTTTATTAGACTCAAACACTAATTTGAGACCCTGTCGACATAGCAGCGACACTGAAATGAGGTTCCGGCTCATCGAGGGCACATAGAGTACGTCCTTCAGCACGAGCGTCTTTCCTGAAGTTAACTTCAGGTAGACCTGTCCAGTACCTCGAACTGCTGCCGGAACACCATTTTCCATCAAGACTGGTGCGCTGTTGAATCCCTGGAATGAAGAGAACATAGATCGATCAGCACAAATATGAACAGTAGCACCGGAATCCATCCACCAGTCATCTGATGGACTTGCCATAAAGGCCTGAAGTGCATACCCTGGGGTGGAGTTAACCACCACGTTCCCTTCTTTGCGCTGAGGTGGAGGACCTTTTCCCTTCCTAAGTTTGCACCTCCGAGCTGTATGCCCGGAGACACCACAAACGTAGCAGATAAAGTCCTCCTTTTTCTTCTTCATCGTTTTGGACTTAGGTTGGTTCATATTCTTCTGTGGAGAGTTCTTCTTCTTCTTCTGGAATTTTCTATCTCCACCCTTCTCAACAACGTGAGCCTGGAGTTGCTGGGATGGCTTGTTACTGGACCTTGCACGCTCTTCCACATTAATCACAGCTGACAACTCAGTGAGAGTCATTTGCTTCTTCATGTGGCGGCGTGAAGTCACAAAGTCTCGCCAAGAAGGCGGGAGCTTTGCCAGTATTGCATTCACCTGAAAACTGTCTGGTAGGACGCAGCCATATTGGACCAAGTCCCTAACAAGGAGTTGAATCTCCTGTAGCTGCTCCATAACAGACCTTCCCTCAACCATTTTATAGTTGAGGTAGTTTTCCGTTGTGAATGACTCATTGCCATTGTCAACTTCAGAGAACTCGTTCTCAAGATCAGTCCATAGACCCTTAGCGGAGGTAAAAGCAGAGTATACGTCAAATAAGCGGTTCGACAAAACGTTCAGCAGACGAGACAAGCATGCCTCATTGGCTTCGTCCCACTTGGCCTTCTCCGCAAGTGCGGCGGCCTTTGCTGCATCATCAGAATCATCTGATGCAGCCTGGGGAACAGCCGATGTCACTACCCAAAATAATTTTAGGTCAGTGAGCCACATGCGAGTCTTAATCTGCCAGCGCTTAAAGCTAGCGCCGTCGAACGCTTCAGGCTTAATGACATCAGAACTGGAGGCCATAATACGGATTGGTTTTCTGGATTGTTGTAAATTTAGAGGAATAAGTGACATGCTTTCTACATATTTAAATAGATTAAATATTCTAATTCCGAATAAAACAATCATATAACTCAGATAAATACCATATGAAATTATAGCAGCAATGAACAGTAGCAATTCTAAGACATGTAAACATGTAAAATAGCTACTCAGGTCCATTTCATAATTAAACATGGCTTGCAGATGAAGAAGGCAGATTAAACAAATAAACATAATTGTTTATCTTAAACTATTGCTCTCAAAATAGCGGGTTGCTGTAATAAACAGCCCTCCAACGCTAAAGGATGATCAGAGATCCTCGACTAACGTGACAGTCCTATCTTACCAAATAAGGGTTTTAGATCAGATGTAATAAGCCTAATAATCAAATATAAATACTGATAGAAAGGAGCTGTGTACTAAATAAATTAACAGAATTTAACACAGGTAAACAGCCTCAACAAAGAGAGATTTAATTAGGCACAAATAATATCAATGATGAAAATGATAATACACTAAAACCCAGACTGTCACGCTGTCTCACTACACCGCTATCATCATCGAGCACACAAATCCGCCCACAACAGTGCAATCACACCCAAGTATTTAATACTAGCAGATTGCACAAAATTAAACAGTAAATAAAATGAGGCAACGAATAACTCACAGCACGTAGATTGTCTACGTGGGAAGACCAGCTCAACGAACACAAGGTTCTGTCCCAGAAAACCAATTCCGCCGCCCACGTCCGGGCCTGCACGGCGGGAGGCTGACGGAGATACTAGAGCCGCTACCGGAGCCGAGGGAGACGTCCACGGCACCAGCCCGAGAAGACGAACACCGCGCAGTAGGGAGCCCAGGCACCAGGCCACGGTGGACAATAATCAGAACAGACAGCACCACACAGGCGCACAAGAGAATCAGGGAGCACGGGAAAACCGCACTGCACAAGAGCAGCACCGCCTCCACCTTCTTCCAATCACCACCAGCAATTAACCACAGGAACACTAGGGACCTAATGGATTGAGGAGAATGGAACAACAAACAGCAGAGAGGAGCAGAGGGTGTTTTGCGTGCTGCTAAACAGGGGCAAGACACCATACTTATGGAGCCGAGCACGAGGAACAGTTGCACAGAGCACGGCGAGGAGATCGGCACGAGCTGAACTGATTTTTCCTCAGCCGCCGCGAGGGCCTTCGGCCCCTATCCTTGCGCACGGTTGCGCGCCGCCAGAGCCTCAGCTGGCTGCTCGATCCCCTGCCGCTCCCTGGCCGGTACGCTTCCAGCGAACCCTACGCTCGCTCCTTTTGCCGGCTTGCCTTGCTGGGCTGCTCGGCCAAGCGGCCTGGTAGCGGCCCAGCTGGCTGCCATTTTCTTTTTCTTTTTAAATTCATTTCTTATATTTTCCAATAAAGAAAATAAAGGGAAAACCCCTCAAATGAACAGCATGAGCTTCCTGTTAATTTGTCAGTGGTAAGGAGTACAACGGTGACCTGGTGGATTAGATTGGTGTGGACTTGTTTTTAATGAAAATAGTTTTCAGGTGATGGTAAGCCTACCGTCTTAGGGTTATGCATTCTACCAAACACCAAAAAAAAATTCCCTATATACAGTTCAATTTCCAATACAGGCCAACCAAACACCACTTCGTTGTATTAGGCTAGGCTGGATTAGGTTAGTCTCTACCAGACCTTATACAAGATAGATCAATACAGACAACCAATCAGACTCATAGCGTTTTCCATGCATGATGACAAAGATAGAGTAGTTGACTTCTTTAATATCCAGGAGCTCACCGAGAAGGGTAAAGACCTAGTAACAACCTGCTTTGTCAACCGGATTATAAATCCAAGAAGATAAGTTGGATGCCACCGACCGAAGTTCTATAACTGGGTACAAGGCTAGAAGTGGAACATGATAAATGTTTAATCCAATTTAGAGCCCGTTTGATTCTCGGCTAATTGTGCCACAACTTGCCTAAGGCTATTCGGCCAAATTAAGAAAGTAATCTTAAACATAAAGAGTTAGACAAACTATGTGTTGAGCATCATTTGTCATTTGTGGCACTGGCAACGGTCGGCATTGGGCATGGTCTGACGGTCCAGCCCTGAGGACCGGACGGTCTGACCTGTGTATGGTCCACCCTTAGGCGTAGACGATCCTCGATTAGATCAGATCAGGCGTAACTAATCCCTTTTTCACGCATGTCTATCCCTCTAAACACGTGGTTTCTGTTGGGAGACGTCTAGGAACGGGTCTAGACCCCCCTATATACGAAAGAGTACGGCGGATTGCGGACACCAACAATCAAACTACAATCAATATATTTTATGTTCTTTACCTTTTGCACTAGGAGTAGACAGTAGCGTAGCTTTCTCCCTCTAATCTTCACCTCTATCCACCTCTACGTTGTATAGAGGCGTCTTAGCTGCTCTGTCGATCCCAAGACAAACCCTATGATCTCTCCTCCCTGACGGGGTCCCTCCCAAGAGCGAGATCCGGGTGTCGTTGGCGAACGCCGCCGCCCCTGTGCACGCGTGGACCGTCCAGCCACCAGGCACGGACCGTCCGACTCGTCAGCAGGGAACTCTTGCCTCTACGTCACATAACGGACCGTCCGGCCCTCGGCTGCAGACCATCTGTGCCACCGCAGAGAGCACCGCTATGGGTACACATCACATTGATTGGTGCCCAGATCGGAGCTAACATGCTTTTTGGCGACTCCGCTTGTGAATTTCGCGTGAAGATCTATTAGATAGGCCCTCAATGGCCGATTCAAAAGATAATTCCGACATCTCTTCTAGCAACATCAACGAGCTGACTATGGAGACTCTATCGGCTGAAGATCACAGGAGTTTAAAGAACACAAGGAGCATCTGATCAAGTAAGCAAAGGCGAAATTTCTAGCCAACTACAAGGTGGACAGGAATCACAAGGTCGTCCGACAGCAGGCGCCTGGTCTAGCTTCACTCCGACCTGCTACATCTCCCCCAAGATAAGGGAGACAAACAAAATCCAATCTATTTGGGCTTACATAGACGAGCAACGAGAACAAATGCAACAGATCATAGGAAGCATGCAAAATGATTATAAGAGGCTAGCCTATGGATTTGATAATTCTTGTGTTGCAAATTTTCCATCGCATGAGGTTGAAAGTGGGGAAAATACACGCGATCCATCAGCTGCAGATTAGCATGACCCATCGCAACCCCTTTACAGGATGATGATAGACACATATCCTGGACAACCACAACCTCCTAAGCAAATCGAGGGTAAACCTGCTGATCTGCGCATGGCCAGACCGTCCGCGCGTGAGCGCGGACCGTCTGGGCTAGGAGCGATCGACCCCGTTTCCCAAACCGAATTACTAAAATATGCGCCTGAGCCACCACATCCCACGCAAACCCTAACTGACCAATCCGGACCATCCGCGCACAACGTCGGACGGTACGAATACATCACCGGACGGTCCGGCCATGCGATCAGACAGTCCATGCACAAAGTCGGACGGTCCGCGTGTTTGACCGGATGGTCCGGCGTAGAGTACACAGAGCCTAACGATAATTATTATTACACATCTATACATCCATCCCAGCCAAACCTCCTGCTACATCCTACAGCACCCCAGCACCGTAATATGTCACACCCGGATTTAAGGGATAAAGCCGGGTGCATCTCATATATGCGCCAAGTAAGAACAACACATATAATAACAGAGTGCATAGAGATAAATGTCATAAATATCATAAATGTATTTATTACATAGAGAAAGTCTTACAAAATAATTGATAAATATAAAACGAACTAACTATTATTTCTCTGGCGCCACAAAGCTGGCTGGGAGACGCCACCTAGATCAAGTCGAACTCCTCGTTGTGGCTCCTCTTGAACCACCTGTTCTTCTCATGTGGGGGTTGTGAGACAGCAAGGGTGAGCTCACATACGTTCATAGCTCAACAAGTTGTGGGGAATAATGTGCATGAACTCACCAAAGGTGGAGTTCATGTGAAGTGTAAGGCTGATCAACAAAATAAAGGTTGAAGCTGAGCATTGCTTTTATAAGTTGGTCAAAATTTTATTAGCAGTTACTAAGTGTAAGTAAATACCAAACCATAGTAATAATAAATAAAAGTAATAATAAAATAATCCCAATGCGATGCAAATGACAGATTGAATTTAATACCATAAATTAATCATGTGAGGGTCCGAGCTGTTCATGACCGTGAGCACGACTAGTATACCAGTTTTACACTATGCAGAGGTTGCGCATCTTTACCCACAAGTCATGTTACCCATCTCCCAAGGGGTCATGAATCCCATAGACCTCTACCAAGGAAGCGAGACAGGGTAACACTACGAGGCATTTACAAAGTTCCACTAGCTTCAGAAAACCCGCTACAGTTTCTAGGAAACTCCAATGCAGGGATCTCACGCCTGACCGCCATCGCAGCAAAATCAATCCAAGGACCTCCTTACACTGACCACTCCCCTACTGCCCTTGCCAAGGGCGACCCATACCACCCTTGTGGTAGCATTGTTTTCCCGGGTGGTCGCACCATGTTCCAATTAACATAATGATCTTAACATGAACAATAAATAATAACTGATAATAAAAGTGTGATCATGAATAATATATCTACATACCCAAAATCACATAAAGCAATAGCAAGTACTACCCAAAAAGTTCAGTTGTAATCAAGGTATAAAGATAGTCAAACTGGGTAACCTATTGGGTCCCATCAAAATTAACCTATGCAGATCATTATGATTAATAAGAACATGACTGGGTAAAAATAAGTGATCAAGGGCACAACTTGCCTTCAACGAGCTCCTGCTCAGCAGTCTCCACCTGTTGAACCCCTGGATCCTCAGTGGTTGGCTCGTCTACTCACAACAATACAAACACACATGGTATAGCATAAATTAACATCACATCAAACAGTAGAACAGAATGCATAATAATATTCTACACTGCGTAACGAGATCGTAGGAACAATAATTACTAAATTTGGAATTACTATTATTTAGTTACAAATTTCTAAAGTTATTTAGCACTTAGAATAGATTAATTCAAGTGAACAACTTTATTCCATGTTACATGGCTAAACATTGTTACTAGTTGATAGACAATATTAATACAAAATTATTGCAACTGGAATGGCTCAATTTGAAGTGAAAATGAATTAAATACGAATTTCTCAAGTTTCTGGAGTTATTTTTGTATTGAAAATCACTTTCTAATATTAATTATCCGATTTTTACTACACTCTGGACTTCGCGTCAAATTCCAGAAAGGTCAGGGGCCAAGCTGTAAAATTTCCCTGACTCAGTGAGCTCTCGGGTAGGATGGCGGGTTGTTTTCCTAAAAATATAAGGACTTTTCTGCAAAGTGGGCAAACTGAAGCGGTATCGGCCCCCGTGGGTCGTCCGATTCAAAACGGACGCGTCAGATTAGATTTACGTTTAAGTGACTCGGCGAGCGCCCAAGGCCGTTAGATCGGTGATCGACGGATGAAGGGCGTTCTCATCCCGATCTGATTTAATTCATCCGATCACCATCCAATGGTTCCTATTAGTTTTAACCGAAGCGATACGCGGCATCAAATCCGAGCCATCTAAAGGAGATCAAATGGCCCAGAGCCTTCTTCCTCCCCCGGCTAAACTCTGGTGATGACGCAGAGTGTCGCGGCGACCCGCCATGGTCGGAATGCCCGCGGCGCTCCACGATACACGATCGCTAAATATACTGGGTGCGAAATGAAATTGAGAAGGAGGCGAACATGGAGAGCGGGTCCTTACAATGATTCCGGCGTTGCCCCGGTCAGCCCACGGTGAACCGCGGATACGTGACGGCGAAGGTAAATTAGCCGCGCCCCGGTCACACTCCAGTCCCGCTATCGCCACCAAAGCGATCCGGGGACACGGGCGAAGCTTCCTGGACGCACCCAAGGCTCCAATTTGGCACCGAGCACGACGAACGACGGTGGGACGATGACCCGCCCGCTCGGTCACGACGGGTTCTGGCTCTCTCTCTCTCTCTCACAACCCATTTG